>NC_030815.1:17182112-17491841 GCF_001704415.2 Capra hircus
AATGGATAAATAAATATGGTCTATCCATGCAATGGGATATTTGGCAATAAAAAGAAATGAAATACTGATACATGCTACAACATAGATGAACCTTCAGAACATTTAGTTCAGTCCAGTCACTCAGTCGTGTCCAACCCTTTGTGACCCATGGACCGCAGCACACCAGGCCTCCCTGTCCATAACCAACTCCCGGAGTTTACCCAAACTCATATCCATTGAGTTGGTGATGCCATCCAACCATCTCATCCTCTGTCGTCCCCTTCTCCTCCCGCCTTCAATCTTTCCCAGCATCAGGCTCCTTTCAAATGAGTCAGTTCTTCACATAAGGTGGCCAAAGTATTGGGAGTTTCAGCTTCAGCATCAGTCCTTCCAATGAATATTCCAGACTGATTTCCTTTAAGATGGACTGGTTGGATCTCCTTGCTGTCCAAAGGACTCTCAAGAGTCTTCTCCAACACCACTGTTCAAAGAAGCAAAGAAAAAAAAACAATATAACAAATATAATTAGAAGATGCAATGACGACCCTGTATGCAAACAAAAAGACACAGATGTGTAAACGACGACCAATTCATTTGGGTGGCTCAGCTTTCTGTTTATAATTCCAACTCGTCACAGTCCATGACGTAGGTGCAGCTTACTGGCAGGAACACCCAGTAGCTTTTACTAGGACTGGACCATGTTGTTAGCAAAAGTAAATTGGCTCTTGCTGCCTTTATTTAATATATTCCATGTTACTAGACGTTGGTCATAGTCTGCTTTTTTTTCTTCTAGGTTGTCTTCCCTGGTGGCTCAGAGGGTAAAGCATCTGCCCGTAATGTGGGAGATGTGAGTTCGATCCCTGGGTTGGGAAGATCCCCTGGAGAAGGAAATGGCAACCCACTCCAGTATTCTTGCCTGGAGAATCCATGGACAGAGGAGCCTGGTAGGCTACGGTCCACGGGGTCGCAAAGAGTCAGACACTACTGAGTGACATCACTTTCTTTCTTTTTCTTCCTTTCTAGTTTGGTCGTAACTTTTCTTCCAAGGAGCTAGTGTCTTTTAATTTCATGGCTGCAGTCACTATCTGCAGTGATTTTGGAGCCCCAAAAAATTAAGTCTGACACTGTTTCTACTGTTTCTCCATCTATTTCCCATGAAGTGATGGGACCAGATGCCATGATCTTACTTTCTGAATGATGAGCTTTTTGCCAACTTTTTCACTCTCCTCTTTCACTTTCCTCAAGAGGCCCTTTAGTTCTTCTCACTTTCTGCCAAAAGGGTGGTGTCATCTGCATATCTGAGGTTATTGATATTTCTTCCGGCAATCTTGATTCCAGCTTGTGCTTCATCAAGCCCAGCATTTCTCATGATGTATTCGGGATATGTTAAATATGCAAGGTGACAATATACAGCCTTGATGTACTCCTTTCCTGATTTGGAACCAGTCTGTTGTTCCATGTCCAGTTCTAACTGTTGCCTCTTGTCCTGAATAGATTTCTCAGGAGGCAGGTCAGATGGGCTGGTATTCCCATCTCTTTCAGAATTTTCCACAGTTTATTGTGATCCACACAGTCAAAGGCTTTGGCACTGTCAATAAAGCAGAAGTAGATGTTTTCCTGGAACTCTCTTGCTTTTTCTGTGATCCAACAGATGTTGGCCATTTCGTTTCTGGTTCCTCTGTCTTTTCAAAAACAAGCTTGAACATCTGGAAATTCATGGTTCATGTACTGTTGAAGCCTGGCTTGGAGAATTTTGAGCATTACTTTGCTAGCATGTGAGATGAGGGCAACTGTGTGGTACTTTGAGCATTCTTTGGCACTGTCTTTCTTTGGGATTGGAGGAAAACTGAGCTTTTCCAGTCCTGTGCCACTGCTGAGTTTTCCAAATTTACTGGCATACTGAGTGCAGCACTTTCACAGCATCATCTTTCAGGATTTGAAACAGCTCAACAGGAATTCCATCACATCCACTAGCTTTGTTCGTAGTGATGCTTTCTAAGGCCCACTTGACTTGGCTTCCAGGATGTCCAGCTCTAGATGAGTGATCACACCATCGTGATTATGTGGGTCCTGAAGATCTTTTTTGTATAGTTCTTCTGTGTATTCTTGCCACCTCTTCTTAATATCTTCTGCTTCTGTTAGGTCCATACCATTTCTGTCCTTTATTGTGCCCACCTTTGCATGAAACGTTCCCTTGGTATCTCTAATTTTCTTGAAGAGATCTCTAGTCTTTCCCATTCTATTGTCTTCCTCTATTTCTTTGCATTGATTATTGAGGCAGGCTTTCTTATCTCTCATTGCAATTCTTTGGAAGTCTGCATTCAAATGGGTGTATCTTTCCTTTTCTCCTTTGCTTTTTGCTTCTCTTCTTTTCATAGCTATTTGTAAGGCCTCCTTAGACAACCAATTTGCCTTTTTGCATTTCTTTTTCTTGGGGATGGTCTTGATCACTGCCTGCTGTACAACATCATGAACCTTCGTCCATAGTTCTTCAGGCACTGTGTCTATCAGATCTAATACCTTGAATCTATTTGTCA
The DNA here is from genome assembly GCF_001704415.2 of Capra hircus. Classification (NCBI taxonomy): domain Eukaryota; kingdom Metazoa; phylum Chordata; class Mammalia; order Artiodactyla; family Bovidae; genus Capra; species Capra hircus. The sequence goes on from NC_030815.1 coordinate 17,184,629, forward strand.
CTGCTACTGTATAATCATAAGGGATTTGATTTAGGTCATACCTGAATGGTCTAGCGGTTTTCCCTACTTTCTTCAATTTAAGTCTGAATTTGGCTTAAAGAGTTCATGATCTGAGCCACAGTCAACTCCTTGTTTTTGCTGACTGCATAGAGCTTCTCTATCTTTGGCTGCAAAGAATACAATCAATCTGATTTCGGTATTGACCATCTGGTGATGTCCATGTGTAGTCTTCCCTTCTGTCGGAAGAGGGTGTTTGCTATGACCAGTGCATTCTCTTGGCAAAATTCTATTAGCCTTTGCCCTGCTTCACTGTGTACTTCAAGCCCAAATCTGCCTGTTACTCATGGTATTTCCTGACTTCCTCCTTTTGCATTCCAGTCCCCTATAATGAAAAGGACATCTTTTCTGGGTGTGAGTTCTAGAAGGTCTTGTAGGTCTTCATAGAACCATTCAACTTCAGCTTCTTCAGCAATATTGATTGGGGCATAGACTTGGATTACTGTGATACTGAATGGTTTGCCTTGGAAACAAACATATTATTCTATTGTTTTTGAGATTGTATCCAAGTACTACATTTCGGACTCCTGTTGACTATGATAGCTACTCCATTTCTTCTAAGAAATTCTTGTCCACAGTAGTACATATAATGGTCATCTGAGTCAAATTCACCCATTCCAGTCCATTTAGTTCGCCAATTCCTAAAATGTCAATGTTCACTTTTGCCACCTCCTGTTTGACCACTTCCAATTTGCCTTGATTCGTGGACTTAACATTCCAGGTTCCTATGCAATATTGCTCTTTACAGCATCAGACTTTACTTCCATCACCAGTCACATCCACAACTGGGTGTTGTTTTTGTTTTGGCTCCATCCCTTCATTCTTTCTGGAGTTATTTCTCCACTATCTCTAGTAGCATACTGGGCACCTACCAACCTGGGGGGTTCATCTTTCAGTGTCCTATCTTTTTGCCTTTTCACACTATTCATGAGGTTCTCAAGGCAAGAATACTGAAGGGTTTGCCATTCCCTTCTCCAGTGGACCACATTTTGTCAGAACTCTCCACCATGACCCATCCATTCTAGGTGGCCCTACGTGGCATGGCTCATTCATTGAGTTAGACAAGGCTGTGGTGTTCAGATTTGATAGTTTTCTGTGATTGTGGTTTTCTGCCCTCTGATGGAGAAGGATAAGAGGTTTATAAAAGCTTATGGGAGAGACTGAAGGGGAAACTGGGTCTTGTTCTGATGGGTGGGGCCATGCTCAGTAAATCTTTAATCTAATTTTCTGTTGAAGGGTGGGGCTGTGTTCCTTCCACATTATTTGACCTGAGGCCAAACTATGGTGGAGGTAATGAAGATAACGGTGACCTCCTTCAAAAGGTCCCATGCACTTGCACTGGTACACTCAGTGTCCCCAACCATAACGGAAACATGCTAAGTCTAAGAATCAGCCACACAGGACTATACATTGTATGCTTTCATTTATATGAATGTCCAGAACAGGCTAACCTATAGAGACATAAAGCAGAGTGGTTGCCTAGGACTGGGAATTGGGGATGAGAGGTGTGATGGGATATGGGTTATTAGTGGGGTGAGTGAAGTGTTTGAAAATTGACTGAGGTGGTGGTTACACAATTCTGTGAATACACTAAAAACCTCTGAATTGTACACTTTAAATATGTGAATTGTATAGTATGTATTACATCACAATAAAGCTGTTTTTAAAAAGTAATTATACTATGTAATGGCTCCTAACTAAACATTCAAAGAATTATTTAAAGCTATAAATAAAACTGAAAGCTGCACTGTCACTATGAACCACTGAAAAAAAAGACTAACAATGTGCATCTCTTATACACTTACACAATTTAAAAGATAAGAAATGAATGTAAAATGTCCTAATGTAAATGTACTTACTGCCGCTCCATGCTGGCTATTTCCTGATTATCTTCTTTAACCTATAAATGTATAAAGAGAAAACAGAATTTAAAGAACTGTTCATTGTTAGGCCATCTTAGAGAGATTTTCCTTCTAAGGCATGTACTGAAATGTCAAATCTAGTCTCTTTCTTTTAACTTATTTCTTAAAATTCAACCTTTTAAGTTAAAAGGAACATCACTGGGGAACTAGTCACAGATTTTTCTTTCCTCCTCAAAGGAAGAGTGGTGACTGATATATCCATACCTATCCAACAAAGCACAATCAGATTAATACATTTTCAGGACCGAATCAGTTTAAATAAATATCTAGGATGTTTGAGCCTGTCTCCCTACCCTTGCTCCCCCTCTTACCTACTCCCAACCCACACACAAAGTAGGGTTGCCAGATTTAGCAATCCTCATTACTTTTCAATTTCAGAAAAACAATGAGTAAGTTTTGTGGTATGTATATACTATGCAGTATTTGGAATACACTTATCATCTTTATGTGTATATTTATTCCGAAAGATTATTCACTGCTTATCTGAAATTCAAATTTAACTTAATCATTCTATATTTTATTTAGCAATTCCATCCCAGGATCACTCTTTAGTCCCCTGCCTTCAATGATCTCTTTCCAAGGAGTTTCAGAGATGCTAGATTATAGTACCTTTATAGAATGATTCTAATACTTAAATAGCTCCTGTGTGTGCTAAGTCGCTTCATTTGTGTCTGACTCTTTGTGACCCTATGGACTTAGCCCACCAAGCTCCCCTGTCCATGGGATTCTCCAAACAAGAATATGGAGAGGGTTGCCATGCCTTCTTCCAAGGGATTTTCCCAACCCAGGGATCAAATCTGTGCCTCTTGTGTCTCCTACACTGGCAGGCAGGTTCTTTACCACTAATTCCACCTGGGAAGCTTGAGGTGATCCTTACTGTTCTTACAAACCCACTGGATTCAATCTAAGACCACAAAGGAGTCCCATTTACAGGTTATTCACTAGAGTTGTTTCCCAAATATATAGGGTCCTAAGGGCTATATGTTTAGGGTGTTTTAGGGTGTCTCAGGATAAATAATAGGCTAAATTAAAGCCAGCCTTGGGGCAGTAAGAAAACTACTGAACACATGTGATACAACATGCTGACATACTGTGATTTCACAGGACATTTTAAATCCATTCACTTTCATCCAGGCACTGATAGAAATAACCACATAAAGTCATCAGCCTTGGGACACTTAATTTTCTAAATATGAGGCCTAAAGCAAATAAAGGAATACATTTTCTGTAAGACTGTCTAATTATTTACTAACCAATAAGAAGAGTTTTTTTTGTAAGGAACCAAGACATGAAAAAATGATCAAATATGGATGAAGACCATACAAAATTAGGATTTAAGTAAAAAAAAAATAAAGTTTTTATGTGAGAAATGACTTTTATCTAGATTTTCTTGGTCAAGCAGTTCATATTAATTTAGGTGGAGTTTGCTTTTTACCGTTTTGTTTTTTAAATAAGCTTATTGGCTTTCTGTTCAATGCATATGCCTTAAATAAAACAACTGTATACATTTACCAAATCCTGACATTTTAAAATAAGTATGTTTGTTTTTCCTACCTGCTTGAGTAATCTCTCTCTTTCTTCCATTGGAGATCCTATATTTTTGTCTTCTGCAATCATCTGATCTCGATGGGACTCCAATTCATAAAGTTTTTCATGTAACAATACAGCCTCCTGTTTTACCTGGGAGTGTGCTATTTCCTAAAGAGAATAAAAAAAATAATTTTAGTATTTTATCAAAAACTATTCAAATAGTTTCCAGTTTATAACTAATAGGGACAAATTTAAACTACCAGCTTCTTTAAATAGAGATATCAAGTATCTATAATACTCAAGAATGCTACAAATTCTAAACACTGAAGAATAAAAATAAATCCCTATATACGTGTGTAAGCTATTCAGTCTAAGATTCACAAGAAGGTGGTAACTTTAGGTTACTTTAGTTTCTAAATATAAGACCTAACCAAAGATACAGACATCTCTACCAGTGGGAAGATAATAAAGAAAATGAAATGATATATGTATAACTTGAACCACAAAACCCAATCCAAAGTCCAAAGAACTCATCTCTAGAAGGAAGATATTTTCCCCTAAATAGATCATATATAAGCTTTCCTACAATGTTATGGGTTGAATTATATCCCCCCAAAATATACGCTGAAGTCCTAATCTCCAGCACCTGTGAACATGACCTAATTTGAAATGCAGTCTGTGCAGATTTAATTAAGTTCTGATATCCTGAGGTCATTAAGGTGAACCTTAATCCAGTATAACTGCTGTCTTTATTGAAAAAGATAAAAACAGAGATACATGAGGATAAAAACAGAGATACATACACACACACACACAGATACATGAGGAGAATGCCATTTGATGATACTGGCAAAGAATAGAGTGATACAGATACAAGTTAAGAAACAAATACCAAGGATTGACAGCCAGCACCAGAACCTAGGAATAGGCAAGGAAGGATTCTACCTAGTGTTCCAGAGGAAGCAAATCTCTGCTCATACTTTGATTTTAAGACCTTTAGCATCCAGAAGTATTAGAATATTTCTTCTGTTGTTTTATGTCACTCAGTTTGTAATACTTTATTACAGCAGCACTAGGAAACTAGTAGAAATGAGTAGTAAAATGATCATGTATTCACCACTGTTCACAAAGAGAAAATAAGGGACAGGATAATTTCAAAAGAAAATAAAAAGAGCTAGGGGTGTCAGTGGTGATTATAATGATGAAAATGACATTTGAAGCTACTATTTAATGAGCACGTATTCTGTGGCAGGCACTACACTTCAAATTCTTTATATACCTTATATATATACTTTATACTTAATATGTTCTTACATATAAAGTATAGACTTTATACTTCATATTCTCTTAACACTCAAAGTAACTCTGTAAGACAGTATCATTAATTGTTTTACAGATGTGAAAATTGATTATCTGAGATCTAAAGAATTTTTCTAAGTTAACAAAAATAAAAACGCTGATATCTGAAACCAGGCCCACAGCATTAACAAGATTTTTAAGAGGGAAGAAAGAGCTCCTCCTTTTTGAAAGCAAAAGAGAAAGAATAATAACAAAGGGAAAAACTGAACAAGAGGAAATGTCTGAAAGTCCACAGGCAAAGGGTTATATACACAGCTTAAGTGCGGTTTTGGACCATGAATTTTAAATCATTATAACTAAGCTCAAACACATCTTTATTAATGAAAATAGGTACAACACATTTTTGCTAACAAGAAATAAGTTTGTTTATTCCTGTAGCATAAAAATCTGTGCTTCAGGATTCAACTAGCTCTTGGAAAGCATTTTCTGCCCTCCTGCTGGTTGTGGAAGCATGTTCCCTGCAAAAAGTTGTTGAAATGCTCGAAGAAGTGGTAGTCGGTTGGTGAAAGGTCAGGTGAATATGGTGCATGAGGCAAAACTGCATAGCCCAAATTGTTCAACTACTGAAGCACTGGTTGTGCAACATGGGGTCAGGCATTGTCGTGGCAAAGAACTGGGCCTTTTCTGTTGACTCCTTTCTGGATTCAGAAAGCTGTAGAGGATCAGATGGGCTGCAGACCACCAAACAGTGACTAAGACCCTTTTACGGTATAAGTTTGGTTTGGGGAAGTGTTTTGAAGCTTCTTCTCAGTCCCACCACTGAACTGGTTGTCACCAGTTGTCACATAAAATCCACTTTTCATTGCATGTCACAATCCAATTGAGAAATAGTTGTTCTGTAGAATAAGAGAAGACAACACTTCAGGATGATGATTTTTTTGATTTTTGGTCCGTTCACAAGGCACCCACTTATCGAGCTTTTTCACCTTTCCAATTTGCTTCAAATGCTGAATGACTGTAGAATGGCTGATGTTGAGTTCTTAGGCACTTTCTTGTGTAGATTTAAGCGGATCAGCTATGATGATAGATCTCAGTTGGTTGTTGTCAATTTCCGATGGCTGGCCACTGCACTCCTCATCTTCAAGGCTCTCATCTTCCTTGCAAAACTTGAATCACCACTGCACTATATGTCTGTTAGCAATTCCTGGCCAAATGCAATGCCGATGTTGTGAGTTGTGTCTGCTGCTTTATGACCCATTTTGAACTCGAATAAAAAAAATCCTCACATTAAAAAAACTGCTCCAATTTGCTTTTTGTCTAACATCCTTTCTATATTCTAAAATAAATATAAAATAAATAGCAAGTAATAAGTCATTAGCAAGAAAACATGAAGTGAGAAATATGCATTAAAATGATGTATAACATAACCACATTTATTCAAGAATGTATTCCAATATCAAACGGCAAATTTCAACAATCCAAAGCCACAATTACTTTTGTACCAACTTAACAATATATTAGCTTTAGGTGAAAAGTCATGATAATAAAACATCAATAGAAAAACATGCAGACATTTTGAGGTATCCCTCTTCACAGTATCTTCCCCTTCCATTTTACTTAACCACTTATAGACATGTTCAAATTTCATCTTGATAAAACCATTCCTGAAGACTCAAGCTCATGTTGATCCTTCACCTGATTTTTTTTCACACCCCTGTGAACTGAATCAACAATACTTAGCACAGTAGTGAGCATACAGCAGATACTAAATACTTGTTGACTAATATTTGACATTGACATGAATCCACCACGGGTGTACATGCGTTCCCAAACATGAACCCCCCTCCCACCTCCCTCCCCATAACATCCCTCTGGGTCATCCCCGTGCACCAGCCCCAAGCATGCTGTATCCTGCATCAGACATAGACTGGTGATTCGATTCTTACATGATAGTATACGTGTTTCAATGCCATTCTCCCAAATCAGCCCACCCTCTCCCTCTTCCTCTGAATCCAAAAGTCAGCTATACACATCTGTGTCTTTTTTGCTGTCCTGCATACAGGGTCATCACTGCCATCTTTCTAAATTCCATATATATGTGTTAGTATACTGTATTGGTGTTTTTCTTTCTGGCTTACTTCACTCTGTATAATCAGTTGTTTTAAACCCACAAAGGAATCCAGCTAAGGTTAAACAGAATTAGGATTTACATTTTCTTCATTTGAGAATATTGTAACATTTCTTTAAATTCACGTAGTTTTAGGCAGATATGTACTAATGCCAAAAAGACTGAAATAAAAAAAATTTATTTCAAAAAATAAAAGGAATCCAGATCAGAAAAGAAGTAAAGCTCTCACTGTTTGCAGATGACATTATACTATACATAGAAAACCCTAAAGATACTATCAGAAAATTACTAGAGCTAACCAGTGAATTTAGCAAAGTCACAGGATACAAAATCAATACACAGAAATCACTTGCATTCCTATACACTAACAATGAAAAATCAGAAATAAAAATTAAGGAATTCATTACTGCAACAAAAACATATAAAATATCTAGGAATAAACCTATCTAAGGAGGCAAAAATTACTATATATAGACAATTATAAGACACTGGTGAAAGAAATCAAAGACAACATAAACAGATGGAGAGATATTCCATGTTCCTGGATAGGAAGAATCAATACTGTGAAAATGACTATACTACCAAATGCAGTCTACAGCTTCAATGCAATCCCTATCAAATTACCAATGACATCTTTATAGAACTAGAACAAAAAATTTCACATTTCATATGGAAACACAACCCCAAATGGCCAAAGCAGTCTTGAGAAAGAAGAATGGAGCTGGAGGAATCAACCTTCCTGACTTCAGATTATACTACAAACCTACAGTCATCAAGACAGTATGGTACTGTCACAAAAAACAGAAACATAGACCAATGGAACAAGATGGAAAGCCCAGAAATAAACCCATGCACCTAAGGATACCTTATTTTTGACAAAGGAGGCAAATGATGGATTGATTAATGCATGCTGTTAATGAATATATGGGGAAATATACACTTTCATACATTGGGATTAAGAGTATAAAATGAAACAAGCTTTTTCGAAGGCAATTTGACAATGTCACAACATTTAGAAGTTTGTAACTTTTTACCCAATGTGGGAAATTTATCTTAAGATATACTCACAGTAACTCAGCAAAAAAATGTATATTTTTACTACCACATTGTTTTATAATCTTAAAAAACTATGAAAAACCTAGTCATCTACAAGGTTGTACTATATATAATCATACAATGTAGTACAGTGTAGTAATTTCAAATAATGAGGGGGATACTTTAAGAGTTGATATGAACAGATATTTGAGAGAGAATGTTGTATTAAAAAAAAAAAGACAGGCTGCAGACAGCATATCCAGTGTACAGCCGACTTGAGGTTTTTCTCAACAGTAAAACAAAGATAGGATTAGAGGATTGTTGTGAAGGTAAAATGACAATGAGCACATAATAAGCACTCAGCAAATGTAAGTGAGACTGTCTAGAAAGAGAGAAAAGAAACAGGCATTTTTACATTCATCTTATGTAATATTTTACAACAAATACATTTTGTGAACTTTAAAATGTTTTTCGCTCAGTTGTGTCCGACTCTGCAACCCCATGGACTGTAGCCTACCAGGCTCCTCCCCCCATTGGATTCTCCAGGCAAGAGTACTGGAGTGGGCTGCCATTTCCTTCTCCAGGGGATCTTCCCGACCCAGGGATCGAACCCGGGTCTCCCGCATTCCAGGCAGATGCTTTACCCTTTGAGCCCCCAGGGAAGCCCTTAAACTGCTTTAGATCAATAATAAAGCAAATGCGAGCTTTTACATCTTTAACGAACTGATCTCCCCTTCTTCATTTGTTTTTAGTCTCTTGTTCATGTTTCTAAATTACCATTAGATTGTGTGTGCCTCAGAAGGCACCCTGATTTTTGTACAGGTAGGTACTCAATAACTGAATCTGCCATGATGTGCTAAGTCGCTTCAGTCATGTTCTGACTCTTTGAGACCCTTTGGACTGCAGCCTGCCAGCCTCCTCTGTCCATGCGTTCCCCAGGCAAAAACACTGGAGTGGGTTTCCATGCCCACTGAATCTACTTTTTTACTAAACTAGGACAGTTGAAGTCCTGAATGGGAAAAAAATATATTATACTCCTGTTAGTAAACTACTAAATAAATATATACCTGAATGAGTTCCATTAATACACTCAACTGAATTACCTTTTGTAGCTGAGTAATATGAAAACTTTTACTTCATTTTATACTTACAGATTCCAAGCTCTCTTTTTTCATATTCAGTGAATCTAGCTGTTGCTGAAGTGTATCTAATTCCTAAGAAGGGAAAAAAGCAAATATATATTCAAATCATATTAAGAATAGTTCATTTATCAACATGTCAAATATATGTGTTGAAGTAACTTTTGTAAACATTTTCAACCCATATCTTATAATTTGACTAGAATTTATTAACACTCATTATTTCTATTTTGCCAATTTATTTCATCATTATTAAAAACCTTACCATGATCTACCTTTTAAATACTTCATGAATTATTAAAAGGGAGCCAGAACTTTTCAGTGAATCATCACTGTGTTCTGAGAATATCAAATATCAGAAGACTTTAAATTAATGATGTTACTGTTTAAAGTTATAATTTTTATTTGACTTTTTAACCATGTTTCCATTTTTTTGACCATTTTCTCTTAAGGCCAAGACCTACAGCAATTTACATGGCTCACTCTTAGGGATAAGACCCTTCAACTGTTTACCATTGACTCTTGAACATAACAGGTTTGAACTGAATGGTCCCACTGACATACAGATTTTTTTTCAAGAAATATACAGTACTCAGTCCAAAGATGGTTGAATCTGTAGATGTGAAACCTCAGACACTGAGGGCAAACTATAAGTTATATGCAGGTTTTAAACTGCACAGGGGTTGCCGTTCCTAACATCCAAGTTGTTCAAGGGCCAACTAGACCCATTCAAAACCCCCTGTGCAATATTAGCTATACTTTGATAGTATTTTAGCATTTTTATCACACTCTTTCATCAATATTTTATCATATTTCATAAATTGTGTCTGAAATAAAGTCATATTAACTTGTCAATAAAGGATTATCTGAGAAACTAAAACTACATTCATTGGTATTTGTGGGGACTAATTCTCTTTTAATTGCTTGCTTAAGGAAAATCTGGGCATGAAAGGGCAATAATACCTTCCAAATCTGAGTCACCATTATGACTGAATGCTGAGAGCAGTCTCAATAACCCCTCAGCGGGCATTCAAATTGCTTACCATAATTAGGGGACAATAACTGTTCAAATTGAGGACATAGCAAGTAAAAAGTGTTTATTAGGAAGGAAGAAAAGGAAAGAAAGTAAATATCCATATGGCTCTGTTGTATATGGCCTTTTAATGTTTCCATTAAAAGCTCATTATAAAACAAGTGCTTCATGTATTGATATCTTTATGACCTGCCAAAACGAATGATGCATAGAACTGAATAATATAGTAAAAGTTACGTCACTATACAACATAAGAAAACAAAGTTTTCTAGATGAGTGTTTCCCAAATTTAAAGGTTTGTATGAATCATCTTGTTAAAATGAAGACTCTGATCAGTAGGTCTAGTCAAGCTCTCAGGGGATGCCAATCCTGCCCACTTTCAGAACATATTTTCAGTAGTAAGATTGCTGTAGCCCAGCACAGAGTAGTAACTAGTATTACCTGTAATAATTTCTCATTTGTGGTTTTCATTTCTATATACTTGACTTGTTTTTCAGGAGACATATTTTTGATAATACCCTCTGCTGCTTGTTTTTCCTGTTCAATTTCTTCTTCTACACTTCTAATTTGTTTTTCCTTCCTGAAATCAAAAGTATGCAATACTGCTCTTACTATATTGAAGAGAAAATCAATTAACTTTACTCAGTCTCAATTACATAGGATACTTAAAAGTTATTCAACCACAGTTTGTGATAACTCCTTATGCTGGTGTTGTTTAGTTGCATAGTTGTGTCTGACTCTTCTGCAGTACCATGGATTGCAGCCTGCCAGACTCCTCTGTCCATGGGATTTCCCAGACAAGAATACCAGGGTTGCCATTTTCTTCCTCAGGGGATCTTCTCAACGCAAGGATGGAACTCACGTCCCCTGCACTGCACGCAGACTATCATTGGGCTACCAGAGAAGCGCACACAGATGAACACAGAAATTTGGCCCCATCAACACAGACTTTTTCAGCATCCTTCTCTTCTCAAGCCCTAAATCCTTCTATTTTCTTATTCTCCACTTCACTTTCTTGTAAGAAAATACAAAGTTTATCACAGAAAATCCTTAAAGTCTTATATAGATCAGAATGCATTTGCACTTCTTGTTATCATATCCTCAAGATTAACAAGAAAGTTAAATTTTAAAATAGTGGTTTTCAAGTATCTTTTAGCTACAGAATTCTTTGATATCTTTGAAATCTTGTATGGAAGTTTACCAAATCATTTAAAGTAACACAGCTCTGATTACACTGCAGAGTAAGAAATCAACAGTGCAATCTGATTTTAAAGTTCATAGATTTTAAAGCTTTAGATTAATATATTTTCTTTAAATTCTTCTTTATCTACTGCTTTAATTAAAATTGATATTTCAAAATTATCAACTGTTCTTTAGCACTGTAAAATAATCAGCTAATTTCCTTGAGAATATAATAGGAATATTACAAGTCTAATTATATAAGTAGTAGTATGATATTAATTACAAACAATAACCATCTTTATCAAATAATCACAAGAAGTACCAGTGATGTGCACTTACTACCTATGCAAGATCAATTATACATAGGGTAGAGAAAAATTCTGAAAAAAACAGAGGTAGGATGCTAGTTATCATCTAAATACTTTAAGATTACATATAAAAAGAAATTTTGAATTTGAATCTTGAATCTTGCCTGAAAATAATTGTTTCAATAATAAAATATAATTATTCTATTCAATCTCTTTCAAATACAGGTATCAACTTTAACAGTTTTCACAATCACTAGCTAAGCCTCATAGATCCTAATATCTATCCTCCACACACTTCACACTCTCATACCCTACTAATATAATCAGTTCAGTTCAATTCAGTAGCTCATTCGTGTCCGACTCTTTGCGACCCCATGAATCGCAGCACGCCAGGCCTCCCTATCCATCACCAACTCCCAAATTTTCCTATAGACAGAATCTCATAATAACCAAATAAAAGATAAATATAACGAAACAGACAACCTGGAATTTCTATTTTTGTCTCATTGTTAAACAGAAGTAATGTCTTCACTTTTAACCTCAATTACTATAGCATAATAAATATGTCAGCTGCTGCTACAATTTACATGGGTATATGCACTCATAGATATTTCAAACATTAAAGAATATCTATTTCAATCTCTTTCTTTCACAGATTAGGGATACTGAGTTAAATCTGTTAGAACTAACTCATTCTGAACCCCATGATTATTTATTACCAACAATGAATTTTAACTATCTTTTTACCTGATATATCTACTACAATTAGATGGGAGTGAATGTTGTAAAGTATTCCATTTTACACAGGAGAAGTTACACAAGGAAGCACAAGGAAGGTAACTGATTCTTTGAGGGCCACATAATGGCCACGGGGTGGGTCTTTTGATTCTTTGAGTAGTCTGCTCCTGTTATAACTTGGCAGTAAAACCACCAATGATGGTGTCATAAAATGAGTAAACAACAAAGGTGAAACTCACTGGGATACAAAACTTGGTGGGATCTTTTCAACTTGAGTCTTGCAAAATATAAAATACCTTTAGGACTAACATTTAAATCACTTTAGCAATGCACCTTTCAATTATGCATTTTCAATATTACATACTTTAACGCACAAGGTAAATTTGTTAATATTTAAATTTCTCAAGAGAAATTAAGAAACACAAAGATTACACTAAAGCCACCTTGTTATACTAAAAAAGTCATAGATGACTTTAAGAAATTATGCTTTGAGTCAATCTTTTGCTAAGGAAGTCTAGTTTGTTTTTTTTTTTCCACCTGTTCAATGAGTACAAAGGTTAAGACAAAGTGAAATAAATCACATGACATACTTTTTTTTTTTTAATGGTGTAGAAGACAGACAGCAGATTCCTTACACACCAGTCTCAGAGAAAAGAAAAGAGGAAAGGTAAGATCCTATATATTTATAGGTTTGGTGATTGTTGTTGAATTTTTAAAAATCATATTTAAGCCTGTTAAGTCTATATAAAAATCTTTGTCTTTAATAAGTGACGAAAGAGCAGAAAATATAATTGTATTTTCATGACAGCTATCTTAGAAATACAAACTTGGACACGGCCAAAAAATCTTTTCCAAATAGAGTAATAACGTAAAGCAATGTAATCTGGGGGGAGGAAGATTTCATTTAGCCAATCAAATTTATAAGATCTTTTAATTTTGAAATATATTAATCACAAAGCAATCGGAAGTGACATTAACCTAAAAACAAATTTGTAAGATGAAAAAAGACTGGATAATAGGTGATAATTGTTAAAACTGAGTGATGATTCTTTTCCTGAGAGGTTTTTTCCCTTGAAATTTTCCATTATAAAACTTTTCAAATTTGGGGAAAAAAAAGAAAGTTAGTTCTATGAAATTACTAGAGAAAAGTTAACTGTGAGTTATTAACACCTTACTGTAAATACATTGAATTCTGGTATAAATATCTAAAATATTTAATGGAAAAACTGTATTACAGGATACACACTTTATTTAATCAAGCCAAAATAACAGCAGTATCTTTTTATTTCACAGTACATAATAGCCATATAAAGTACATGACCAAAAACTCAGAAATTCACACTTGAAACTGTGCTAAGAACATTGTTTCTTTCTCAATATCTACCATTTCCTTTTGTGTAAGTCTCTTTTCCTATAACATAGGGTATAGGCTATATAAAAGAACATTTAATCTTGTAAAACAATTCTTTAAAAACCTGATATTCCATTTGTTCTCTATTTTTTAATCACTAAACTCAAACCAAAATATCATTTCAAAATAAGTTTCAAATTGAGAAAAAAATCTAAAGGGAGAAAAAGGCAATAATAACTGTTTCCTTTTAAATCAACTTTTTAAACAGGGTAAACTGACTCAAGAATAATTTCTGCTATCAGCTATTTATTTCACCAATTTGATTTCTTCAAGATAGCCACTATGTCTGTTTAAGGATTTGTTAGCAAATGTTTCTGTTTAAGGATTTGTCTGTGTAGTGTTGTCACAGTCAACATCAACTCCCTTTGTCAATCTTTTCCCTCTCAAAAGATGTACAAATACAAGAAAAGCCCCATGGCCCATGTGGCTCAATCAATGCATTTCATAGCTTTAGACCTACTAATGCTTTAGATTTGCTGACTGTTTTCTTGAACAAAATCTACCTTAAGCTCTGAGTATGTGTCTTTTCTAACTCTAAAATTTATCAAATATAAATTTAAAAAGATTCCTTTTCTAACCCTTATGATTTTATCCACTTTAGCATGATAGTATAAAGTAGCTGATAAACATAATGAATACATGACAATCCTCGGTCTCCATTTCCACAGTCTCACAATCCTACCTGACCTCCATTACCTTTTCTAGCTGCTTCTATTTCATGTCAACCCTTTTCTTTATAGATTATCTGCTTCCTTTATTCATCCTTATCCTAGTTATCTCTTAAAAAAAAAAAAAAAGGAACTTCTCCCTTACCTCTATATTCCTTACATGGGCATCCTACAAAAACATCAGTAAGAATTTCACTACACCATTGAGAAATACCAAAACAAACCACTGAGGAGGTTGCGCACTTACTCTGAGAGATCACTAAACATGGGTACTTACCTTTTACACATGATTCAGGGATCCCCTTTTGTGGGCAGTGGTCTGGCATAAGTGATAGCTTGAAATCATTTCTGGCTCTAAAAGGGATGCTACTATGATCTACATTCAAATTGCAAAATCTAGGAGAACAGTGGCTTTCTCTTACAATTTTGATTTAGCCATGGAAAGAAAGAAATTGGAAAGGGAATAAACATAAACAGATTATCAAATTGAAAGCAATGAGGAAGTTAATAGACCAGTATTGACATAACAATAAATTCCTCATTGCTAATGTGGCAACACACTCTAGCAACTTAAAATGAATCTTGTTAACTGAGTAGTTTCTTACTCCCTGTTCTGAAGGAATAAACTGCCCTAAAAAATCATAAGCAACTAATTATAGTAAGTGCTATAAGAAGCCTCAAAAGACTAAATTTTTAAAAATCACTAAGGATGATAATATATTCATATCCTTTCAAACAGCTCATCTGCAGCAGTTTATTTTTAAAATTAATAGATAATTTTAAAATTAATTTTTATTGGAGTATAGTTGCTTTATATAGCAGCTTCTAACACTGATCTTAAGAAAACAGATAAAAACAAGAAACATTAAGGTCATGAATAAAATGACTAAATGGAAAGTATTTAGTGAGAAAAATTATTGAAATAAATGACAATTTCTAGTTAGGGCATGTTGAATGTACCCACTAACAATGACTCCTATTCAAAAACCTATTAAAATGAAAATAAAAGAGAATATGAAGTACAAAACTTATAATGACAAAATGAATAGAAGAGGAAACAGCAATGAAATCTAGAAACTAGAAAGCTAAAAGTTAAGTGGAAACTGACTAGGAAACCAAAATTTTCTGAAGCCAGCAGTGGGGAAAGCTGAGAAGCTACAATTTTTATACTGCAGAACCCCTAGACGGCTCAGAGATTGGCAGCACCAGGTATTCTGGAAGTAGAAAAGGAGAGGCTGAAACAGCTGAAAGTCTTTCTCCTGGACACTGCCCAGTCAGGTAAAGTTCCCCTCCTACCTAAGCAGAAAAATGAGGTGTTTTTTTTACTCTGGGGAAGAGTAAAACTAATGGAATCTGGGCACAAGTGACTGCAGGGATGTTATGTCAAAACCAGGGAAAATAACATTAAATACTAATTACTGAGCTAAACCCAACTTTTTCACCACTCAGCTCTCAGAACGCCGGCCAATTGGTGTCACCTTTTCAGGCAGTAGATCAGAAAAGTCATTTTCAGGAATCTAAGCAGCCCAAAAGGAACAATCTAAAGATAATGACATTAGGGATTCCCCAAGAATAAAAGCCTATTAAGGTCACTCTATAGTAAAGTCTACAGTTGGGTAAGAGCTGGGAATTCTCTGGAGGTCAAGCAGTTAGGACTCTTCCCTTCCACCCCAGGAGGCAAGGTGTTCAATTCCTGGTCAGGAGGCCAAAGAACCAAAATATAGAACAGGAGCAATACTGTAGCAAATCCAATAAGACTTTAAAAATGGTCCACATCAAGAAAATATTAAAAAAAAAAAAGAACCACACAAATCCAGTTTCCAATCAGTTTTTTCATTTCCCATTCATATGTGTAAGTCCTAAACCAAATATTAGGCAGAGGAACCAGAGATCAAATTGCCAACATCCACTAGATCATCGAAAAAGTAAGAGAGTTCCAGAAAAACCTCTATTTCTGCTTTACTGACTATGCCAAAGCCTTTGACTGTGTGGATCACAATAAACTGTGGAAAATTCTGAAAGAGATGGGAATACCAGATCACCTGACCTGCCTCTTAAGAAACCTATACGCAGGTCAGGAACCAACAGTCAGAACTGGACATGGGACAAAAGACTGTTTCCAAATAGGAAAAAGAGTACGTCAAGGCTGTATATTGTCACCCTGCTTATTTAACTTATATGCAGAGTACATCATGAGAAATGCTGGGCTGGAAGAAGCACAAGCTGGAATCAAGATTGCCAGGAGAAATATCAATAACCTCAGATATACAGATGACACCACCCTTATGGCAGAAAGTGAAGAGGAACTACAGAGCCTCTTGATGAAAGTGAAAGAGGAGAGTGAAAAAGTTGGCTTAAAGCTCAACATTCAGAAAATAAAGATCATGGCATCTGGTCCCATCACTTCATGGGAAATAGACGGGGAAACAGTGGAAACAGTGTCAGACTTTATTTTTTGGGGCTCCAAAATCACTGCAGATGGTGACTGCAGCCATGAAATTAAAAGACACTTACTCCTTGGAAGGAAAGTTATGACCAACCTAGATAGCATATTGAAAAGCAGAGACATTACTTTGCCAACAAAGGTCCATCTAGTCAAGGCTATGGTTTTTCCAGTGGTCATGTATGGATGTGAAAGTTGGACTGTAAAGAAAGCTGAGCGCCAAAGTATTGATGTTTTTGAACTGTGGTGCTGGAGAAGACTCTTGAGAGTCCCTTGGACTGCACGGAGATCCAACCAGTCCATTCTAAAGGAGATCAGTCCTGGGTGTTCTTTGGAAGTTCAGTTCAGTTCAATTGCTCAGTTGTGTCCGACTCTTTGCGACCCCATGAATCACAGTACACCAGGCCTCTGGGTCCATCCCCATCTCCCAGAGTTCATGCAAACTCACGCCCATCAACTCGGTGGTGCTATCCAGCCATCTCATCCTGTTGTCCCCTTCTCTTCCTGCCCCCAATTCCTCCCAGCATCAGAGTCTTTTCCAATGAGTCAACTCTTCACATGAGGTAGCCAAAGTACTGGAGCTTCAGCTTTAGCATCATTCCTTCCAAAGAACACCAAGGGCTGATCTCCTTCAGAATGGACTAGTTGGATCTCTTTGCAGTCCAAGGGACTCTCAAGAGTCTTCTCCAACACCACACTACAAAAGCATCAATTTTTCGGCACTCAGCTTAAAACAGTCCAACTTTTACATTCATACATGACCACTGGAAAAACCATAGCCTTGACTAGATGGACCTTTGTTGGCAAAGTAATGTCTCTGCTTTTCAATATGCTATCTAGGTTGGTCATAACTTTCCTTCCAAGGAGTGTCTTTTAATTTCATGGCTGCAGTCACCATCTGCAGTGATTCTGGAGCCCAAAAAAATAAAGTCTGACACTGTTTCCACTGTTTCCCCGTCTATTTCCCATGAAGTGATGGGACCAGATGCCATGATCTTTATTTTCTGAATGATGAGCTTTAAGCCAACTTTTTCACTCTCCTCTTTCACTTTCATCAAGAGGCTTTTTAGTTCCTCTTCACTTTCTGCCATAAGGGTGGTGTCATCTGTATATCTGAGGTTATTGATATTTCTCCTGGCAATCTTGATTCCAGCGTGTGCTTCCTCCAGCCCAGCATTTCTCATGATGTACTCTGCATATAAGTTAAATAAGCAGGGTGACAATATACAGCCTTGATGTACTCTTTTTCCTATTTGGAACCAATCTGTTGTTCCATGTCCAGTTCTGACTGTTGGTTCCTGACCTGCGTATAGGTTTCTTAAGAGACAGGTAAGGTGATCTGATATTCCCATCTCTTTCAGAATTTTCCACAGTTTATTGTGATCCACACAGTCAAAGGCTTTGGCATAGTCAAGGACTGATGCTAAAGCTGAAACTCCAATACTTTGGCTACCTCGTGCGAAAAGTTGACTCATTGGAAAAGACTCTGATGCTGGGAGGTACTGGGGGCAGGAGGAGAGGGGACAACAGAGGATGAGATGGCTGGATGGGATCACCTACTTGATGGACAAGAGTTTGGGTGAACTCCGGGAGTTGGCGATGGACAGGGAGGCCTGGTGTGCTGCAATTCATGGTGTCACAAAGAGTCGGACATGTCTCAGTCACTGAACTGAACTGAAACCAAATATTAACAGATATGGGAAGTTTAAAAGAAATCCTCTAATATAAAGGATACTTATTAAAAGAAATTGGAAAAACATGATCTGAAGACACAGAGGCTTTTCAAGGGAAAAAAAAAAACAAGAGATACAAGAAAATATATTCATAGGATAGTATACCAGAAAAGAAATTTTCAGAGAATTAAAAATAGCTCTGAGAATTAAGAGGATAACAGGAAAAAGAAAATTTTAATAGAAGAGTTTGAAGATAAAAGTTCCAGAAAGCAGAGCAAAAACACACAGAGATGAAGTGCCGATGAATAAATATAAAAGATTAGAAAATCATACAAGGAGAGCCAATTCCTTTTAGAATTAAAGGAGTTCTAGAAAGGGAGGTAAGATTTTTTTTAATGGGAAGAAAATTATCAATATCATCAATGAAATAATTCAGAAAGATTCCCACTGTTTTCCGATTGAAACCACCTATCAAGTATCTATTTCATGCTGCTGCTGCTGCTGCTAAGTCACTTCAGTCGTGTCCGACTCTGTGTGACCCCCTATACGGTAGCCCACCAGGCTCCCCCGTCACTGGGATTCTCCAGGCAAGAACACTGGAGTGGGATGCCATTTCCTTCTCCAATGCATGAAAGTGAAAAGTGGAAGGGAAGTCACTGAGTCGTGTCCGACTCTTCGCGACCCCATGGACTGCAGCCCACCAGGCTCCTCCATCCATGGGATTCTCTAGGCATAGGCTTTCACAAAATAGACTCTCACAAAGGATCATGAAATTTCAGAATAGCCACATTAAGGCTATATTGTACAGCACAGAGAATACAGCCAATATTTTAATAATAACTATTAGTGCAGTATAGTCTTTAAAAATTCTGAATCACTATACAGTATACCTCTAACTTCTATAATATTGTTCAGCAACATACTTCAGAAGAAAAGCTTTGGGGTTAAGAAGTGGCAAGTTACATAAAAGATAAAGAATTAGAATGGCATATCATGTCATTTCTTAAGAGTAAGACAGTCATGGTTGGTTGAATCCACAGAAGTAAAACCTGTGAATACAAAATCAGGCCCTTTGTAATGTATATTCATTACATTACACCATTTTATATAAGGAACTAGAACATCTACAGATTTGGTACCTGCAGGGGTTTCTAGAAACCAATCCCCTGCAGATACCAAGGGATGAATGTACTAGCAATCCAAAGACAATGGGGCAATGCCATCAACCATTTGAGGGAAAATCATTTCCTACTTAGAATTTTAAGAATTCTAAGAAATCCTACTTAAAATTTCTAGCCAAAACATCTTTCAAGGTCTAAAAAGTATTTCCTTCTAAGGACCTTTTCAGGAAGCTACTGCAGGAAACTCCATGGAAAAAAGGCAGTAATCCAAGACAAGGCATTCTAGAAAACAGGAATCCAGTAACGAGGGCAAAAGAGAATCTCTACATGAAGATAGAAGGAGAGTGGAGGTCAACAGCTCCATAGAGGGCCTGCTGCTGCTGTTGCTGCTGCTAAGTCGCTTCAGTTGTGTCCGACTCTGTGCGACCCCATAGACAGCAGCACACGAGGCTCCTCTGTCTCTGGGATTCTCCAGGCAAGAACATGGAGTAGGTTGCCATTTCCTTCTCCAATGCATGAAAGTGAAAAGTGAAAGTGAAGTCACTGAGTTGTGTCCAACTCTCAGCGACCCCATGGACTGCAGCCTATCAGGCTCCTCCATCCGTGGGATTTTCCACGCAACAGTACTGGAGTGGGGTGCCATTGCCTTCTCTGCCATAGAGGGCCTAGTGATCAGCTTATCCATATCCGAGCATGGCAGCAGGGTCTAGGAGAGACTTTTTCAAGCAAATGAAATAGATTAAAATATCTAATATACATAAACTATTGAGAGATTTGCTAAGAGTGTTTGTGTATAAATTAATGGGTGAAAAAACCCTAAGCACAGGAAAAGAAAACAAACACAATTAACTAGAGAAAAAAGTATGCAGGAACAGAATAATAATCCTGTTAACATGGCTCAGTCTTTGACAGTTTTATACATTCTTGAAGTATAAACTGAGTTATATAAACTGCTGCTGCTGCTGCTAAGTAGCTTCAGTCGTCTAACAAAAATTACAGTTGTTTGGAAAGTGAAGAGACACTAGATATATACTTGATGCACTGAAGATAAGGAAAGTGAAAAGACAGTAGATATATATTTGATGCACTGAAGATGAAGGTAGTGAGCTATTGGAAAGCAAGCTGAGGACTCTCATCTCCCAAAATGTTAAGTCAAAGGATAATATCAGTAGATAATGCCTAAAGTCGAAAAGTCAAGAAGTAGCAATATGAGTATATACTTAAAGATGTATTAATATATACATACATAAGTATATATATCCTTTAGACTTTCTTTTGTGCATATATATAAATTTTAAAATGCCCAACCACTTCAATTGTTTTAAAGTTCCTTTCACTAGATCCAGGAGCTAAAAAGATATCCTGAAAATTACTGTCTTTCATTCTCCGCAGGAGCATTTCAGTTTCTAAGATCAGAGTGTAGGGAGGGTGAAGGGATCTTTACTTGTTTCCTTTTTTACATATTTTAAGAAAAAATAGACTTAAAAGGAGTAAAGAGGAAATCAAAATGTCCTCAAAAGACTAATGTTCTTGTCTCCTAACAAGATGTAAATACTCTCTTTTCTATCAGGTTAGCAGTATGAAAACCATCAGCATTACAATCTTATTTTGGCTGCTCTCCATGTTATTATTATCAGACGAAAGCCAGACTTCTAAAACAGTAAGTTTTTACAGTCAAAGCAGTGAAAATATTTTCAGTGGTACACTTTGGGTAAATTTAAATAGTAAAATATTAAAGGCAATATAAGCAAAAAAAAATCAAACTATCAAAATGAACTCTTTAGTTAGTAGGGTATATTCAAAACATGTGATCTCTCAGCCAGATTGTAAGTGGACAAAAGCAGTCTTCATTTTATAAAAAACTAAGTTCTTTAAAAGCAAGAAATACATAAAATTTCACTATAAGATCAGAGATTAGTTAGGACATTAAAAACACTTTAAAATGTAGAAAACTTTTTAAAAAAACATGTAATTATGAGGGAAATTGTTGTTGTTACATTGTTATTATTACTATCAGGGGACATTTCAACCACAAAAACAGTTGAAACAAGAACTATTTCTTTGGATCTATATCCACATAGGCGACGCACTTCTTCTTGTCGGCAGACTTTAACACATGGCACAATTTCTATTACAAGATATTTTCCTTTAAAACACCAAAGTTTGAGCTGTTAACCCTATAGAGTTATATGCAGAATGTTGTTTTTTAATTATTTAATAATCTTAGATGTAATGTTGGTAGCTCTACTGATTTTTTAAAATTACATATTTTTACATTATTTTCTCATCATAAACATCAATCTTGCACACTAAAATACTAAGGAAATTAATGGAATTATTTATCATTTATTTCCACATATATAAATGGTAATATATCAATATTCTTTCAATAATAATTATTTACTAACTGTTGGAAGATACTTGCATGACATCAGAATTTCCTTAATCTTCAACACTCCATCCCAATTTTAAAAAGGAGTATTTTCTTTACCTTTTTACATATTTTAACATCAAAAGATTAGATAGTAAACTTTTTTCCTAAAAGAATTTCCTTCCAATGTCTAATTGCCTAGATATGAAAATTTGGGAAATTTTGTCAATATTTTTCCTTATTAATGCATTTCTAATTTTCTCTTTTTTAGGAAGTCAAATGTAATTTGACTGCAAAGAATTATTCTTTGATTCCAGCAAATATCAGTAAAAATGTTACTATACTTGACCTCAGTTATAATCAAATTACTCTAAATATTACAGACACAAGAGTTCTACAGACATATTTTTTACTCAGTGAGCTCTATTTGATTGAGAACAAAGCCACTATCCTACTTAATAATAGTTTCAGTAGCCTGTCCAATCTAGAAATTTTAAATATCTGTAGAAATTCCATCCACACAATTCAACAGGGTGCCTTTACAGGATTACATAAACTGAAAAAGTTATATCTCTGCCAAAATAAAATAGTTCAACTGAATCCTGATACATTTTTGCCTCTTAAAAACCTGATACTATTGAATTTGCATGGCAATTTGATAAGCTATTTTGATGTACCACAACTGTTTTATCTGGAATTCATAATTTTATATGGAAATCCATGGAACTGCTCCTGTAGTCTACTGAATTTGCAAAACTGGTTGAAGACATCGAATGTGACACTAGGTAAGCATTTATAATTTAAATTAGTCAAAACCAAAATGACTGATTTTGTCTTGTTCTACCCTAGAAGTGTCTCTCATTTCATGTCTTAAAGCAAAGGAAACTATTCCTGTTTAAAGGAAACTAGTCCTGTTTAATGGAAACAGGAGAAACACTGAAAAGCAACTGCTGAATACAAGCTCTCCCTCTGCCTCTCCAGAAAAAAAGAAATAAGAGAAGAAGCTTGAATGTTCTACATATGTAAGATGAAACTGTCACTCTGTATACTGTTTGCAGTTTCAACACATAAGACTAATTTTCTTCTACTGTTTTTTTAACATCTATTTTTAATTGGAGGATAATTGCTTTACAATATTGTGTTGGCTTCTGCCATACAACAAGGTGAATCATCCACAAATACACATATGTCCCCTCCCTCCTGAACCTCCCCTACCCCCCATTCCATCCCACCCCTCTAGGTTGTCACAGAGCACCAGGTTGAGCTCCCTGTGCCAATACAGCAGCTTCCCACTGGCTATCTATTTCACACATGGTGGTGTATATATGTCAGTGCCACTCTCTCGATTTGTCCCACACTCTCCTTCCCCTGCTATTTTTCTAAAGTCTGTTCTCTGTGTCTACGTCTCTATTTCTACCCTGAAAATACCATTTTTCTACACTTTGTATATATGCGTTAATGTGCGAAATTTGTTTTCCTCTTTCTAACTTACTTCACTCTGTATAATAAGCTCTAGGTTCATCCACCTCACTAGAACTGACTCAAATGCATTCCTTTTACGGCTGAGTAATATTCCATTATATATATATGTACCACAATTTCTTTATCCATTCATCTGCCAATGGACATCTAGGTTGTTTCCATGTCCTAACTACTGTAATTTTTAAAAGTATTTCCTTTCTAAGGATATCCTGTCAGAGTGTAGGTGGAAGTAGGTACCCTATTTTCTAAACTATATACCATGTTCCAGATGCTCACCACAATCTAAATCATAACATCTTTACTAACACAGACAAACTGAACAATACACAAGAACTGCATTTAAACCGTATCTATAAAGTAACTTAATAAACAGAAATAGGCATCTTTCTTCATTTTGCTGCTAGACAAATACAATTATCTTCTTTCTTATACCTTTGATGACAGATAGACATGTCAAAAAAGTTCCAGATAAAAAATTGTAAGATGTTGTTAACCATAATAATTTATTAACCATAATAATCTTATTTTCCATAATAAATCTTATTTTTTCTATTTTACTAGAAAATGAGAACATCACCATGTGTAGCTATCCGGATATCCTGAAGCGCTACAATATCAAAACAGTACCTTACAAGGCTGAATGCTACTCAAAATTTCCTTCATTTGTAACTGAAGACCTTCACATTCCTTTTCAGTCCATTAGCAATTCAACATTTAATAACTCTTTGAACAACTTGACAAGAAATTCAGGTAATTTGTTTTGAATATTAATATTGCTGAGGATAGCATACTAAATAAACTGAGATAGTTCTCATTCTTCTGCATTTTAAATTTCTTGAAACAGTGTAAAAGAACAATTCCTCCACTTAAGAAATGATTAACAAAATACTGGGTTTCTTAAGTAGGCTCAGTTATCAGTCAAATGCCATTATACAAATTATTTAACTTCTCTAAGCCTTGGTATTAACTAGTTAAGTCACAATACTTAACAGGTATAAATCAATAATGTTTCTGAGTGAATGGATAAACAATGCAAAGATAGGTAGTTATTTTGAAAAAAGGTATTCTTGTACCACAATATGAACTATCTTTATTTACTGCAGTTTTAGTAACTTTTGCTTAGAGAAGATTATGGATATTTATTTCTAATACCAATATTGGGGAGTTATTAGGACATGTAATTATGATTATTTTATTTTTGTCAATTTAACAAAATTCCTCTCCCACCCTTTCTTTCTTGTTATTCCATTTAAGAACATGAATCTCATGGAAAAAGCTGGGCTTTTCTTGTCGGTGTTGTCGTCACTGTAGTGATGACTTCACTACTCATTTCAATTGCTATCAAATGTCCAGTATGGTATAATTTTCTGCTTAGTTACAATCATCATCGTCTGGAAGAGCATGAAACAGAAACCTATGAAGATGGTTTTACTGGAAATCCAAGTTCTCCTTCACAGATACCAGACACAAACTCTGAAGAAACTGCAGTAATATTTGAACAACTACATTCATTTGTGGTATATGATGATGGGTTTATTGAAGACAAATATATAGATACTCACGAATTATGTGAAGAAAATTAATTTCTTTCAATATTTGATTTTTAAAAAAATGTTACCAGCTCACTCACATTTTAGGCATGGAAATTTTGATCAATGATACACTGAACTATGGGCCAGTAGACCATCATATTAATTGCAACACATAAATATCATAAAATTACACTCTTCTCATTAGCTTTGTGCAAGCAGGTCGAAATACAGTAACTGCCACTCCTTGATACCTAACAGTTAAAATACTAGCATTACTTATTCTCAGCAGTATATATGAGACTCAAAATAATAGTAGGAAAAAAATCTACATTATTCTTTAATTAAAGGGAACAGATTCTCATATTAGCCAGATATTTGATGTAACACCTATTAAAGTTTTACTGATTGGAATCAGTAAAGAAATAAAAATTTTGGAATTTTATCATGAGTTGAAGTGAAGAACAGAGATAGTTTAAACTGACAAAACAATAAGATTGATTTTATGCCCATAGAATGAATTCATGAAATTGGAAAATGCTTTTTAAATCTTTTTAAATGCTTCCTGAATTGGCACATCAAATTTCTGAAAATTTAGCAGCAATTTAAAGCACAGGCACAACATCAGCCACAATCTCTCAATTTCAGTTATGAAGAAAGACTGTCATCAAAATAAATGATTGTCACAACTAAATAATATAGCAACTTCCAAAATGGAAATTATCTATGCATCTTGTTCTAAAAAATACCTATTCTGACCCTTTGGGGGACATTTTTATTCAAATGATTCTGTTCTGGAGCTAAGGAATCTTCAGTTAGCCTATGGTTAGTTCTTTGGGATGCTGTAGGCAGAGCAATGTTTCCAAACTTGTTTTCTAGAACATTAACTTCCAGAGAGACATTCAGTACTTACTGGATGGAGGATTAAAAGGTACATGGTCAAAGTGAAAGTCGCTCAGTTGTGTCCAGCCCTTTGCAACCCATGGACTATGCTGTCCAAGGAATTCTCCAGGCCAGAATACTGGACTAGGTAGCCTTTCCTTCTCCAGAGGATCTTCCCAACCCAGGGATTGATCCCAGGTCTCCTGCATTGCAGGTGGAAACTACTATAGAATTATGAGAAAATACTGGGTTTAAACAAAGTCAAACAAGCTTCTTTACTACAGGACTTATAGTAAAGAAGGACTTTGCTACCCAAGACTTTACTAAGCTAACCTGCCTTCTGCTCTTCAAGAGCATAATATTAAGAATTTGTCAAATTTCTTGACAACAAAACCTTTTCTTTGATGCGTGGCTACTAACAGATCATAGCACAATAATGGTCCAAAGAACACTGGCTTTGAAACTATTACAAGAAAAGTCTAACAGTGAATTATTTGCTAATTCTTTATCATCAATTGGCTACAATCATAATTTTAACAAGTTAATGTAAATAGTGGCACTAAAAACTGTTAAAAACCATCATTTTTACTTTTCATATGTGGAGTAATTTAGTATACAGTATTTATCTATGTATATTAGAAAACATTTTCTAAAACACAAATATATTTACGGATTAAATAATATGGTGTTTTAGATTTTCTTCAGTATACAAGGAAGAGAACAGCATTCAGTGGTGTAGATGGAGCAGGGTTGGATAAAAGTTGATGGAGATGGGTGCTTAGGAGTATAATATGTTATTTTATTTTTGTGTATGTTCAAATTTCTCTATAATGTAAAGTTTCTAAAATGTGTATAACTGATAGTTCCTTAGAAAAAAGAGACTAAAAATAATGTAGATGTCCATTATTTTCTAACAATAGTAATTTTTACGGTTATATAAATAGTAAATTCAGTTCAAATGGGTACTAAAGAAAATAAAAATTATTTAGGACGATATACTCTGTGAAATAAAATAACTGAATCATTTGTAATGCATATTTGCTTGTATTTATAGGAACATGTTTTCAATAAAGGATATAAATGCTTTATGTGTAGTATTTCCTAATAGATACTATAAATTATATGTTACAATTTTAAATCTCAATTATAAGAGTGAGATAACTATATAAACATAAGGCATCTTTTTCTACATAACCTATCATTTTACCAAATATCATTTCCTAATTTAAGAGGCAAATGTTCATATTTTATAAATATAGTAAAAATGAAATAGAACTATGAAAAATATCAAAGACTACATCAAATCTCTTATATTCAAAAGACTCATAATTAAATATTGGGTATTCAATAGATAACTGATTAAACAAAGAAAAATAAATGGGTTTAAAATTATAATTATGTATGTTTTTAAGGGATAACTGATTTTGGCTAATACCAAACTAAAAAAGTATAGACATTAAAAATGGAAGAAAATCACTAGTTCAAGTAGGTGTGTGAAAATGAATTAAAGCCAGATACCATAGTAACATGTTGAGTCTATATACTATAATCACTTTATTATAAGTAGGTGTTCCATAATAAAACATATGGTCCCATGCCACAGTAAATGGTGGCACTAAAAGAGAAGAGAAAGAAAACATAGGTTTTTTATACCTGTTTTCTCAAAGTATGGCATTTCCTGCGCCCTTCAAATGTATAGGATAACATAAGGTAAATTCTTGTCTTATTAAGATGTTGGCCATCTGATTGAACACATGAAATAAATCTATCCTCCTGGTACATATAAAAATAAACTTTATAAAAATAATTTGTCTTTAATTTAAAATTCCTCTTAAAGGGTCAGGGGACCCTATCTCACTCAGCCTTAGTTACAATAGATAGAAGTTTTGAAACTGCTAACATTTTCAGGACAAAGTACCATATTTTAAGAACATTTTTCTTAATCAATGAACCAAACAGACAGAGAAACCTACATCATCATTAAATTTATAATCTGTGAGTTATCTTTTTGGATAAAATATCTATAAAACACATACATATAACATTTACAGATCTGACCGGTGCATTATATAGGTTTGCAGATAAATGCAAAAATAAATGAGGACAAAATGTTCTAATGCTCTCTTGGAGTTGAAGCTTCAATACTTTGGCCACCTGATGTGAAGACCTGACTCACTGAAAAAGACCCTGATGCTGGGAAAGATTGAAGGCAGGAGGGGAAGGAGACGACAGAGGATAAGATGGTTGGATGGCATCATCGACTCGATGGACATGAGTTTGAGCAAGCTCCGGGAGTTGGTGATAGACAAGGGAGGCCTGGTGTGCGGCAGTCCAGGGGGTTGCAAAGAGTCGGACATGACTGAGTGACTGAACTGAACTGAAATGTTCTAAACTATATAAGGTCCTCAATGAGTTATAGTTTATTATATTTTATTTTTTAGACACCTAAGAAAGTATTTTATATGAATATTTGTTAACTGGTCTAAAACCAGAGCAACAAGAAGGAAGCTTTCAAGTATGTGTCTGGTTACCACAAATATGGGATTTTCTTTGCAAAAGGGAAGAGATTTCCAGTATATTTGTAATTTAAGATAGTACTTTATAGGAGCATCAAATGATAGACAGGGGAAGAGATTTCTTTGTTTTTAATGAAAAGAAAATTACCTTCCTTTACCTTTCAAATAATTCATCCTTATATTTTAACATCTTATTTTTCATCAAGTTTTTACTGTACATGCGGAGGTAATATGACAGTATTTTTGATGTTATAGAATTTTGGTTATTTGGGTTAATTATTATCCCTGCTCTCAAGGAAATTAATATTGTTAAGTTTATGGAACAAAATGTGTACAGTGTTTGTACAAAATAGCTCATCTTCTGTTTGCACTGCTTTAAACAATAATTAAAGTCAAAAAGTCAATAAAGAATAATTACGTTAACTACTGATAACGTCTGAATATTTGTGTCCCTCCAAGGTTCATATGTTGAACGAAAGGTAATGGTGTAAAGGTTGGGAGGTGATTAGGTCATGAGGGTAGAGTCCTCATGAATGGGATTAGTAAGTGCCCCTTATAAGAGATCCCAAAGAGCTTCCTAGCTCTGTCTACCATGTGATGATATCACAAGAAGGTATGAACCAGAAAGAGGGCCTTCACCATAACAGGACTATACTGCTGCCTTGATCTTGGACATCCCAGCCTTCAGAACCCTGAGCAACACATTCCTGTTGTTTATAAGTTACCAAGTCTATGATACTTTGTTACAGTGGCCCAAATGGACTAAGATCTCTATATTACGTCCACTTATCTTTGTAGGCATTACTGTCACTGCCACACTTACCTTATCATCAAAGTCAAAGTTACTTGGGAGCTTCCCAGGTGGCTCAGTAGTAAAGAATCTGCCTGCCAATGCAGGAGACCTGGGTTCAATCCCTGATTTGCGAAGATCCCACATGCCACAGAGCAAATAAGCCCATGCACCACAACTACTGAGCCTGTGCTCTAGAACCCAAAGCTACAATTACTGAGCCCAAGCGCCACAACGACTGAAGCCAGCATGCCATAGAGCCTGTGTTCCCCAATAAGAGAAGCCACCACATGAGAAGCAACTAGAGAGCAGCCCCCGTTTGCTGCAACTGGACAAAAGTTCACACAGCAACAAAGACTCAGTACAGCCAAAAATAAATAAAATTATTGAAAAAAACAGATTTAAAAACAACAGTTACCTGGTATTTGGTCTTTAACCAGGTTATATATATAAAGATGCACATACAACCTACATCTATAAAGTAGATTACTAACATAACAACTAATTATCAATTAGTAAGTGAATAATAAAATAATATAAATAGCCCATAGAATAATAAAGTGCATTTCATTAGATCGGGGCTTAAATCTCATAATTTGAATTAGTTAAGAAGTTCAAGTTAAAATTGCAAATGGCAGAGATGCTCTTATCCACCTTAGATTTAAAACTCAGAGAGGTAGAAAATTTATCTAAATGAAGACAACAGATACACTAACAATGCAGTCTGTATTGCAAACATTCAACTTTTTAAAATTAGAAAATGCAACAGGGAAAAACAATGAACAAAACTAAAGAAATAAATGATTCAGAAGTTAAACTACCTATACAGGTCACTTATAAATCTGTTTGATTTCTAAATGGATTGTACTCACGCTTGTCTTTCGGTGAATATAATATCCATACTTTGTGTTTCTCGATCATTTTGAGCTTTAAGCTGAAAAAAGAGTTAACTGAAAAGTCAGTGATAAAAAAGTACCATTAAGCCAAACTATCTCTTTAAAGCTCATTCTGACTATGAATCAATTAGAGATTATAAAAATAATCCTAATGCCACAGGCAAAGTTTTAAAAAATGCATATACTTTACTTAACAAACCACTACCAACACCAAATACAAAGAAACACTCTTTTCCACAGGCATTATAATCTCACACCAAAAATATTCATTGTTTACTGACCTGTTAAGTAATCTAATGTAAACTTTACTTATGTAAACAGAATTTCAAGATATCATTAAGTGTTCAATAGTGGATTAGTAATATGTCAAATCTAGACCCAAGGCAAGTTTTCTTAAATCATTTAGGATTTTACCTGAGTATTCCTATTTGACTCAACCTGCACATAGTCAGTCTAGACTTTGGACCTAGCGTCTGTCTACAATGCAGGAGACCTGGGTTCAAGCCCTGGGTTGGGAAGATCCCCTGGAGAAGGAAATGGCAATCCCATTGCCTGGAAAATCCCATGGACAGAGGAGCCTGGTAGGCTACAGTCTATGAGGTGGCAAAGAGTCAGACATGACTGAGCAACTTCACTTTCACTTTCTTTCTCATAACGAAAAGAACACAACGTTTTCACTTTTTATATTTGGCATTAAAAACACGGTTTTTAAATTGAGAATTCTCCTGTGTTTTAAAGTTAAGAAGTTAAGAACTTCACTACATTATTATTGCTTTTGTGCTTATTCACTCAGTTGTGTCCAACTCTGCGATCCCATGAACTGTAGCTCACCAGGCTACTCTGTCCATGGGGACTCGCCAGGGAAGAATACTGGAGTGGATTGCCATGCCCTCCTCCAGGGGATCTTCCCAACCCAGGGATCAAACCCAGGTCTCCCACATCGCCGGCGTGTTCTTTACCAGCTGAGCTACCAGGGAAGCCCCAAAGTTTAGAAGAGTCATTTTATAAATCCTATGCTTTTATAGTCTTTGTATAGATAAATAATAAACTATATAAATTTTATTTATTTTCTTCCAAATATTTATAATCAATTAAGCTGCTGCTGCGGCTAAGTCGCTTCAGTCGTGTCCGACTCTGTGCGACCCCATAGACGGCAGCCCACCAGGCTCCCCCATCCCTGGGATTCTCCAGGCAAGAACACTGGAGTGGGTTGCCATTTCCTTCTCCAATGCACGAAAGTGAAGAGTGAAAGTGAGGTCGCTCAGTCGTGCCCAACTCTTAGCGACCCCATGGACTGCAGCCTACCAGGCTCCTCCGCCCATGGGATTTTCCAGGCAAGAGTACTGGAGTTGGTTGCTATTGCCTTCTCCGATCAATTAAGCTAGCTATTATCATTTTATTACTTTCTACCAAATACTCGTTAAGAACACCGAATACAATTTCTCATTTACTAATCAAAAGTACTGTTATGTCTGGCATCATATGGCAATTATTCATTTTCTCCTTTTCTAATACAACTCTTCACTGAGTACTCAGCTCCATGTGCACAAACATTAAACCAGAAGTATTGCAAACTAATTTATATACAAGGATATATGGATGGGACTCCTAACTAATACTGAATGAGAGATCAGTTCTAACACAGCCTTGTAGAAAGACACTAAAGCATCCACTTGAGAGAGTCAACCAACAGGAAGAAATTTTAAAAGAGCAACTAAGGGAACTCAAATATAACAGTAGTCTTTAGGATCAGAGTAATACCTATCTTCATGATATATAAGGTTTTATCAAGTTACTTCCAGATATAAATGCTTTATTTTAGAGAGGCTATGTAGATCAACTGCTTATAAATTTTCTTACCATGTTGTAATCATTCATTACTTCTTCCATTTCAGTATTGGTATTAAGTTTATCTGCCAACTGAAAATGAAAGTACAAAAAAATATTCTATTAGTCTTCATAAATCCTCTCTACAATCCACAATATAGGTATTCAATCTTACAAATAAGTAGTTATTTAAGTATTACTACTTCCAAGACAAAACAAATATGAGCTACTTAAATAAGCACATTCTATGCATTAGAGCAATCAACAAACTACATTTTCAGGGAGGAAAAGTAAGCAGTAAAGAACTATTCTTCCTGCAGATAGTACCTCAAACAGCTTTGCCTTCTCTGAAAAGATGTCTAACCTTATAAAGAAGGATGTTGAGAAGACAAAATTTGGGGGAAGATCTTTCT
Organism: Capra hircus; assembly: GCF_001704415.2. Lineage (NCBI taxonomy): Eukaryota > Metazoa > Chordata > Mammalia > Artiodactyla > Bovidae > Capra > Capra hircus. The sequence goes on from NC_030815.1 coordinate 17,217,022, forward strand.
CCTTTTTTTCCCCAGAGGGAAGAAATGTTAATGGATTTACAAATTTATACCACTGAAAATGTAAAATGATTTAATCTTTTAAAAATTATTAAAAAATTAAATTGAAAAAAAATCTACAGGGCAAGGCACAAACAGAACACTTCAAACAGAAGCCTACTTCAAAAAGTCAGGCAAAAAAAAGTTAGGCAGTGACAACAACAGCAAATGTATTTACCTTGTGCCAAACCTTGTTCTGAGCCTATTATATGTATTGTTTCACTTAATTATCACAAGTATACTATGAAGTAGATATTATAATCCATATTTTGCAGATATAAAAATTTAGCAAGTTGTCAAAGCAGAATTTGAACAGGAAGGCTACTAAAAGCAAACTATCTGGATGTAATTGACTCTAAGAGACTAAACTTTTCTAATGTAATATATATTTCTATATATAACATTTTCAACTGTGATATGGTAACAAGTGCTCGTTATTGTTATTGTTCAGTTGTGTCTGACTCTTTGTGACGCCATGGACTGCAGAATACCAGGATTCCCTGGCATTTACCACCTTCACAGTTTGCTCCAACTCAGGTAATATTGAGTCAGTGATGCCATGCAACCATCTCATCCTGTCATCCCTTTCTCCTCCTGCCTTCAATCTATCCCAGCATCAGGGTCTTTTCCAATGAGTCAGTCTTCACATCAGGTGGCCCAAGTGTTGGAGCTTCAGCTTTAGCATCAGTCCTTCCAATGAATATTCAGAGTTCATTTCCTTTAGAATTGACTGGTTTCATCTCCTTGCAGTCCAAGGGACTCTCAAGAGTCTTCTCCAACACCACAGTTCAAATGCATCAGTTCTTCAGTGCTCCACCTTCTTTATGCTCCAACTCTCACATCCATACAAGACTGCTGGAAAAACCACAGCTTTGACTACAAGGACCTTTGTTGGCCAAGTTACATCTCTGCTTTTTAATACATTGTCTAGGTTGGTCATAGCTTTTCTTCCAAGGAGCAGGTGTCTTTTAATTTCATGGCTGCAGTCACCATCTCCAGTGATTTGGGAGTCCCCAAAAATAAAGTCTGTCACTATTTCCACTGTTCCTCCATCTATCTGCCATGAAGTCATGGGACCAGATGCCATGACCTTAGCTTCCTGGAGGATAATGCTGCTGCTGCTGCTGCTAAGTCGCTTCAGTCGTGTCCGACTCTGTGCGACCCCATAGGCGGCAGCCCACCAGGCTCTCCCGTCCCTGGGATTCTCCAGGGAAGAACACTGGAGTGGGTTGCCATTTCCCTCTCTGGATAATAATGCTAATAAGATCTAATATTTACTGAAACCTTACTCTGTGTTAGATAACTGGCTGCTGCTGCTGCTGCTAAGTCGCTTCAGTCGTGTCCGACTCTGTGTGACCCCATAGACGGCAGCCCACTAGGCTCTCCTATCCCTGGGATTCTCCAGGCAAGAACACTGGAGTGGGTTGCCATTTCCTTCTCCAATGCATGAAAGTGAAAAGTGAAAGTGAGGTCGCTCAGTCGTGTCCAACTCTTAGCGACCCCATGGACTGCAGCCTACCAGGCTCCTCCACCCATGGGATTTTCCAGGCAAGAGTACTGGAGTGGGGTGCCATTGCCTTCTCCAAGATAACTGGCTAACTAAGTGCTTTCTCTGTATTAGATAAAAACCTACAAACAGCACATTTTACACATTATTAATATTTTTATAACAAGTAACTTGCATAATTTATTCTCATATAACTAAAAATCCCTTTCTCTGTCTTTTATATTTTATAAAAAATTATTTTTCTCATATTTAGAAGATCATTTACTAAAAACGTTGCACAGAACTATATGGATTATACTGTGAAAATATACTATTAATATAATCAGAAATTCTGTTTGTGAGTCCAATATAATAATATCAAGTAGGTAGAGTATAAGGTACCTAATCATTATGGTGGAATATTTCTTACTTTGTGTATCACTATTTTTAAATTGGAAAAGTGAGATAAAGTTTACAGTAAGTTCCGAGACCACTGCTGCCTAAAGTACCCACAGAGTAGGAAGAAAGAAAATTCTGAAACATTAGAAATGTTCATGGGGCCAAGATTACTCCAAAGATTGAGCCAGTAATCAACACTGCAAACAAGATCGTTTCTTCTGGAAATCCACACTAGGAAGCTTCTACTGGAAGTCCACATTAGGAAGCAAAACTGTGATTATATTAGATGCTCTATTGTGACAGAAGACAAACACTGTATTTTGAATGAAATGGAAGGATAAAGGCAAGTTTGGTACTAAGTAACTAAATTTTTAAAATGTCATGATGACAACACTCTGTAGAAAGATAAAAGTATTGTTAAAGCAGTGACATTGCTAGTACTCAATACATTTTATCTACTCTAAAAAATATTATTTTTAAATTGTTAGGGAAAAAAAGTATCCATGTTCTGTATTTTTAAGTGTTTTTCTTTTAAAGGCTGGAAGAATACCTATTAATCTATAAAGCCAAAATATTTCTTGGGAGGGAAAGTAGGGATAAAGCAAATATATACTTTAATCTCTACATCTGGTATGGTTTCAATCTTTCTATGCATGTATTCATGCATTATTTGGTATTTAACATTAAAATGTTTTGGCATTTTCTAAAGTGGTAAAAAGCAATGAAAATATTCAAAAGAAATTCTCTCAGAAAAGACCAAATACCATGTTGTAGTCTGCTAGTTGTCCTTGAAACTCTTTTATTTCAACAGCTAAAGTCTCAGCTCTGTAAATATAAAATACATTCATAAATACATAAATAGGCAGATGAACATTATGAATATTATGTTTACAAATTTAGTACTAAAATTCTGAAACATATTACATCAAATGTTACTCACAATAAAAATATACCTTGCATACTTTAACTGCAAAATTACTCACCTCTTTTCATATGACAAATACACTGAATTCTCTTGATTGTACATTTCTATTTCTTTCTGAAGTTTATTGATTTCTGTTGTGAGTTCACTTATTTTACTTCTAATGGAAAGAAATAAAGAAATTAGTAATGCTTCCAATCCAGAAAACAGTCTCTCTAGTTAAACAATAATCGGTTTTGTGAAATTTCACTAAAAAAAGAAAAACAATTTAAGCAGCTTATTTTATTAAGGTGGTATACTCCAACTGAGAAATTGATAAAAGTTCTCTATTCATTAAAAAAGATGAAATGGAAACCTGGACAAATTGGTACAATCTACAGACAGAAGTAAGTATCTAACTGTCACTCTCACAATTCTTGCTACCCTCTAGAATACAGTTTTTCAAGAGCAGCACTATGGACATTTTAGGTCTTTGAATAATACTTAAAACAATACTTTCTGTACACTGTAAGATGCTTAACCATCTCTCTGGTATGGATGCCAATGACACATCACCCAAATCCAGTTATGACAACAAAAAATGAGTCTAAAAGTTGCCAAATATTCCTTGAGGGGGCAAAATCACTGCCAGTTGAGAACCATTGTTCTTCACTCAATTAACATAAGTAGGTAATTGTAATTATTAGTACAGAAGCACAAATCCTGGAGAAGAGAGGCTATGTGATGGTGAGAAATAGCTTTATCACCTTTCCTTCTTTTGATTAAAAAGTGACTAGATATCAAAACTGATGGCCTCACTCTCATTCTTACTGATGTCAGCTTTTTTTTTTTTTTTTTTAGAATTTAACTGTCTATAGATTTTATTTTATTTTTTTATTTTATAATGACATTTAATCCACTGGCATTTTATTTATTTATTTTAACCATTTATCATTTATTTATTATCATTTTCTTTTTACTTTACAATATTGTATTGGTTTTGCCATACATCAACATGAATCCGCCATGGGTGTACATGTGTTCCCCATCCTGAACCCCCCTCCCACCACCCTCCCTGTACCATCCCTCTGGGTCATCCCAGTGCACCAGCCCCAAGCATCCTGTATCCTGCATCGAACCTAGCCTGGCGATTCATTTCTTATATGATATTAACATGTTTCAATGCCATTCTCCCAAATCATCCCACCCTCTCCCTCTCCCAGAGTCCAAAAGACTGTTCTATACATCTGTGTCTCTTTTGCTCTCTCACTTACAGGGTTATCGTTACCATCTTTCTAAATTCCATATATATGCATTAGTATACTGTATTGGTGTTTTTCTTTCTGGCTTACTTCACTCTGTATAATAGGGTCCAGTTTCATCCACCTCATTAGAACTGATTCAAATGTGTTCTTTTTAATGGCTGATGTCAGCTTTGAGGATAGATGGGAGAAAACCTTCCCTTCTCTTATTAACTTCTAGGAGTTTGAGGATCAAAAAGATTCAAGTAACTGAACAGCAAAAGAATTAAGAAGGACTAAAAGAAAGAAAACAGAGATTTCAGGATACAATAGAAGGATGCATTAAATAGAATGCAAGTAATAGGGAAAGAAGACACAGAGGATGAACCAACCAGAAAATAAAGTAAAATGGAAAAATGGAGATAGGCTAGTAGGGCATCTGAGCAGAGAAAAAAGTAGGTAGAGAAAGAGAAAAGAGTTGTTAATTTAGAGCTGCATACTTAAGAGATACATAACAAACTAATGAATTAAATAAAATTAGGTCACAGTTATAGCAATTGACTAAATATATACTTATGTAAAACTCTTCAGTAATTATTATAAATAAGTATATATATTTTATGGAGAAGGAAATGGCAACCCACTCCAGTATTCTCGCCAGGAGAATCCCATGGACAGAGGAGCCTGGTGGGCTACATACAGTCCAAGGGGTCGCAGAGTCGGACACAACTAAAGCAATTTAGCAGGCATGCATATACATTTTATCATTCATACACATATCTATGAATAATATATTTCAGAATACTTAGTGAAAGAAGCATAAAATATTCTTCTCATTAGATGAAAAACAGTGAACTGGAAATATATAGCTCACATACATTCTAATACATAAAATTTAAAATCTCAGCCTAACTATACCACCACCATTTGTGATGACATCTATTTAGAGCCAAATTAACCATAAATTATGTCAGAATACAAAATAATCTTAAGAATTAATAGATATTTAACTATCTCAGTAAGTACTATAGTTAAAACTTCACGATCATTCATAGAAAAAAAAAGTATATAACATACCGAAGAAGTCCAAGATAGTAAGATTTGTCTAAAATTTGCCTCTGGGGACCTAAAAAAAATTTTTAGATATTAGTGTTCAGTTTGAAAATGCCACCACATTACCAAATCCAAAGCGCAATCAGAATTACACTCAACAATTCTCTAATAGCTCTTACAAATGTCCCAGTAAGTCTAAAAATCTGAAGGAAGCAATGAAATAGAAAAGAGAACTAATATCGTAGCATCATGACATAATGGAAGCCTGAATTAAGATCACAAAGATGGGACTAGATGTTGGGCTGTTAAGAGAGTGGATTCAAAACAACCAAGAAAAACATTGGACTCTACTGGTTAGGGTGACTGAATGGAAATGAGGACTAATGGGGTCTAGAACAGGACTAACCAAGAGAACATTCTGCAACAATGGAAATATTCTATAGCAGCATTGTCCAATAAGTAGCTACATGGGAATACTGACCACTTGAAACATGGCTGGTGGTATGTGAAAAGAAGAGAAGTGAAAAGCAAAGGAGAAAAGGAAAGATATACTCATTTGAATGCAGAGTTCCAAAGAATAGTAAGGAGAGATAAGAAAGCCTTCCTCAGGGATCAATGCAAAGAAATAGAAGAAAAATAATAGAATGGGAAAGACTAGAGATCTCTTCAAGAAAATGAGAGATACCAAAGGAACATTTCATGCAAAGATGGGCTCAATAAGGGACAGAAACGGTATGGACCTAACAGAAGCAGAAGATATTAAGAAGAGGAGGCAAGAATACACAGAACTGTACAAGAAAGATCTTCAGGACCCACATAATCACAAAGGTATGATCACTCACACTCACCCAGAGTGGGACATCCTGGAATGTGAAGTCAGGTGGACCTTAGGAAGCATCACTATGAATAAAGCTAGTGGAGAAGATGGAATTCCAGTTGAGTTATTTCAAATTCTAAAAGATGATGCTGTGAAAGTGCTGTACTCAATATGTCAGCAAATTTGGAAAACTCAGCAGTGGCCACAGGATTGGAAAAGGACAGTTTTCATTCCAATTCCAAAGAAAGGTAATGCCAAAGAATGCTCAAAATACCGCACAATTGCACTCATCTCACATGCTAGTAAAGTAATGCTCAAAATTCTCCAAGCCAGGCTTCAGCAATACGTGAACCATGAACTTTCAGATGTTCAAGATGGTTTTAGAAAAGGCAGAGGAACCAGAGATCAAACTGCCAACATCCTCTAGATCATGGAAAAAGCAAAAGAGTTCCAGAAAAACATCTATTTCTGCTTTATTGACTATGCCAAAGCCTTTGACTATGTGGATAACAATGAACTGTGGAAAATTCTGAAAGAGATGGGAATACCAGACCACCTGACCTGCCTCTTAACAAATCTGTATACAGGTCAGGAAGCAACAGTTAGAACTGGACATGGAACAACAGACTGGTTCCAAATCGGGAAAAGGAGTATGTCAAGGCTGTATATTGTCACCCTGATTATTTAACTTATATGCAGAGTACATCATGAGAAATGCTAGGCTGGAGGAAGCACAAGCTGGAATCAAGATTGCCGGGAGAAATATCAATAACCTCAGATACGCAGATGATACCACCCTTATGGCAGAAAGTGAAGAAGAACTAAAGAGCCTCTTGATGAAAGTGAAAGAGGAGAGTGAAAAAGTTGGCTTAAAACTCAATAGTCAGAAAACTAAGATCACGGCATCTGGTCCCATCACTTCAGGACAAATAGATGGGGAAACGGGAAACAGTGGATACAGTGTCAGACTTTATTTTATTGGGCTCCAAAATCACTGTGGATGGTGATTTCAGCCATGAAATTAAAAGATGCTTACTCCTTGGAAGGAAAGTTATGACCAACCTAGACAACATATTAAAAAGCAGAGACATTACTTTGCCAACAAAGGTCCATCTAGTGAAAACTATGATTTTTCCAGTAGTCTTGTATGGATGTGAGAGTTGGACTATAAAGAAAGCTGAGTGCCAAAGAATTGATGCTTTTGTACTGTGGTATTGGAGAAGACTCGAGAGTCCCTTGGACTACAGGGAGATCCAACCAGCCCATCCTAAAGGAGATCAGTCCTGAGTGTTCATTGGAGGGACTGATATTGAAGCTGAAACTCCAAAACTTTGGCCACCTGATGCAGAGAGCTGACTCATTTGAAAAGACCCTGATGCTGGGAAAGATTGAGGGCAGGAGGAGAAGGGGACGACAGAGGATGAGATGATTGGATGGCATCACTGACACAATGGACATGGGTTTGGGTGAATTCTGGGAGTTGGTGATGGACAGGGAGGCCTGGCATGCTGTGGTTCATGGGTTGGAAAGAGTCAGAGACAACTAAGCAACTGAACTGGTAAAATACTTTTATTTTAACTAATTTTAGTTAATTTAAATAATCACAAACATTTGTATTTGTAAAAATACAAATAATTTATATTACAAATACAAATAGCTATTGGCTATCACAATGGACAATGTAGGTTTAGACTACAAATTTCTCAATGTAGGCAAGAGATTATGATTTTATATAATTTTTCAGAGACTTTTTAGGAACACAATCTTACATTTCAGTAGGACTAAAAAAGCATCCATAGGTTAAATGTTCCAAACCTTGAGAGAGGTGAAATGCCCTGCATGGCATGAGAGAAAAGACTAGGCAGTACTGACTGAAATCCATGCTGAGAAGAGGGAGAGAATGTCTCACTAGAATGGGAAACGAGGCACTGGAACAGGTAACAGCAAAAGTCACAGCAGATAGGGGTACATGCTGGTAACAGAACTTTTCACATAAGGTTTTGAACTATATTTGTAGAAAATGACTGTTTTCTTCAATAATACTTAAATTATTAAATAATACTTAATATTTAAGTATTAAATATTAAGTAATACTGGTTATTTAAATAATACTGGTTCTTATTAAATAAGAATCTTATTTAATCTTAAATAATTAAATAATAATTATTAAATAATTAATAATACTGGTTCTGTTTTAAAGGAGAAATTAATATAGTAATAAAATTTGATGAGTTCTCTTAGAATTGCACCCTTAAGGTTTCTGCCCTTAAGGTTTTTAAATAAGAAATAGTAAACACATAAACGATTCTGTGAATACAGTTTTAAAGACTAAACAACTACAAAATTTTGAGTCATTTTCTTCCACAGCATTGATAATTATTAAGCAAGCATTTCTAAACAACTGATTTTTTTTCATCCTTTGGCCACCCTGCATGGCACATGGGATCTTATTCAACCAGGGATCAAATCTGTGGCCCCTGCATCAGAAGTGCAGAGTCTTAACTACTGAACCACCAGGGAAGTCCCATAACCAACTGATTTTCAATATTTAGTGAAACAAGTTGTATCATAAGTAAGAAACTTAAGTTTGCTGAAAGGTAGGATATATTATATTATAGAAGTCGGTATATCATCTTATAATTAATTTTGTACTAGTATGTTCATCCCTTATAAGTCATTTGCATGTATACAGAAAATTTAAAAACTCAATATGAAACAGCTCCCTATGTTTTGATTTATATATATATATATTATAGACCAACTTCTTGAATCAAAACATATAGTGTTATTATTATTATGCATTTCTAAACACATAGAGACATAAGGAGAGATGTAGTATAAATCTATATGTTAGCCTCACTTCCTTACTTAAGCATTATAATGGAATAATAATTATTACCAAAAGTAACACTTCTGGTCTCACTTCTCATAAATATACAAATACCTACCATTGTCATTTGATATGGAAACCAAAAAAAAGAAACTAAGAATATTTCTATATAGTACTAGAAATCTAATTTTCACTTCTGAATTTTCCTTCAAATTATTTCAAATTTCTTCAAAGAAATTATAGCAAAGTTCACCAACAAGGACCTACCTACTCTATAGCATAGAGAACTATACTCAATATTTTATAATAACTAAAAGGGAAAATAATTTGAAAAGAAATATATGCATATATATGTATATATAACTGAATCACTGTTCTGTACACCTGAAACTAACATAATACTGTAAATCCCCATATTCAATTTTGAGAAGTTATAGCAAAGTTCACCAGAAAAATGATTAAAATAGCTCATACATGTATATAACTCCCTAGTTCACAATGAATTCTCACATTCATTCTCTTATTTAACCCTTAAAATTTTTGAATCAAGGCGTTAAGAACTGAGTAAAATAGCCTCTTTCACTGTATAATTCTGATTTAGCAATACACTGTAATAGCTCCCAGGTGGCGCTAGTGGTAAAGAACCCGTCTGCCAACATGTGATGTAAGAAATGAGGGTTCCATCTCTAACATCTAGGGTCAGGAAGATCCCCTGGAGAACGAAAGGGCAAGCCACTCCCGTATTCTTGCCTGGAAAATCCCATGGACAGAAGAACCTGGAGGGCCACAGTCCATGTGGCTGCAGAGTCAGACATGACTGAAGTGATGCAGCACTAATATACTATAATACTTCTTATACAAAATATGCTCATCTTCTTAAAATAGATACCTTTCATACCAGTTTTCATTCCACTCAAACCTTGCTGTGTTACAGGACGATCAGCAACTTTGATTTGAGAAGACAGAACTCCTCCTGTCCCTATGGGACCACCACGAGAGCCTGGTCTTGCTGTTCCAGGTGGCATCTAAATGACAAGATTCAGTTTCAATAAAATAGAGAAAGACTGTACCTCTAATATTAACACTATAAAAAGAATATTAAAAATAAAACTAAGATTCTATGTAATATGTAAAATTTTCCTTACATTTTAAAATGTTTGAAATAGTAAATAAAATTAATATCTAAAATTAATGACAAGTAATATTTTTTTAATGTAAAATTCTATGTGTTAGACATATTTATACCACTTCCAATCTGTAAAGAAACAAAATGTCCATATATTTGTCCTTATTTACAACAGGACTAATGGTGAAGCTGAAGCTCCAATATTTTGGGCATCTGATGTGAAAGACCAACTAATTGAAAAGTGTCTGACGCTGGGTAAGAGTGAGGGCAGAGGGAGAAGAGAACATCAGAAGATGAGGTGACTGAATGGCATCACCAATCAATGGACATGAACCTGAGCAAACTTTGGGAGATGCTAAGTTTATACAATATACTTGTCTACATGTTTTGCTAATACATTTAAATTTCATTTTTTAATATAAAAATTTTGAAAATATCTAGGATTCTGTGTCAGGGAAGAATTTGGTTTATTAAAACAAATGGTTTACCAATTATTCAGCAGTACTGAGTACTCCATGCTTTCCTACTAATTTGAAATGCAACCTTTATCACTAATTAAATTCTTACTTGCCTAATTCCATTTCTGGTCTATTCCATTTCACTTGGTTTTGGCACCAATACGCTATGCCCTTAAATTGTTGTAGCTTTAAAATAAATTTCAATATTAGTATGAGTACGCATTGTCTCTTAACATTAGTCTTTTTTTTTTTTTAACATTAGTCTTTTAAACATTCTCCCACATTGATATAGTCATGTCCAACTCTTTACAATCCCATGGACTATACAGTGTATGGAATTCTCCAGGCCAGAATACTGGAGTGGGTAGTCTTTCCCTTCTCCAGGGGATCTTCCCAACCCAGGGGTTGAACCCAGGTCTCCCATATTGCAGGTGGGTTCTTTACCAGCTGATCCACCAGGGAATCCCAAGAATACTGGAGGGGGTAGCCTATCCCTTCTCCAGCAGATCTTCCCAACCCAGGAACTGAACCAGGGTCTTTTGCATTGCATGCAGATTCTTTACCAACTGAGCTACTAGGGAAGCTCTTTATACTTCTAGATGTTTAAAACACACACACACACACACACACACACACACACACATATAATAGTATGCTTACAGCACAAAGAAAAACAAAGAAGAATATTATAGACAGGCTTTTCAAATTCTACCAGGATATACACATAATAATTAAACAATTTGTTTTAAACTTACACCAGTTGCCACTCGAATATTTCCTGATGGGGGTCGTATTCCAGAAGGAGGCCTTCCTGTCAATCCAATCCCACCTCGAGAAACAGGACGGACTGCTGAAGGTTTGTGATTACTGGCCATTATTTGCTCAGGTTAACCACTGCTTGGAAACAAGAATAATTTAATTCTCCTTTGATACCTCCTATAGCAAGACAGGAGTGAACCACATACCCTTTCAAACATTTAATCCACTGCGACTTTTCTTGCAAATTGCTATTGTAGGTACCACTATGTACAAGGTTAAGCCTGCTTTAATTTTGTTCAGGTTTGACATAACTGTTCCACTCAACCATGGAATCATTTATTATAACATGCCCTCCTCATTTCCCTACTATCTTATCAAAATGCAAGTCCGTCTACTTACCATTCTCTCCTGGGCTCTCATTCATACTTTAGTTAAGTTTTCTCTCTCCTTGCAAAACAAGTATCTTTCTTCTCTGACTATTTTTATCTGTGCTTTCTGGTCTATAGTAAATTCCCTTATATTCTCAACCCTGTTATAAATACCTCCTTGTACTCATCAACTTAACAGGATCCTGTCTTCCGAAAAAACTTTTGGTAGTGAAGACTGTCTTAGCTTCTTGTCCAAGGCAAAGAATGAATATATGGCACTCTCCTTGCTCCACAATGTTAATTGGCAAACGTCATTCTTCAAAGTTTAAAAAAAGTAATAAACAACAGGATTGTCTTCCATTGAGGATCAAATAATGCAACTACATTGCCTTGGATCTTTCCTGGTTGCTTTTACATAGGAGCCACCTAATCTCTCCCCCATATTTACTAAAGTCTTGTGTATCTTGTTCAGTCTCTCCATTCTAGAACCACCAACAACCTGGATGATTTCCATATGGATATTGGATTCGATATGTAACATTCTAGTTTCACAGTTCCATGACCCAAATCTCAGCAACCATTTCAATTCTAATTCCTGGCCATGGCCAGAGCTGGAGCTTATCATCATCTGGAATTGCTTCATCTCAAATATCTTAACGAAATACTTTATTCTCTGGCCCTAATTTCCTCTCCTTCTACCTTTTTCTCACCTTTATTCTCACAAAAGACCCTGATGCTGGGAAAGATTGAGGGCAGGAAGAGAAGGGGATGACAGAGGATGATTGGATGGCAGCACCGACTCAATGGACATGGGTTTGGGTAGACTCCGGCAGTTGGTAATGGACAGGGAGGCCTGGCGTGCTGCAGTTCATGGGGTCACAAAGAGTCGGACATGACTGAGTGACTGAACTGAACACCTCCCCTTAAACTATTGCCTTTATTCATTCTCTCCTAGTTTATCAGCCCCCTCCTGTACTCAGTAGAATAAAATATCATTTAAAATTTTGACTATTTAAAATAGTATTTTAAAATTATGGTAATAATCTATTAGTATCTTATAAAAACAACTTAGAGGGTTATGACCAATATGGGTTAAATGTGAAATAGAACAGAAGATATAAGAGGTTTCATTGCACATAGGAAGGGTACTGTTTCATTAAATTTTTGTTTCAGTTTTATTTGTGTAAATTTACACATATGTGTATATAGGTCTATAATGTAAGATATATGTCCTATTATGGGTAATGTTCAAAAGAGTTTTAAAGATTCTGAACTAGAGAGAGAATATGGAGAAAAAGAGTACCCAAGACTCTGGCCTGAGGAATGTAAATATATACAGGTTGCACAGAAGAGGGAAAGCTTGTATAAGAGATGGAAAACAAAGACTCAGAAAGCTAACAGAAAAGCCAGGAGTGTGTGTCAGAGATGCCAAGAGAAGGCAAGAATGGTCAGCCATGGATATTTTCTTCTGGAAATTCAAGTAAGATGAACACTGAAATGTCCATTGAAATCCCCACTGAAGAAGCCATTAGTGACCATGATGGTCATTTAAGAATTCCTTTCCTTCTCAACATTAAATTACAGTTTCATGAGCACCATCAACTAATCTGCATCCTTGAACACTCCTTCAACCCATTTCACAAATCAGAAACTATTCTCTACATTCAACCTGCTGAACACTGCTGATGGAAAACTCACAGCTGTATAGACTGGAGAATTGCAAAGTCATAGTCACCAAGTTTAGATGGATCTTCATATCTCTGAAATTATTTTATTTATCCTTGATAAGCTAGTCTGTCCTTGATGATTCCAATTCTTAACAACTTTTCTACTCCTGCCTCTCTCAGCAGATGACTCAATTTCATAATTAAGAAAATTAAGATGTGAAATCCATCATATTTGGAGCAAATCAACTTACCTATATCAATGCTGCCTTCCACTCTCAAGAGCCATGACTTCTCTCATTCAAGATCATTCTCTATTCTGATTTATCCTCTTAATCCCACACCTCTGGGACATTAGCTTCCCTCTCCTTGCCAAACTCCTTCTCCCTAACCCCTGCCCCAAGGTCCTTTGGAACATTATCCAACTCCTGAGAAGGGGACAACAGAGGAAGAGATGGTTGGATGGCATCACCGACTCAATGGACTTGAGTTTGAGCAAGCTCCAAGAGGTGGTGATGGACAGCGAAACCTGGCGTGCTGCAGTCCATGGGATCGCAAAAGTCGGACATGACTGAGCAACTGAACTGATTGACTGATGGTGTCTTTAAACTTTCTCCTTTCTTTGAGTCTGGTGTCATGTTCCATTCTTTCCTAACCCTAAAAACTAATTTCTTGATTCTGAAACCACCTTTAATTCTGTCCTATATATTCTTTTTCTTCAGAGGCAAATTCTAAAATATTGCAACCACCTCCGTGATACTCGCCTCTTCTGTTTCTCCTCTTTCAGTCTCCTTCATCTTATTCTACTTGCCTCTACTGCAGCATTTCTCAAGATATGAACCAGTCTATTTTTCTTTTTCCTCTCTACCCTCTCATTGATCCACCTCATCTATACTCAGGGTTTGAGTAATTAATAAGCTGATGACTCACAATACTCAATCTCCAGTCCTGACTTCTCACATTCCCTCTGAGGTGTGTATATCCAAAAAATTATCTGCCATTTTCACTTCAATATAGTATCAACATTTCAAAATAAATGAAAACATAAACTCACTGTCATCTCTCCCGAATTTATTCTTCCTCCTGGTGCACCTCCTAATCACACAAGCCAGAAATTTAGTCCTTGATTTCTCCCTCTCCCTCATTTCCCACGGCTAACCACATAATCCTACTTTTATTTCTAAATGTTTAAAATATAACTTCCTCTCCATTGCTATTGTACTGTTCAGAGCCTCATGAACTGAAGTGGATCATTATATTGGCCTCCTGACGTGTCCCTTGCGTAACACACATCTTGCCTGTTATTCTCCCTAGGAATCCATCAACCACCAGTTCATACCCACCCTAACCTTCTATCTGAATTTACAGGGCTGTCTGAACTGCTACTATGCATCTGTACACATATCTATCCCAGGACCTATCACACCAATCTGCTTAAATACTTTTCCACCTTGAAGGCAAGAGCTGGATCTTATTCATCTTTATATCCCCAGCATTAATCTCAGTGCCAGGCAAAACCTTTGTTTTCTTTTGTACCTTCTGAATTTCCTCCCACGTGAAGGCATTGCCAGCTAAAAAAACCAGCTACAAACATTTACTAAATTATCAAAAAGAAAACAAATCACTTCTTGAACCAAAATGGCTTCTCAGTTTCTATAGCCCCTGCCCAGTACTTCTTCTCTGGGTTTCCTTGGCATTATTCATGATCAGTACTGGAATTGTTTCTCTCCTCTCCGTAATATTTTGTTTTCATGTAACTGTAACTAGGCTGATGACTCATAAATCAGTATCTCCAGTTCTGTCCTTAAAACTGGACAGCACTTCTGAGTTTTCAACTATTGGAGGGAAGGTGGATTTCTATTCAGATTTACCATTATTACTTTATATTTAATATATTCACAGCAGACTTAGAATCTTCCCATTCCAACCAGCTCCGTGATTCTATTTTCTGGCCATTCTGAACTCTTCGGACAAAGTAACAGAATTATTACTATTATTTCAAATGGAAAAGTAAGTTTTATAAAACGACTTTTTCAAAGGCAGACAAAGTCTATAGTCCAAACAGTTCCTCCCAGGGACTTTCCTGGCAGTCCAGTGGTTAACTCTCTGTGCTTCCACTACAGGGGGCACCAGTTCCATCCCTGGTGTTGGAACTAAGGCAGTGCCAAAGGGAAAAAAAACGGTTTCCTCTCAGAGAAAGTTAAGACAATAAACCTTCCTTTATTCAGCAAAAATAGTTGGGGTTACTCTAGCTTTCCTGAAAACTTTAAGAAAATGCACAATACATAGAATTCCACCTGATTTTCTTTGCCACTGCTTTATTACAGAAGGGAAAAAAATTTTGGTTAACATTTGATCAGTTCCACGGGGTAAAATACAAGGGAGGAGCACTAGTAACAAACTTGCCACTAACTTCGGGGTTAGTCTTTCAAATATTTGCATAATTTAAGGGGTTATTCACACAACCAGAGACGTAGCTGTACACCCTCAGGGCGTGTTTTCTTACTGTAGTATGGAGAGAGCTCCAGCTTGCAGTCTTTGTGACGATTTCAGATACCGAAATACCTGGCTCCTAATTATTATTATAATCATTATCCTCCCCAAACCAACTATTTTAATATATTTGAAGAAGCGGAAAGTTGTTAAGTCCCTTCTGCTATGACCGACAGACAGACAGCTATTATTATTACTTCGAGTAAAACTCAGCCCACAGTTAATTTTCTGAGGCGCTCGGGTCGTTTTCCCTCTGGTCCCCTGGCAGGTTTGCTTAGGGGACTGTGTGAGAAAATCTCTTCTCATGTTCTGCAGGACTAAAAATGGGCCTTCCTTAGCCCGGCGTCGGGCTGGAGGAGAACTCCTAAGAGCCGGGTTTATTTTCTTTGAAGCGCATCAGCATCGCCCAAGCTAAGATAACCAGTAAGGGAGGCACGGACAAAGTTGGGACCGGGGATTTCTCACCTCAGCCGGCGCTGAGGGGTGCGAAAGGAGCGCGGTCGCACCACCCAGGGGCACTCGAACTTCTTGTGAGCCCTCCACCACCGCGTAGCCCACCGGTCGGGCCCGTGAATCTGCTCCCACCTGCGCGCAGCTTTCCTAGGCCCTCAAAGCCTAATCACGGGTAGCCGCGAGCCTTTTCGTCGCCCGGCAACAGGGGGCGGGGTGCCTCCATCTGATTGGCCAGTCCTCGGCCTCAGCTCAGTGAAATGTTCTCGCGATATTTGACGACTAACTTTGGTCTCCTCGGTACCTCGGAGCTTTTCTGGAAGAGACAGAAAACGGCGTTCTGGCTAGGAATGAATATTTCATTTGGAAACTGGTTTTATTTATAATCAGAATAGTCTCTCTGATTGTGTACCTGAGGTGAACTCACTCCAGCGAGTTTTATTATATCGCTGTGTACGTCACTTGTACTACGTCAAACCTTTTAGAGAATTATTTCAAGTTATTCCGTGGTAGGCAACATTCGTGGTACAGTCTTTTTACTTCTAACTAGCGGTAGTTCTCTTTTCATTAGAAGGAAGGAACACAACACATAAGATACAGCATTAAGTCTCGATGCGATTCTGGAAGCAGATGTTCTCACTTCATTGAAGGCTTTATACCTTTAGGCTTCCTTTCAGAGTGAGTCTGTGAAGAGGACTGAATTTACAGCGAATTGGCTTAAAATAATTATTTTAATATCAATTTTTTTTAATTAAAAAGACTCAGTTCAGTTCGGTTCAGTCGCTCAGTCGTGTCCGACTCTTTGCTACCCCATGAATCAGCACGCCAGGCCTCCCTCTCCATCACCAACTCCCGGAGTTCACTCAGACTCACGTCCATCGCGTCAGTGACGCCATCCAGCCATCTCATCCTTCTCCTTTTTCCAGTTTTCCTATAGTCAGCTTAAGTGTGATGGGAGCTCTAATTTTATACATATGTGTGTGTGTACATATATATATACATAAAACTTTTAATTTTCACAGTTTCCATCTTGCATACATTCTTTATGTCCAGGTTTACTGTTGTATGCCTGCCTTCAAGTAGGTTAAAATCAGCGCAATACAAAATGAAATAATGTTCAGTGACTGAGTTCTCAAAGCTTGTAAAACATTTTCGTGTAATTACGCCACTTGAGATCAATATATTTGTAGTGGTCATTTGTTGTCTTTAGAGTCACTGTAGTGAAGGGAAGTCGGAGAAGGCAATGGCACCCCACTCCAGTACTCTTGCCTGGAAAATCCCATGGACGGAGGAGCCTGGTAGGCTGCAGTCCATGGGGTCGCTAAGAGTCGGACACGACTGGGCGACTTCACCTTCACTTTTCACTTTCATGCATCGGAGAAGGAAATGGCAACCCACTCCAGTGTTCTTGCCTGGAGAATCCCAGGGACGGGGGAGCCTGGTGGGCTGCCGTCAGACAGAGTCGGACACAGCTGAAGCGACTTAGCAGCAGTAAACAGAAGTAGAATTTGCCATCCCAAAGTATGCCACATTGGTAAAAGGCTTATTTTGAGTGGAAGGCAATTGAAAAGATGTAGATACAAGAAAAGCTCTCCATTCCTCTATTAGCGTAAAAGCAGAACATAAATTTTCAAGGTCGCCCCTCCTTGCCTCTTAAACAGGAAGGACAAAAGTTAATCATTGGAGACCTTTAACAGCCTAGAGACTGCACCAGAGGAATCTACTCAAAAAATTAAGTAATTAGCCTTTACTGTTAGTTTCCCATCTAATTGCCTTCCCATAATGCTGCCTCTAAAGACTTAGTCCTTTTATCACTTGTGTAGAAACTTATTGTTCTTTTAAGATGCTGTATAAGCCCAAACTAGTCACCGAGCTATTCATCTCTGAATTTCTCTTTGTATATATAATACATGTAATAACAACAACAACAACAACAAAAGTTTTTCTCTTCTTAATCTTTTACTACAGAGCCCCAGCAGAAACGCTAGAAAGAAAAACCTTCAACTTCGAACGTCCAACCATTTCATATGGTCTCATAGAAAAGCTACTGACATGCCTTTTCCGTCAGTGTTTTCAGACATAAGGGAGACCCAACGTCTGCCATTTGTGTAGAGCTGTGACAGTTCGAGAGAAAATCTTAAAAACAAAACTTTCTCTAAAGTACCAAGAACCCGGTTTAGTATTCACAGAATTTAAGGCAAGTGATTGTTTACAATTTAGTACCAAGCTCTCTCGTCTTAGATTAAAAAGAAAAAAAAAAAAAAAAAACCTCAGGAGACTACGCAGAGTTTGGGGAAATTGGCGTAAGATTGCTCCCAAGACAACACGTGAAGCGAACTCAATTAGCCAGGCGGACCAAGATTTAAAACTCAAATCAGCCGGGCGGACCAAGATTTAAAATACCCGGATTTGGCGCTCCTGCGACTCACTCCCCGCTGACGCGTGGCATTGTGGGATTTGTAGTTTGGGACACATCCGGTATCAAAATAAAAAGCTCAGCCAGGGCTCGGAGAGGACTCGGGCTCGGCAAGGAACCAGATTTGGGCGCCCAGACGGAGAGGCCGGCGGTGGTATCTCTTCCTTAGCTGGCGGTCCAAGCGACCGTCGTCTCCGCCTCGGCCTCAGCAGTCAGGACGCACACACTCTGCGTCATGGCGGGCTGAGGCCGATGATGAATTCCGGTGTGCTTGTCAGGGTTGCTGTGTCACTCGGCCCTCTCGGCGCGCCCCTTCCCTGCCGCCCTTCCGCACCGGCCCTTGGGTTCTTCCGGGCCCGGCGTCCCTCACCTGCAGGCGCTCTCCAGCTGCCCGCCCGGCCTCGCTGACTGACCGATCTCGCGCGGTGCCCCGGCCCCGGGCGCCGGACCCACCAGGGCCATGGCGAGCGGCTCCTGCAGGTACCGGCTGAGCTGCTCGCTCTCCGGCCACGAGCTGGACGTGAGGGGCCTGGTATGCTGCCTCTATCCACCGGGGGCTTTTGTGTCCGTGTCCCGAGATCGCACCACCCGCCTCTGGGTCCCAGACAGGTGAGCGCCCCGAATCCCGTTAGCCCCCTGTTGTGCTGCAAGCTTCCTGCGGAGTCCAGGAAGAGAGTGCCCCTTCCCTGCCTTCTTCCCTCTCTTCCTGGCCTTCCTTGCGATCCGCGCTCCCTCCCAGTTCTGAGATAACTGGCATTCTGGATACGCCGTGTAAGAAACCTGTGAGATTTATGTGGAGAGAGTGCTGGTTAGGGGAACAGAGACCTACTTTGTTGTCCTAACTTGACCACTAAAAAACTGAGTCACCTTGGACGAACCTTTTATTTTTTGTGACTTAAGTTTGTGAATGAGGATTTTCCCGTGTTTTCGATTTGAAAAAATTTTAATGCCAGGTGCAACCTCATTAATGTAGTGTGAAAGCATCTGGCGTGTGATTGAAGTAAATCCTCTTCTTTACTAAGAATTTGCTCTGTAGTCTTCCCTCAATTTGAGAAGTAAGGTTCTCAAAAATTGCGTTGCAGGAAGTTGCCTTGGCTCCTCTCCACGTTATTCAACTCAGAGTTTCTTAGTCCGAGTTAGGTGATGGACTTGAGTGGAGGGGAGGAAACTCCTCAACTGTTTTACGGATGTAGGGAGAGGGTGCTTTCTTGAGAGAAAACCCATTGCCTTCAAAAGATTTTCAAGAGATTAATCAAATTCAAGGATTTAGCCCTGACTTAGCTGTTTATAACAGGAAATGCTTCAACAGTAAGTGAACGGTCAACTTCCAGATGTTCAAGCCGGATTTAGAAAAGGCAGAGGAACCAGAGATCAAATGGCCAACATCCACTGGATCATTGAAAAAGCAAGAGAGTTCCAGGAAAAATTCGACTTCTGTTTTATTGACTATGCCAAAGCCTTTAAATGTGTGGATCACAACAAACTGTGGAAAATTCTTCAAGAGATGGGAATACCAGCCCACCTGACCTGCCTCCTGAAAAATCTGTATGCAGGTCAGGAAGCAACAGTTAGAACTGGACATGGAACAACAGACTGGTTCCAAATTGGGAAAGGAGTATGTCAAGGCTGTATATTATAACCCTGCTTATTTAACTTATATGCAGAGTACATCATGAGAAACGCTGGGCTGGAAGAAGCACAAGCTGGAATCAAGATTGCCAGGAGAAGTATCAATAAACTCCTATATTCAGATGACACCACACTTATGGCAGAAAGTGAGGAAGAACTGAAGAGCCTCTTGATGAAAGTGAAAGAGGAGAGTGAAAAAGTTGGCTTAAAGCTCAACATTCAGAAAACCAAGATCATGGCATCTGGTCCCATCACTTCATGGCAGATAGATGGGGAAACAATGGAAACAGTGAGAGACTTTATTTGGGGGGGCTCCAAGACCACTGCAGATGGTGGCTGCAGCCGTGAAATTAAAAGACGCTTACTCCTTGGAAGGAAAGTTATGACCAACCTAGATAACATATTCGAAAACAGAGACATTGCTTTGCCAACAAAGGTCTGTCTAGTCAAAGCTGTGGTTTTTCCAGTAGTCATGTATATATGTGAGAGTATTGGACTATAAAGAAAGCTGAGCACTGAAGAATTGATGCTTTTGAGCTGTGGTGTTGGAGAAGACTCTTGAAAGTCCCTTGAACTGCAAGGAGATCCAACCAGTCCATCCTAAAAGAAATCAGTCCTGAATATTCATTGGAAGGACTGATGTTGATGCTGAAACTCCAATACTTTGGCCACCTTATGTGAAGAACTGACTCATTTGAAAAGACCCTGATACTGGGAAAGATGGAAGATGGGAGGGGAAGTGTATGACAGAGGATGAGATGGTTGGATGGCGTCACCGACTGAATGGACATGAGTTTGAGTAGGCTTCAGGAGTTGGTGATGGACAGAAAGCCTGGTGTGCTGTGGTCCATGGGGTCTCAAAGAGTCGAACACAACTGAGTGAACTGAATTGAACAGGAAATTTAAGACCTAGAAGACAGATTTCTTTTTAGAAAGGGAAAAATTGAGGTGAGTTAGTTTATGTAGTAATTCTCACATCAGAAATTTCACTCAATGAAACCATACATTTTCATCCATAAATTCAGATGATCAATATTTATTGAGAGCCTCCTTTTTGTTTGTGATCCTGAAGAAGAATAAAAAGACAGACAAGTTTCCTTTGTTTATGGATCTTAGCTACAGTCTGGGAGGGAAGATGGATGAAGAAAACACCAAATAAATAATTACATTTTGGCATATGCACTGTGAAGAAAACAAATATAGAGTTTAGTGGAGAGAGATGCTAAAGAAGAAGGCCTCCCTAAGAAAGATGTTTTGGGTTTTTATTTCTTCTTAAAAGGCACTGAGCTGGAAGTAGTCAAGGGAATGAGGAACGGAAGTGAGTCAATTGGAAGAGTACTGTAGGCAGTAGGAAGAGCAGACACAGCTCTGGACTGAATAGGAGAAAAGTCTCTGTGTGCAGGAAGGAATGAGCTATGCAGTGCAGGCAGATCTTAGAGGCTGGCAGAAGCCAGGACATGCCCGGAAGAGGGCTGAGGAAAGGAGTTAGTAGGTAGAAGCCCCTAAAAAGTTCCAGCGGGGAGAAGTTTCTGCTAACTTCATGTGGAGAATGAATTGCAAAGGGATAAATGTGGAAAGAGATCTGTTTTGAGTCTTTTGCAGTTGTGCAGCCAAGAAAAATTAGGGATTTATAGAGCAACTCCTGTATTGAACTGGATCAGGTCTTCTCTAACTCTTCGAGATTTATGATATTCCAAACCGTTGGTAACACTGATACGTAACTTCTTGTGTATTTGATTACTGACTAAACTGCATTTAACGTTGAATTCAGTAGTAGCACATGCCCAGTACGTTATGAATGTGCAATAAGAAGTCGTTAAAGAATTCTTGTTATAATAGTTGAAATCTGTTGGATAGCTGAATCCTTAAACTTTCACATGTTTTGTAGGACTGTGCTAGATTGCCAAGAGCTTATATCACTGGATCACGAAAACGTGAGGAACTTTGAGCTGAAATGATCTTCTCTTTAATAACTAGTTTTTCTCATTCAATTCATGTTGTCTTTTGGTTTTGTTTTTTAGAATTCATGTGGTTTTCGACTAACACTGATTATTTCCAGGCATAGGGCTCAATAGTGGGATTGGTGTGATAAGGTGGTTTTCCTCTCAGTTCCAACTGCTATAGTAGAGCATCTCATAGTCACTCTTTAGGCAGCCGAACTAGTGTCTCAGCCATACCTTAGGTGTCATGAAAAGTGTCCTCAAAGCTGACATCCTGACAGTTTTTATTTATTTCATGGTATATTAATGAAATTAGTGAAGTGCAGTAAAGTGTTCGGAGCCAACGAGTACACATTTTCGTTTTCTTGTGTCCATTGTTGATAGGGTTCTGGATTAGGGTGGATAATGTAGGGATGGACTGGTAATGAAGGGGACATTTAGTTTCAAGGAGGCAAAATAGTTCTAGTGTGGGCTAAATCAGATACCTCATCATTCATAAGGACCCTCTGAAAACCCAGAAAGCCTCCAGGCCTTCTGAAGGTGCTTCAGATTGGAGACTATTTTTTGGTTGCACATTGACCTGAACCAGTCAGCATGCCATTATTGCAGATGGCTCCAAGCCTCTAGAAGCCCACCTCACAGTAAACTGGATTTCCCAAGTCTGTCACCAGTGATTGCTTTGCCTTTTGAAAACTATCCATGTTTGAAAGACTCCAACTTCAGATTCAGCCTCATTCATTAAATCTTCCCTGACCTTGCCAAGGCTGGAGTAACTTCTCCCTCATGTTTACTCAGCACTTGGGTGCTTAGTCAAGTGGAGTTTATTAAGAAATTAGAGCCATTGCTTTCTGCCCTCCAACTCACTATTCCCTTTTCTTGGAGGCAAGATTTTCATCTCTTCTTATGGCTTATTTTTAAATTTTTCTTCCATATTTGTATATAAAGTGCTATACTGCTATTTCTTTAAACATTTTTTTAGTTCTCTGTTTTAGTATTTTCTGTTAGTTCTTATCAGGGAATATGAAAATGTAGCTCTCTTTTCTGCTTTCTGCCAGTCCGCATCAAATTGGCATCCTTTCAATGCCCCAACCCTTATAGTTTAATTTAGACTAAATCAGTGTTTTATGACTGTACAGAGTCTATCTACACCTGAGGTGTGGAATAAACTATGGTAGCTTTTCCTCAACAATTTTATGATTTCCTTGTAGTTAATAATTGTTTTTTGTTTTTGTTTAATTTTCTATGAATGTATCACTAATTCAACTTTATATTGTTTACTAATCGTCTAAATCTCCTTTCAAGACCTCTAGACACATTGGCTATTTTACAGTTTCTCTTTCTCACCTTATCATCTGCCTCTGGTACACAGCTAGTCCTGGGATCTTCCTTCGCTGTCCACTTAAGCCATTTTTGGACTCTTGTGTTGGATTTCTTCTATCAATTATCCTTAAACTTTCTTGGTTTTCTTCCTTGACGCCTTATTAGAATACATCCTCCAGGAGCTTCCTGAAATACAGTGCAGTGATAGTGTATTAAGACCTACATTTGGAAAATGATTTTAGCCTGCCTAGCTACTTGAGTAATAATTTAAAAGTTTGTAGCATTGTAATTTCCAAATAATTTTTCTTCAGAATTTTGAAGCCATTATTCCATTGTATTCATTGTGTTACAGTAAGTCTGAAGTCATTGTGATTCTTGACCTATTATTTTTTTCTCTCTGGAAGGCAGTCTACATTCATTTTTCAGGTTCATTAAATGTGGCCTCTTTGAATGTGAAAACTCATATCCATATGTTCTGGAACGTTTTCTTAAATTCTTTGGTTTCATCGTCTCCATTTTCTCTGTCTTCTTTTGTGGAACTTTTTATTCATATATTGAACTTGTTTCTAAATTGCTTTTTTATTTCTCTCTGTGTATCTCTTTTTCTCTCTCTCTTCTATACTTTTTCAGAAATTGCCTTGACTTTTTGTGAAATTATGTTTTGTTTCTTGGTTGCAATATCTTATATCTCTAAGGATGCTGATGCTGATTTTTTTTTTTTTTAGTTATTTTCTCCCTAAGTGGTCTGTTTCCTCTAAATTGGTTATTTCCCCTCCCTGTTTGTTTTGGTCACCCCAAATGCCTAGTAATTCTTATTCTGTGCTTAGTATTAGGGGGTGTGTGTCTTCAGTTGTGTCGACTCTGTGACCCTATGGATCGTAGCCTTCCAGGCTCTTGTCCATGGGATTCTCCAGGGAAGAATACTGGAATGCATTGTCATTTCCTCTTCCAGGGGATCTTCCTGACCCAGGTCTTCTGCATCACAGGTGGATTTTCACCCATGCACCACCCATATCCCAAGGCTCAGCTGTGCCTGTGTCACCACCCTCTCCTTCCAGCCAAAGACTTTTCTGAAGAAAACTTCAGATTTTTGCTGGGTACAGGGGGCAGTTTTGTTTTTTGTTTTTTTTTCTCTTGATGCTGTATGTAATTTTTTTTTTCCCCACTGATTCAAGAAGTACTTAATGATTACCATGTAGAATACTGTGCTGCAAACTTAGGAAGATGAAAAGAAAAACCAAGTCTGGATTCTGCCATTAAGAGCTTCACAGAACACTACACGCAAACATTGATACTAGAGAGTGCTAAAGGGGCACGTTTGGTAGACTTTTCACTTTCATGCATTGGAGAAGGAAATGGCAACCCACTCCAGTATCCTTGCCTGGAGAATCCCAGGGACAGAGGAGCCTAGTGGGCTGCCGTCTATGGGGTCGCACAGAGTCGGACACGACTGAAGCGACTTAGCAGCAGCAGCAGTACTTTACATAATATAGACTTTTAAAGATGTCTTATCTTTTACATTTCTTTGGACTTATTGATAAAAGGTTTCTGAAACCACATTTTAAAAAAACCGTACCAAAATAGACAAGTTAAAAATAGCTCCTACTACATGTATGGCCAATTCATGCTGATGTATGGCAGAAACATCACAATATCATCATAAGATAATTATCCTCTAATTTAAAGTAAAATTAAAAAAAAAAAAGATTTGGAGGAAAAAAAAGCTACTACCAAATACCTTCCTTTGAAGATTTTTTGAAATGATTCCACTTTTGACTCTGAAGACTTTCAACTAGCTTTCCTATTTCTAGTTCCTACCTTTTTTGTCCCCATTTCCTAGAGATACGTAGTGGTGCTCATTCTTGAGCCTTTTGGGGGTTCATTGGTAAATTGGGCCTCTTACTTTCCCTGTTCCTGCTTAGAACTCATTTTATTCACGTATCCTAAGGCTATTATTACATTTCTGTCAGTGTTCAGTATTCAGTGTTATAATTGTTCTTTTTTTTTTCTTATTCTCTCTGACTTTGTGGGTTTAATGCCTTTCTTAAAATAAACATAGGTAGAAACAAAATACGCATTATACAAAACAATATGTATTGTTATAATGGTGTTTGGAAAAGGAGTGAATATAGATGAGTATGTGTGCAATATTTATCTGGGACTCTTCCCTCTTTATATATACTCGTGTTATCTCCTTTAGCTGGACCACAAACTCCTTTATTTAGCTTGAGTCAGAAATATAATTCTTTAATTCCCCTCAGCAGCTAATTTATTGCCTTCCACGTGGTGTGTATATATATATATATCTATGTGTGTGCGTGGTATATATATATATATATATATATCTGTTGTTTGTCTTGTTATGTAAGGCAGTGATGCCAAGTGAACGATATGTATAACAATTTGGTGATTATTCTAATCCCCAGGCAGTTATTAATATCCTGTGTCCCTAGAGCAGTCATTTATATGTCCCTGTGTTGGTCCCTTTAGTTCACATATTGAGTGTGATTGATAGTCTAGCTACTTACATACACACACTATACTAATGGATACTAAGTAAATGTTTCATAGTATGTAAAGGTCCTCAGGGGTTTTAGGCTTATAGATAGTAAATTCCATTATCCGAGTTGCATGAATGTTTCACTTCACTAGAGATTTCTTAGGGTAACAACGGCTGATAAGTAGAAATAAAGTAAGGGGACCAGTGTATATCTTATTAACTGTCATGTCTTTCCAGTCCTAACAGGGGCTTTACAGAAATGCACTGTATGAGTGGCCACTCCAATTTTGTCTCTTGTGTATGCATCATACCTTCAAGTGACGTGTACCCTCATGGACTAATCGCCACTGGAGGAAATGACCACAATATTTGCATTTTTTCACTTGAGAGTCCAGCACCACTTTATGTACTAAAAGGTCACAAAAACACTGGTGAGTGTAACACTTTGGCATGTTTCTGTTTGAATAAGTGTCATCTTTTTGAAGATAAAATTCTTATATCTGCTTTCCCTGGTTTTATTATTATCATTATTATTTTTACCTATCACTGGCTTGATACAGAAAACCTTTTGAATCATCATTGTTCTATAAATTCTCTGTTGTAGACTTCCTGTCATCAGTAAGGGCTGACATACCTATATATGTAAAAAGCAAAGATTTCATTTATAAAAGGAAGAGATTATAGTTTCATAAGCTTTGTAATTTTGGTTTTTCAACCAAAATTTTGCAAGGAATTCATTTACTCAGGAAAACTGAGAGCACTTCCTGTATCTTTGGACTGTTATTTCTATATTTATGTAGCAAATCAAGTCCCAGAAGGAATGTATGTAGGGGGTCTGGTATTATTTGAGAGTATTTAATACTTTTGAATGATGTTTTCTGTGATTTGCGTATATTTCTGATTCTGTTATATTCCTGGACTTGTGTTTGCTTAACAGCTCTTTGTTATAAAATGATACAGTTAATCAATGCAGTATGTGTACTTTTTGTTGTTGCTCTTGTTGTTTCTGGAATAGTTTGGGAAATCTGTAAGCAAATAGTATGGCCCATAAGCATTCTACACTTAATACTTTAAAGGAGTTTGCAAAATGCTTTGTGTGTAGGTATGGGAAATCTTCAATACAGAGTGATATAGATTTTTAAAAACTTTTTAAAGGATATCTTCAAATGTATATAAAAGTAGAGACAACGTATTTTAAGAGAAATACTATAATGCTCTCTTCCACCCATGTATTTGCATAGCTTTAAGGATTATCAGCACATGGCCTATTTGGTTTCATCTTCTGCCCCTTCCACATCATTATTTTAAAGGAAATTTACAATATACTATTTCATTCATAAATAGTTCAATGTTTAGCGCTATCATAGGGTTTGGCAAACTTTGTCTGTACAGGGCAAGATAGTAAATATTTTAGGATTTACAGGCCATGCAGTCACTTTCGTAACTGCTCACCTGTGCTGGTGCGTGGAGAAGCAGCCATTGACAGTGAACACGTCTGTGTTTCAGTAAACTATTATTCATGGACACTGAAATATGAATGTCATATAATTTTCATATGTCAAGAAGTGCCTTTTTTCCCTCTCACCAACTTAAAAATATAAAAACTGTTCTTAGTTTGTGCACCATACAAAAACAGGTAGCCCACAGGCCGTAGCTTGTTGACCCCTCAGAAAAAATAATTTACTCTAATTTTGCTGTTATTTCTGGATTTAATACGTAGCATGTTTTGTTAAGAACCTACCACATCAACTATTTGGTTACCCTGTGGCACACTTACCCAGAAAAGACAGGGTAAATGCTTGCCTTCTGCCCTCCCCCACCTCTTTTGATGGTTTCAGAATGAGTTGATTCCCTAACATCTTGTTTTCTTTTTTGACTCTCAAACTGTCCCAATTGAAAGCTTCTTTAAACAATTGGTTCCTATGGCTTCTTTTTAATTGAAGGATAATTGTTTAAAAGAATTTGTTGTTTTCTGTCAAACCTCAGCATGAATCAGCTATAGGTACACATATATCCCCTCGCTTTTGAACCTCCCTCCCATCTCTCTCCCCATCCCACCCCTCTAGGTTGATGCAGAGCCCCTGTTTGAGTTACCTGAGCCATACAGCAAATTCCCTTTGGCTATCTATTTTACATGTGATACTGTAAGTTTCCATGTTACTCTTTCCATACGTCTCACCCTCTCCTCCCCTCTCCCCATGTCGATATGTCTGTTCTCTATGTCTGTTTCTCCATTGTTGCCCTGTAAGCAAATTCTTCAGTACCATTTTTCTAGATTCCATATATGTGTGTCAGAATACAATATTTATCTTTCTGACTCACTTCAGTCTGTATAATGGGTTCTAGGTTCATCCACTGCATCAGAACTGACTCAAATGCATTCCTTTTTATGGCTGAGTAACATTCCATTGTATATATGTACCACAACTTCTTTCTCCATTCATCTGTCGATGGACATCTAGGTTCCTTCCATGTTCTAGCTATTGTAAATAGTGCTGCAATAAACAATGGGATACATGTGTCTTTTTCAGGGTATCTGCCTAGGAGTGGGATTACTGGGTCATATGGTGGTTTTATTCCTAGTTTTTTAAGGAATCTCCATCCTATCTTCCATAGTGGCTGTATCAATTTACATTTCCACCAACAGTGCAAGAATGTTCCCTTTTCTCCACACCTCTGTGGCTTCTTGATAAGCCCTTAACTTTTGGTACTATAGAATGTTCTAGACCTGAAGTCAACAATTTTGCCAAGAACCTTATGTTTTTCTTTTAGTGGGAAATAGTATTTAGAAACCGCAATTTGAGTTGTGGTCCAGGATTTTTTTTTAATTAATTTTGTTTTGTAATTATATAAAACATAGTTTACAAAGAAAAATCTGTTTAACACGATGAGTACAGAGAAGTCTGTGTTGCTTTCTCACATCATCCTTTTCTTATAAGTAATTTTTTGTATTACTCTATTTTCATGTGGTATTTAAATTTATTTTTTAATTGGAGGAAAATTGCTTTACAGTGTTGTGTCAGTTTCTACCATACAGCAATGTGAATCAGTCATAATTTTATATATATATATATCCCCTCCCTGTAAGTGACTAGTTTTTTTTAATAGCTCTGTTCTTTCTGAAAAAAAAAAAAAAAAAATAGCATATCTATGTTACCCCTTTCTTAGATAGAAGGTAACATACTGTATTTAGTTTTCTACCCTGGCTATTTTTACTTGATAGTACTGTCCTGGAATACTTCATTGCTGTATATAGAAATCTTTGTTCATTTTTACAGTGGCATTATATTTCACTGTGTAGCTATACTAAAGCTATTTTAGCTTATTCAGCTGGTCTCCTATTGATGGATATCTAAGTTTCCAATCTTTTGCTCAAGCAGTTGTCTTTTGATTGTTTTTTTGTGTGTGTGTGAGTGTAATTTAGGTATGATATCCAGTTCTGGATCAAAGGGTAAATGCATATGTAATTTTATTAGTTATTGCCAAACCCCCTCATTTGGTTTAAACCCCCTTTATTGCATTTCCAGCAGCAATATTTGAGTCCCTTCTTCCCTTACCAGTCAAATATGTTGTCAGATTTTTAGATTGTTGCCAAAATGATAAGTGAAAAATGACATTTTAGTATGGGGTAATTTGCATCTCTCATTATGGAGGGGGGCATTTTTTAAAATATGGAAGGTTCATTGGCATTTTATCCCCCTGAGAGCTATATTCTTGCCCATATAATATAGGGTTATTGACTATTTAAAAGTCCTTTATAAATTAGTTATTAACCCTTTGATACAAATTGCAAATATTTTTTCATATCATTATCTTTCTTTGCTTTATATATGTTCTTGTTTTCCTGTTTTTTAATGCAAAGGTTTATTTTATGTAATCATATGTGTCTTGATTTTGTAAAGGTGTTTCTCATAGAAACCTGTGCAGTAAAAATATTGCTTCATATTTTAAGGGTATTTTTTCTGCTTGGTTTATTTCTACTTTATCATAGGTTATCTTTTATCATTTTGTTAAGTTGCTTGATGATTTGGGGCCAGTGTCATTTCTTTCTTTTTAACTTTCTCTTTTTTAATTTGAAAAATACCACATCAGTGAGTTGAAGATGAAGAAATTAATGATTGACATCCTTATGTCATGTTGTTTTTTTGTCAGCTTTCTAGCCCAAATTTTATGTTCTAAATGGTAGAGTGGTACTGTTTTTTAGTCAACATATGTGTAACACTTTCCAGTTACATTCAGTTCAGTTCAGTTCAGTCGCCTAGTCGTGTCCGACTCTTTGTGACCCCATGAATCGCAGCACGCCGGGCCTCCCTGTCCATCACCAACTCCCGAAGTCCACCCAGTCGAGTCGGTGATGCCATCCAGCCATCTCATCCTCGGTCGTCCCCTTCTCCTCCTGCCCCCAATCCTTCCCAGCATCAGGGTCTTTTCCAATGAGTCAGCTCTTCCCATAAGGTGGCCAAAGTATTGGAGTTTCAGCTTTAGCATCATTCCTTCCAAAGAACACCCAGGACTGATCTCCTTTAGAATGGACTGATTAGATCTCCTTGCAATCCAAGGGACTCTCAAGAGTCCTCTAACACCACAATTCAAAAGCATCAATTCTTCGGTGCTCAGCCTTCTTTACAGTCCAACTCTCACATCCATACATGACCACAGGAAAAACCATAGCCTTGACTAGATGGACCTTTGTTGGCAAAGTAATATCTCTGCTTTTTAATATGCTTTGTAGGTTGGTCATCACTTTCCTTCTAAGGACGTGAGTTAACTGGAAAAGCTGAGCCTTTAGGTTCTTTTCCCTGAGCTATTTTCCCAGTTGAAAGCGTTTATTTTCATGGCAACAACCTTAATTTTCTTTGTTTTGAACATACTTTAAATCCATTTGGAAGTTTTGGCACTGTGCAGGACGGATGGCCATGTTTCTGAGTTGTACCTGTTATGTAGCTGGATGTCACTTGTCCTTTTGTACGGAAAGGACTTCTAGGGTTATTTTTCACCTGGGCTTGAGAAGCAGTTGGCTCTTCCAGCTCTGCAAATCCCCAGGTTTGGACTCTTCATTCCTGCTTGGGAGCCAGCCAGTTCTTGATCTCATTCCTTTCTTTTACTACCTAGCCGGATATGTCCAACAGTAAATGACACCTAACGCAGGAGTCCCATTTTCCAGCCTTTCTTTAGATAACAAGTTTATCGTGTCCTGAGTTAATGCCAGTGGCACCTTTACCACTTACTACGTAATAAGGATCATTGGTCTTCTGTGTTAGCAATCTCATCACCTGTCTGTTGTGGTGCCTCACTTTTGCTGCTAATTCTGACTCAGTGAAGTAGGCTAGGTGACGTTGCAGTAACAGACAGCTCCAGTGTCACAGTGGCTTAATGCAGTCAGCTTGCTTTGCTTCTTGTAGCTCCAGTGCAGCAGGTATCCAGATGACAGGCTCCAGTGCGGCATGTGCTTTCACAGATGCTGGAGCAGTGGGGAGGAGCATGGCCTAATTGAGCTCCTGTTCTTAAAGCTTCCACCTGGAAGTAACATGATTTCTGCTCAATTTCTCAGTGCCAGAACAAGTCATGTAACATGCCTAAAGCCAAAGGAACTGAAGTTCAGTCTTATAATTTGCTTAGAAGGTAAAGAGCAGAAAATATTTTATGAATATCACTAATGGCTACCATGCACATTAAAATCTTTACATGTTCCGTGTGCTTCCTGGAAACCTCCCTCTTGGTTCCTTTTAGCCACCTGTTACATTCATACTCCCTGGGTTAATGTCATCTCCAGATTTCCCTATTTCCTAGATCCCTTGTTTTCATCATTCTTAGCTTACTCTTTAGTATAATACAGCTGTTGCAGCTTCCTAAGAAAGCTGTAACATGGGGGTTAAATATATTTTGTATTTGCATATCGGAAAATAGCTTTATTCTAGACTTATATTTGACTGTTAATTTGGCTAGATGTGGAATCCTGTGTTAAATCCATTTAACTTCAGAATTTTGAAGGCATTGCTCTATTGCCTTTTAGTGTATGGTGTTATTTAGAAGTTTGATGCCATTTCTCCTGTCTTTTCTATGGGACACTTCTGGTCCCTTCCCAAACTTTTGGGATCGTCTCTATTTCTAACGTTACGAAATATCACAGTGCATCTCTGTCTCTGTTTCTTAAAGTGCCTTTCACTGGACACTTTTGTAGGTTCATTCAGTCTGGATATCTTGACCTTCACTTTGAGGGAATCTTTCTTATACTGTTTCTTTGTTTTCTGCCCCAATTTCTCCTCCTTCCCCAGTTACTTCTTTTCGGAATCTCTGTTACTTAGATGTTTGACATTCTAAAATTATTTTCTGACTTTCTTAACTATCCTTTCCTGTTTTCTATATCTTTGCCTTTTGGGTCCAATTCTCAGACTTCCCCCCCCCCCGCCCCCCCGGATTTTTAGTTTGGTTCTTCTATTTTTAGCATTTAGTTTTCTTGGTCTCTCATTAGTTCTTTTTTTATATAATACCTGTTTGCAAATAATACCAGATTGAAGATTTTTCTTCCACTTTCAGAAATTGGATTTGTTTCTTATGGATCGCTCAAGCCCTTTACCCCTTATTTTTCTGTTTCTTTGCTTTGGTTTTTCTTTTTCATGTGGCTGGAGCTTGGTGATTGGTGGTCTTTGTTAGAGGTTGAGCTGATGGCCTAACATTTTAGATGGAAATCCTCTCAAATGTCTGCATCTGAAGTTCTTTAACATTATTCAGTCCTCTAAGAATGCTCCTGCCTCTTGCCTAGGTGAATGGAGATCGCTATATGCCTGACTGCTGGTTTTGTGGGAGCAGGTATAGATACCACATTTTAGGATGGAGACTTTCTGCTCATTCCCCTGTGTTTCTTGGGGCTCCTTATTCCAGCCATTTATTACGCCTGGTGACCTGAGTCTAGAAACTCAGCTGCATTTCCTCCAGAGGATAAACCTCCAGTCTCCTTCCTGCAGTGGGTGAGGATATACTTTCCTGACACTGTAGGCTGAGAGGAGAGTTCTAGTGTTTCACTGCATTGTGTGCAGGCTTTGAATCACTGTTCTCATTTCTTAGATTCTCTGCTTAGCCCCATCCTCTGTGGAACCTAGTGGATACTAAGTCTCACAGTTTTGTGGGGCCAGTTACTCTGCTTCTAATCTCTTTCTGTGTAACCTCTTCCTTTTTGCTAAGTCAGTTATATTATTTTGTCTTCTTTGTCCTTGTAAATTAAGACCATTTATAGCATTACTGCGGACAATCTGCCATTTAAAATCAGAACTCTTGACTTTTTTGTTTCCATGTTTTTAGATAATTTTTCATATTTATAATTTTTAGCTTATACAGTTTTACATCAAGATAAAGCATTTAATTAGCCGTCTCATTACTGTTGAACACTTGGCTTGACTCTTTTTTTTGTCGTGTATACTAGCGTGACCCTAAATAACTATATAGTGTTCCAAAATCTTTTGCATTATTTTTCTGTATAGTTTTGTAGAACTGGAAGGGATTGTGCAACCCACTTAATCCTGCTCCCTCCTTTTACAGATGAGGAATCTGATGTTAAATAATATCCCTGTGGTCAGATAGCTCCTAAATGGCATGGTTAGGACTTGGATCCAGGGAGCCCGGCCCCAGAGTCTGTGCTTTTCTGTAGTTCCATTGAGTTAAGCCTTAATTAGCTAAATACCCTCACTTCATAAAGTGTATTTAAAATTGTAGTGTTTTAGTAACTGGCAAGATTGAGCATTTTTCTCTGTGAAAATATGTTAATTAACCTTTTTCTCCTTTAGTTTGTAGTCTTTCTTCTGGCAAGTTTGGGACATTACTTAGTGGCTCGTGGGACACAACGGCTAAAGTCTGGCTGAATGACAAATGCATGATGACCTTACAGGTACAGTAGTTCTGTGCGAGTATTTGATAAGATAATTAAATATGATGATTCTGTGGCAACTTACCTTAATACCCATTTTCCTCACAGGGTCATACAGCTGCAGTTTGGGCAGTAAAGATATTACCTGAACAGGGCTTAATGTTAACTGGATCAGCAGACAAGACTATTAAACTGTGGAAAGCTGGAAGATGCGAGAGGACTTTTTCTGGTAAGATCACAGTAGACAGCTTTTGTAATCTGATTGCTTCATATTTGCACAGATGATTTTTTTTTTAATTTAGACGTTTTAAAGTGATACTTGAAAAACATCAGTGTATTTCAGCCATTTAATTTGGGTGAGTATAAATTTTCTGACAGTTAATATGTCATATCTTTTTAAAAGGTGTGCTGAGATCTGTCATAAGACAACCAGATATGGGCTAATACATAGCTACTTCATAAGCTGTAATATGGCTCTGTGCTTCTATGTATGTTATTTACATAATTTTTGGTACTCAGTTATATTTTGATTGTCATTTGAACGATTTAGCCTGAAACTTCCAAGCATAAGTCTTACTAAGTGTGGGTCAATTGAGTTACCTTCATATGTGAGGACAACCTCACTCATGCTTTTATTAATATTGAAATACAGTGTTTAATAATAAGAATTTTCAGGCTTTGTTTATGTTGTACTTTCAGGTGGGTAGTCTTGTAAAACCTCAGCTATTAAATAACTCCTAAAATGAGGAATTGGCTGTCTAATATTAGTACTGATGATTTATTTGTGTGGCACTTAAATTTTTGATGTGATTTTTGTTTGTTTTTCCTTGCTTCTATTTATTCCTTAAAGTTGATCAACATCCTGAATAATACTGCAAGATGTCCCTTGTGCAGATAAAACTATCTGTAGGTGGAAAATGGACAATGAGTTATAACAGAACATCCCTCTGTTTCTGCTTCCGTACAGACACTATACGTGTCAAGTTTTATTAATCTGTTATAGGTCATCTAAATCAGCAAATACTGAGCATGGGAAAGGTTTAGATGCCTGATCTCCTTTATAGATTACAAACTTCTGAAAATGTTTTGTCCTTTTAAAAAACATCTATAGTGCCTCAATTAATATTGAAAAAATTGAATCTTTTTACGTTTTTAAAAATATTTAATGTCCTTTGAAAGAAAGAAATACACGTATATATAGTTATACAATAACACAAGTTTTAATTCAATAAATTCTTGCCCTTTAAAAAAAATCAAGTCCTTAATTTTTATTTTATCATTTTAATGCCTTCATTTATATAAATTAAGAAATATTTCCCTTGGTAAAGCAGCAGTGTTTGGCTTTATATGTTTTGGTTGAATCAAAAGAGTAAGAGAAGTTGTTATTTGAATCGAAAGTGGTAGGAAATAAGAGGCAGGAAACTTGAATTCTTGCTTTAGCTCTGCCACTTTGTGTGGTTTTAGATAAATTAATCTCTCTCAACCTATTTCACATTTGAATAAAGTTTATCCTATGATAGATTTTATTTCAAACTCTTAAATAATTGAAATCTTTTTTGTAATCCTGGTTTTTCTTTTCTTGGTACTTTATAAATACTAATCTTAGTATTATATAGTGAGAAATTGTGGAGCTGTTTACTTTGTTATTCATCTGTTATATTTGAGTATTGTGTATGTTATGAATAATAACTTGTTACTGGGAAAGAAAAGTTGAATTCTCAAATAAAAATCATGGGGGAACTTCCCTGTCAGTCCAGCGGTTAAGACTTCATGCTTATACCGCAGGTGATCAAGTCTGATCCCTGGTTGGGAACTAAGGCCCTGCATGCCGCACAGCCAACAAATAAATAAAGGACTTTCTTTAAAAAAAAAAAAATTCTGTGGATCAAAATCCCATTGTGGAGGATTTTAAGAAATAATGAGAGAAGATATGATAAGACTGGTGATTAAAAAATACTGCCAAAACTACACTACCAGTTTTGGCTACCAGGCTTTTCTAAGGGGAAAAAAATGTATTTCTCTAACTTGAAAGTCAGTTTTTAATATTCACTGGTATGTTTAATAGTGTTAGTAAATTAAAAGACATAGAGCCATCAACCAAATGATCTATTTTTATTGATTTATATTTATGTATATATTTTAATACAGGGCATGAAGACTGTGTAAGAGGCTTGGCAATTTTGAGTGAAACAGAATTTCTCTCCTGTGCAAATGATGCTAGTATTAGAAGGTGGCAAATCACTGGCGAATGTCTTGAAGTATTTTATGGTCATACAAATTATATTTATAGCATATCTGTCTTTCCAAATTGTAAAGGTAAGATTGTCTTATACTACATATTTAAAATTCTGTGTTGAGTGTGGTTCTGTCCCATCTTCAGGTTGGGGAGGTGGTGCAGAGTGCTAATGGTTTAAATCAGTTTTCAGTTTACTAACTAACTTGAATAATTTAGTAACTTTATTTTGTAAATATATTTTTCCTAAGGAGAAAACTGTATGATCATCTTTATATTCATTCAGACTTGATGGTTGTGTTGTAAAAAGTTCTTGGGCATCTGAAGAAAGATTTCATATAATTTACTGGTGTAAAGTATAGTAAGATGCGAATATACAAAAATGTAATTTTTTGAAGTTGTATATGGTACAAGTGACATATACATAAAATTTAGAACTATAATTTATAAGTACTTCGGGGTTTAAAAATCAGTATGCCTATTTAGAAAGATAGTATATATAAGTATACTAAATTTTATTTATTCAGGCTAATTTTTCCCATATTCATTAATTTTAGATTTTGTGACAACAGCAGAAGACAGATCTCTGAGAATCTGGAAACATGGGGAATGTGCTCAAACAATCCGACTTCCAGCTCAGTCTATATGGTGCTGCTGTGTGCTGGACAATGGTGACATTGTGGTTGGTGCGAGGTATTCACGTTCTAGTCAATCAATCAATAATATGTGTCTAGACCTTAGGTAAGGTGCACAGAGATAAGCCATAGAATTTCAGGTGAACTGGGGAGATCACAGGCACATTTGTGTTACTAAACAAAACAGTAGTAGGTATAACAGCTTTTGCATTAGTGATACATGATATATTACATTAATATTGTATTACAGGTTGTACAGTTGAAACTTGAAATGAGAGAAATTATAAATTGGTGTGGGCAAGCCATTTGGAGGAGAAATTTGAATTGGGTTTTGAAAGATAATGAATAAAAACAGCAAAGAAAGTTTCTATCAAAAATAGAAGTACAAGTAAAGTGTGGCCTGGGACCTGGAGTGATGTGTGTGGGAGATGAAGGAAAATGGTGGAGGACCAGTTCTAGGGAGCAGTGGATGATAGTGGTAAGATGGTACGGTGGGGCTTAATCATGAAGAACCTGGAATGCCCAGCATTTGTTAGATTCAGTGCTTGGGGTTAAAGGGTTATGACTCTTGAGTAAGAAGTGGTGAACAAAACTTAGGAATTATTAAATATGTAGGTTAGATTTAACTAGTAGTGACAATGGACAGGAAACCAAATTAAAAAGCAACTGTAGGAGTGGGATGTAAAGTTATGAAATGTTGTTACCCCCACAGTATTAATAGATAAAAAACAAAAAAGTGAGATAAGGCAGAGGGAAAATGATCAGAAAGGGGATGAAAGAAAAGGATAAAGTTTCAAAGTTTGAATGAGTAGAAGTCCACGTTAATAAAAATGGAGAAGTGCCAGAACGTCTAGTGAGAAAGGTGATAACCTCCTGGGATCTGTGCTGTGTAGTCACACTCAGGCAGTTGGACTGGATCCCAGTGTAACAGCTGGGACCGCAGATCAAGATTGGCATCAGACTTCCAGAGACCAGGGATAGGGCATCAGAGAGAAGAAACAGAAGGGAAGGAGCAGTACTAAAGGCTGAATTTGTGATACACTGTGGATAGAGAAAGAAAAGCCAGTAGCCGAAAACAGAAAAAACAATCCAGATGTTGAAATTCAGACTTGGAGAAAAGAGATTTTGGAGGCCAAATGTGATCAGTGTTAGTGAGTACATGAGGGGTTAAGGAATGAAAAGTTAGAAAACCTTTTGGATTTGCTTTGAAAGATGTTAGTAGTGACTTCTTTGACATCACATTTTGATAGAAAAAGGTAGTAAGAGGAGACAGACTTTTTTGAAGAAATGGATAAAGGAAAGGATCACAGGCTACGCTGGCATTGAAGGCAAGAAGAAAAAGAGAGCGACAGCCGTAAGAGAATGGGGTCTACTAAAGCACATGTGTTTCACTCCTTGGCTGGGTCAGGATCGATATGTTGGTTTAGTTATTTTCACCCTTATTTAAACTTATTTAAAATTGAAGAAAAGCAAATAAAGTGATAACATTTGCTGTTAGTAGAAGATTAAGTAAGAAAGTTCACTATAGAGCTGAGTGAGATGAATACAGTTGAAAGTGGTAACTTGCCTCCCTCACCACAAAATTTTGAAAAGAGAAATTATGGAAACTAAGTCATTTTCCCAAGAATAGAAATTGGGCCTGCCATCTAGTTCAGAGGTAAAGCTGTTTGTTTTTTTTTTTTTTTTCTTTTTTGGGGGTAACATTGCTAATTAATGGAATAGCAAGGACAGGCTCCATGTGTTTCTAATGAATGGATATCGAGCATCTAGTATTTTCTAAGCCTTATGTTGGGCCTTTGAGCCCTTTGTAAGTGAAACAGTTCACCACTCTTCTGTATACCGTAATACCTGTGTAATACTGACTTTGAAAGTGTATGCTATATCTGTATATTTTTGTGATGGTAAATATTTAATTTGGAATTGAAAATTGTCTTAAATATATATCTCTTTGTTCTTTGTCAGTAACTTTTTTCTTAAAAAGTCTTTTTCCATCCTTTCTGTTGCTTTAGAAAGTAGAGAGTAGTGTGCTGAAATCAGCATAGTTCTATATTCAGCAATAAATATGTAGTAACATTTTTCATATTCACATATTCAGATTATTTTTGCTTTGGATCTTTTAAGTGTGATAATGTTAATACATTGTGGTAATGACTTAAAATCAGTTTCTGTTTCATTACAGTGATGGCATTATTAGAGTGTTTACAGAATCAGAGGATCGGACAGCAAGTGCTGAGGAAATCAAGGCTTTTGAAAGAGAACTCTCTCAAGCAACCATTGATTCCAAAACTGGTGACTTAGGGGACATTAATGCTGAGCAACTTCCCGGGAGGGAACATCTGAATGAACCTGGTAAATATTTCAGTGTATCTAAAGGAGAAGGCAATGGCACCCCACTCCAGTACTCTTGCCTAGAAAATTCCATGGACGGAGGAGCCTGATGAGCTGCAGTCCGTGGGGTTGCGAAAAGTCGGACACGACTGAGCGATTTCGCTTTCACTTTTCACTTTCATGCATTGGAGAAGGAAATGGCAACCCGCTCCAGTGTTCTTGCCTGGAGAATCCCAGGGACAGCGGAGCTTGGTGGGCTGCTGTCTATGGGGTTGCACAGAGTCAGACACGACTGAAGCGGCTTAGCAGCAGCAGTAGTAAAAAACGTTACCATGTTTGACTTTTGGAATAATGAGTGACAGGAAAAAAAGATTGTTTTAAGTCATTCAGTATTATTTTCATTGCCAGGCACCAATTTCTGAGAATTTTTATTATGCATAATCACAATGAGAAACCATATTCTTTTTGCCTCTGCCTCATCGTTTTAAAGACTTTGAGCTAAGTTCCCCATAAACAGGAATCTTTTCTTTTTTTCAATACTTACTTCATATATATAGTAGGTGTTCAGAAGTCACTCATTTAATAACTTTTGGTTGACTTTATTCTCTGAGAGCCTGTATAGACTAAAAATGAGTTTAAATAATGCAGTGTCTGCTTAATGAGTTAGGCATCATTTGAGCTTAAAATCAGCACAGTGGTTGTCTCAAATGAAACTTTGTATTGGATGGATCCATGATCCCTTGATCCATGGATCCCTGGGGGTTCTGAGACCCTTTCAGGATATCCATATGGTCATAACTAGTTTTGTAATACAAAAATGTTATTTGACTTTTAACGCTGTGTTAACATCTGCATTTATGGGTTAGAACTGCTGGCTCCTTAGTACACAGATCAAGGCAGTGGCACCAAACTGTTCAGGTAGTCATGGTGTTCTTCACTGGCATGCAGTTGTTGTTTTTAAGAAAAAATGCATCTGCTCTTAAGAATGTTCCTAAAAAAGCATTAAAAATTGCATTTTGGCCCTTTAGTACACGTCTTTAACATTCTGGATGACAAGATGTAAAGTACACCTACAGTATACCAGAGCACCACATGCCTCTGGGATAAGTACTTCTGCAGTCATTGGAGTCGCAGGCTGAACTTTCCCTTTTTTCATGGAATGCCACTTTCATTTCAAAGAACAGCTGTAGTTATTCAGACTTAGGTATTTGGCAGGCCTTTTTTGGAAAATGAATGGAATGAGCATGTCACTTTAAGGAAAACAATTGATAGTATTTGTTGCCAAAGATAAAATTCAAACTTTCAACTGAAAATTGAAATTTTGAAAGACTTGTAACATCAGTGGTAATATTAACAAATGCGACTTTTTAATATTGAATAATAAAATGTGTAGTCGTATGGAAGATCTGCATAGATCAGTGATTTAATCAGTGTTTTCCAGATGACCAGTTTGTGGTCTAACAGAATCATAAATGAGTAAAAGAACTGTTCAGAGTTTGATGGACCAGTGGATTTTAGTATAATAAAGCATGACAAGTTCACTGATATGATTTTAGATTCCAAAGTTGTAACCTTTTAGGATCTGCCCGTGTAGAATATCCACATTTTTCTAAAACGTCTATTAGACGAGTCCTGTCTTTTCAACTGCATGATCCTTGTGAGGTGGGATTTTCTTGATATACTTCAACCAAACAACAAATTACAAAGGTTAAATGCAGGGGCAGGTATGATAACTTATTCAATATGTAATGGATCTGTTGGGCTTCCCTGGTGGCTCAGTGTTATAGAATCTGCCTGCCAATGCAGGAGACGCAGGTTCAATCTCTAGGTCCAGAAGATCCCCTAGGGAAGGAAATGGCAATCTACTCCAGTATGTTTGCCTGGGAAATCCTATGGACAGAGGAGCCTGGTGGACTATTGTCTATGGGGTCGCAAAAGACTCAGACACGGCTTAATGACTAAACAACAATAACAAAGAGATCACTTACTGTTTTCCATGAAGTAAATATGTTTTTTATTCTCATGTTTAATTTCAAATTCAGTAAATCAACTGATACAACCCACATAAAAAAATTTCTTTGGGTTTCTGAAACCAGAGTTTGAATACGTTCATATCGTTTCATGTTTTTAATATTCTTATAGTTCTTTGCAAAAATGTAATCTTTTTGTCCATACATATATACACATTCAGTGTATTTACTAGGTACTTACTGTGTGCCTGGCATTGTTCTAAACTCTGCAGAATACAGATTCTTTTCTCACAAATTTATACTCTACAGGAGGAGGCAGATAATTAAAAAGTAAGTAGATATACAAGTATGTCAGATAATGATAAATTCTATGGGAAAAGTAAAGCAGGAGTTGAGTTTTAATAAAAAACAAAACAGGAGTTATAAATTCAGTGGTCAGGAAATGTATACTACTTAGGATAGCACTAGTTGCTATAACAGATAAATCCTAAAATCTCAGTGGCTTAACACAAGAGAAGGTTTATTTGTTGTACATTTAGAGTTCAGTTGATGACAGGGTGTCCTGGAGTGTATACTCCTCTGAGTTATTCAGGTGCCCAAGCTGAAATCACCATCTTCAGCAGGTGCTTGCAGGGTCCCCTTGGTTATAGACATTCAGTCACTAGATAGTATAAGAGGGGAGGGTAGAAAATGATGGACTAGGTTTGGAACCAGCATATATCATACCCTGAAGCTGAAGCTGAAACTCCAATACTTTCGCCACCTGATGCGAAGAACTGACCCATTGGGAAAGACCCTGATGCTAGGAAAGATTGAAGGCGGGAAGAGAAGGGGAGGACAGAGGATGAGATGGCTGGATGGCATCACCAACTCGATGGACATGAGTTTGAGTAGGCTTGAAGAGTTGGTGATGGAAAGGGAAGCCTGGCGTGCTGCAGTCCATGGAGTCACAAAGAGTCCAACACAACTAAGCGACTGAACTGAACTGATACAACACCCACCTGGATTCCACTGACCATTACTCAGTATGTAATCTTGGGACTCCATTGGAATAGGAGCAGGAATTTCTAGAGGACAGATAGGTGCCTCTGCCACTGAAGGCCTTGTGAGAATGTGACTTTCAGGTAAAGTTCCTAAGGAGGCTCGGAAGCAAATCTTGCCAACATCTGTGTGGAGAATATATTAAGCACAATAAACAGCCAGTGTAATAAGACTGTAGGGGGCTCCAGGGCCTATAGTAGGAGGCCATTGAATCAGTCCAACTAAGAAATACTGGTGGCTTGTAGCAATAGGTAGCATTGGAGATGGTGAGAAGAGTTAGTTGTTCTAGCTATATTTTAATGATAGAGCTGATAGAATTTGCTGTAGGATTAGAGTTGAGATAAAGGAATCACTCTTCTACTCTTTTTGGCCTGATCAGCTAGAAGAATGGAGAATCATTTACTGAAATGAAGTATTGTCAGAAGACATTTATTAATAAAACTCATTTTATTTTTGATTAGCCAGCCACTTTTTTAGTAGACTCACATCTTTTTAACCATCCTTTATTTAATAGAGTTTCCTTTGAAGCATTATTTTCTTTTTGACCATTTTCTGCTAGAATTATGCTTTAAAATATTTTGTTTAATATTTTAGATATAAACTGTAACATTAAAAATTTTCGATCTGAATGTTTGTAAATTTTACTCTGCCATTCTCTGACTTACACAATTTTTATTTTAAGGTACTAGAGAAGGACAGACTCGTCTAATCAGAGATGGAGAGAAAGTCGAAGCCTACCAGTGGAGTGTTAATGAAAGGAGGTGGATAAAAATTGGTGATGTTGTTGGCTCCTCTGGTGCTAGTCAGCAAACGTCTGGAAGAGTTTTATATGAAGGGAAAGTATGTCAAGTTCTGCTTTCTAATTACCATTGTCTTAAAGCATTTGACAAATTAATGGTTTTGTTTCCCTTTCCCCATGCTAATAAAATTGTCTTTTGACAATTTTGACATTTAAAAATACATTTCAATGGGGAGATGCTCTCTCAGTCTTTCAGCAGTTTTTTTTGTTTGTTTTTTTAAGTATCTTTGCATGCAGAGAGAACTCCTTTTGTGATAGATGCCTTGGCCATGATTTGCCTTTTGGTAGTTAGATGCATAAGCTATTCCCGACCATTTTGGGTTTGGCGCTTCTGTGCCACCTTTCATCTCATGCTCCATGCCTAGCTATAT
The DNA here is from genome assembly GCF_001704415.2 of Capra hircus. Lineage (NCBI taxonomy): Eukaryota > Metazoa > Chordata > Mammalia > Artiodactyla > Bovidae > Capra > Capra hircus. Next base: position 17,260,146 of record NC_030815.1, read on the forward strand.
TTAACTTGACAGGCCACGAGGGACCCTGCAGGGCTGTGCTTATAATGCTGGCATGTGTTTTATGAACATGTTTTCAACAGCTAATACTTTTGGCCTTGAGATCAGCTAATTGCCAACCAGTCTTTGGTTTTACAGTTCATGTGTTGTCGTAATCCATGCCCTAAGTCTACTCCAGAGAACTACCATTCTTACAGCACATGCAGATGGTCGCTATTAATCATTATCTGTCCAGTAGAAGCTTTAGCATTGTGCTTTGGAGAAAGTTTAACACTATCATTATTAAAATAACTCTGTGTTATATATGTCTTTAATATATATGAACAGACAGTAATCATTTATCTCCTTATTATATTCCCGTTTAAGGAATTTGATTATGTTTTCTCAATTGATGTCAATGAAGGTGGACCATCATATAAATTGCCATATAATATCACTGATGATCCCTGGTTAGCTGCATACAACTTCTTACAGAAGAATGATTTGAATCCTATGTTTTTGGATCAGGTGGCTAAGTTTATTATTGATAACACAAAAGGTCAAATGTTGGGACTCGGAAGCACCAGTTTTTCAGATCCTTTTACAGGTAAGTTAGGGTTTGTATTAAGTCTTATATATTAATACTCCCATCAGTGTTGATTATCTTTTGTGTGTGTGTGTGTGTGTGTGTGTGTGTGTGTATTTAAACACCTATTATGATTAACCATTTAAATAAAAAAATAAAAAATAAGATCTACAGCAGATTTATATTTTTGAGCTTCAAATTATATAGTAATTTTGTATTTATAGAAATAATTATAAATTGTTCTCTTTCAACAATACAGCCACACTGTAAACTAAATAAAATTAAGAAACTAATTCAGCCGTTTGAAATGAAAAGAAACCTGTAAGTTCCTTCATGTTACTGCTTCATGTTATTTTGGTGAAATTTATTGAATAGAAATTCTGTTTTTACATGGGGCTAAACTGGTTAGTTATGCATCAAGTCTAGAACTGAACTGTGGGTAATTTTAGTTTATGTGTTATTTGTATTTATCATGTTCATTTTAAGTCACTTGTTTATTATATAGTATACAGTGCATTTAAAGGGTTATAAATGGGATTAGGTTTTCATGCCAGGAGTATTATAACCCCAGTAGTATTAGTCTTGAGTCCTCGAGCGGAGTTTAATTCTAGAAGTGTTAGCCTGAGTTCTAGGCCCCAGAAACCGAGGCTGTGGTATGGGAGGGAATACAATTCTCCCTCCTGTCTTAAATATAGGGCCAGCCCTAAATAAAATTTTGAAATTGACGCTTTATTATTAAATGGGTTCCTGTCATTTCTGACCCCATCTTTCATGTGCTGATGCTCTTCCTTTTTGCAAGGGTTGCACGTTCTGTTCTTGTCTCAGATCTTTTTTTTTCCTTCTTCCCTCACAGACGCTTCATGCTCCTAAATCATCTTCTCTCCTTCTAGTTCAAAATTCTATTGTTTATTCACATCATAGAGCTAATCTCAGCTGCATGTTGATTTAAACAGAGGTATCGGACTGAATCACTACAGAACTATAAATAATGGAACCCTCCCAGATGGACTTGACAGAAAAAGGGAAAACAAAGCTTATATCTGTATATTTCTGGTTGGAATATCAGCCTACAGTACAAAAGAGTACTGTATTGTATAAGCTGTCTTGTGGGATAGATAGAGGACAGATGTTAAAGCAGCTGTCTATATCTGGAAATCTAACAGTCTCCCCTTTTTTGCTCTTCTGAAACTCTTACCAGCATCTTCAGATATATCTTTGGTAGATGCCTCCAATTATTTCCTTAGAGATACTAACAAAACCTATTCACACATACCACACATTTGTAAAGAAATAAATGGGAAATCTGTTTCCTTTGTAGCACTTATCCCCTTTGTAATTTTCTTCTCCAGTAGGTTGTAAGCTTCAGTGGATACAAGCAATCTTGTTCCCTGCTGGATCTCCACACTGAATGTACTATTTGACACATGAATTAATGAACCTGGAGGGTCTCTAAAAGATTAACATTTGCTGCCTGTGGTTTTGATAGCAACAACAGCAGGAATTCTAGTGAATTTGTATAGGAATAGAAACCGATTGTATGGTATATTATTTAGGTCAGAGACCAACTGCAATTTATCTTTTTATATTTGAATTCCTAGTCATTTTACTATTTAAGTGCAGAAACTAAGATATAATAAAAATTATTAAAGTTAACAAAAACAAAACTTAGAGAATTGCTGAAATTTCAGTTTTTTACTAACCAGTTGTAAGACTTCTGATGATAACTCCTCTTATTCTGTCTTTTGTTGCCTTGCTCTTTTTTCTCCACACTTAGAGTCTTCTGATGTAAGCAGTGTGCTCTTTATGAAAGTCAGAATTTTGACGTGCTTCAGATTTTCCTTTGTTTACATGCACAGGTGGAGGTCGGTACGTTCCAGGCTCTTCATCAGGATCTTCTAACACCCTTCCTGCAGCGGATCCTTTTACAGGTGGGAAGCGGTTTTGAGCAATATGTTTTTCTTCCTAAAATGTGTAATATTTTGCATTCTGTAGCTTAACATTTTGAAGATATTATCCAATAACTGGTAATTCCCTTATCGATATTTCCAATTTTTATGAATCTCCTTTTTAACTTCCTTTTTTTCTTTTTCCTTGAGTACTTTTCTAGCTTCCCCTCCTGACTTTTAAAAACATATTATTAAAACTCATCGTTTACTCCAGTGGTCCTTCCTAAAAGGAGAGCAGTGTCATTAAAAGCCTAGATTTTAGAGTCAGACAGACCTTGGTTCAAAATCTGGCTCTACCACTTATGAGAAGTTGGCAAGTTACTTAACCTATCTGAGCCTATTTTTTTTATCTGTGAAATTAGATAATAGGGGAATCCACCACCCAAGACACAGCATGAGTGCTGTCACTGGCGAGATGCTACTGAACATGAGCAGAGAAGGAGCCATGTGAGTCCTGGATGTTGGATGGAGCAGTGCAGTCAAGAAGTTTGGCCAGGCACATTTTGCCTTTAGCATGGAAGGAGACACTCCACCCTGCTACCCAGGATTAGTCTTCCTAATCTAAGTTATTAATGGCCTTCATGAAGCCCTGGAAGTGTTGGTGTAGCTCTTCAAAGTGACTTTATTTACCAAAGGTATGCATGCCTCAGCATCAACACTACTGGAAAAAAATTGGACTTTAATGCAACTGAAGAAATCTCTGTTTTCAGAATAGCATTTGATGTATTTTATGATGCTATTGTTGGATCTTCAGCCAGAGTTCCTGGACAATGTACCAAATTTGGGAAGAGATTCATAGCATTTATGGTATCTATTGGTCCTGCAGACTTAGTACTGTGAGCTCTAAAAGTGATACAGTATGGTCCTATCTAAACCATAGAAGGGACCAACATGCAACCTTGGGTCATATCCTGAAGCTGTGAACTGCTCTCAGTAGGCTTCCCCTCTGCAGAGAATGCATTGGTGGCCCAGATGCAAATAGCTCTACCCTGTACAGTGTACCAGTGTACTGCAGAAACCAACTATCAAGCTAAATGTTGTGATAGCATGATGGCTATTAAGGAAGTCTTTGGTGACCCTGAAAAGGTAGTAAAGATCTGAAGAGTAGATCAGATGATCACTTTCTCTGTCGGCATACTCGGGCACAGTGATGCCCTGAAACTTAGAACAACAGAGTTCCTGAATCTCATTAGCACCTCTTTTTGGAACAGAAAGACTATTATACCAAGCTTCAAACAGTACCAACAAAGTCAAGAGACCAACTGGGGCCATCGTAACCGGAGCATGTCTCACTGTTGCACAATATCAATAACTCAGAAGATTCACTGATAATGGAGATATGCAAGATAGCATACTAAAAGTCCAGGAAAATTCTGAAGTAATAGGTTAACTGAACCACAGTTATCAAAAGATAGATAACAACATTTCCATATTGAGATGTTATAAAAAATCCTGTAGTTCATACAAAGTGTTTAGCAAAATGCCTGGAATATATTAATATTTAAGCCCTCAATATATGTTAGCTCTTATTATTGTTGATGTTGTCCCTCCAGTTTTACCAATAGCCCTGGGGCCAGGAGATTTCTGCATCTTACTTACAACTTAAGGTCAATCTTAATTCTTTTTTTTTCCCCTTATTTATAGGATGCTTGTTTAAGTTAGTTATTGCAAGGTTCCACCCACAAAAATTCTGATACACTACATTAGTGAGGAGGTTAAAAATACTTACAGTCTGACCCCTTAGCCAGGAATTCTGATTAAGGGGTCTTTTGTTTGTTTTCGACTGTGCTGGGTCTTCATTACGGTCCATCAGCTTTTTCTAATGGCAGGGCTCTGGGGGCTCCTCTCCAGCTGCTGTGCGCAGGCCTCTCCTCGCAGTGACTTCTGTGGCAGATCACACTGGGCTGTGGGGTGTGTGGCCCAGTGAGTGTGGCACGTGGGCTCGTGGTTGCAGCAGCTCCCAGGCTCTCAAAGACAGACCCCATAGTTGTGGCACATGGGCTTAGTTGCTCCATGGCATCTTCCTGGACCAGGGATCAAATCGATACCCCTCCATTGCAGGACCACCAGGGAAGACCCTGATTAAGTGGTCTTGGATGTGATTTGCTCTTCAGGTAGTTTTAAAAGCTCCCTCCCTATTGGTTTCTAAAATGAAGCTAATTTGGAGTACCACTAAGCATTTATGGGCAGGCCCTGGGAATCTGCATACTGATCCAGTGACTCTCATTCAAATTGGTCTGAAAACCACATTTGGCACACTGTAGGACTACATTCTGCCTTGTAATGGCTTGGGCAAATTATTCAGCCTTCCTTTTCTAAATTTTTATGAATAACAGTGATACCTAATTAATATTTAAATGAATTCCTGCATATGAGATACTTAGTTTGCTAGCCAGCATATCGTGAAAACTCAGCAAATCCACTTACTCTGTGTTCTTCATTATTTTAATGAATCCCATTCACCTTTGTAGTTTTGTTTGCTTTTTCTGTATCTGTTGCACTGGTTATACCAACTCCTGAATGTTAAAATCAGAGGGGCTAGAATAATAAATAGCTCAACTTTCTTCTTCCCACAAAAGCTAATCCAGGACTCTGAACATCTCCAAATTCCGCTGATTCTCTATTCTTGTTTTTCCTGTTTCTTTCCATTGTCAGTAAAAGCAGCTACAAGTATTCTCCTCTGTGAGACTGGGCTGTTATCATAGTATCTCTGACTCTTACCTAGTTTCTTTTCCGTTTGTCTTATATGCCAGCTAATCCTGTGTCTATATTTCAATAGAATAGTGTCCACATTTCATAATGGAAACTTGTCACTTTCTCTCCAGTCTAATAGCCTTTCTAATTCATTAAACTTCTATAATTATAGTATATAAGGCATGTAATTACTTGAGGACAACTTCCCTGGCTAATTTTATTGGAATCTAGCTACATGCCTGACACTATTCTAAGCATTTTGCTGTATTAAATTTACTACCCATTTATTAAGCCTGTTTATTAAGATGTCATTCTGAAAGTGTAACTAATAATGAGAATAAGTCATTCTGTATAAAGAAGGAGCAGTTTGAACTTTAGTGTAATTTGCCATTACCCTGTGCTTACTATGAGTATTATTGCACTTTAGGTGGTGGTCGGTATGTACCAGGCTCTGCAAGTATGGGAACTACCATGGCTGGAGTTGATCCATTTACAGGTACACACTTTTCACTTCCTTTTCTTGTTTTTAGATTTTTAAAATTCATTAGAACTTTTATGTAATAAAAGTTCAAGAAAATTGGCATCTTTTTCTTGCTGGAAAACATTTTATACAGTGAATCAAGACCAAACTTTTGACCTGACTTTTTGAGTGTTCTTAGAATTGTGTCATTACTGCATGCTGGAATCACCTGGGTAGCTTAGAATAAGTCCTTCAGCCTCATCCTCAGTGATGCTCACTTGATCTAACATTGCCCTGGGTTGAGGTCTTAGCAAGGGTAGTTTTATAATTTTCTCATATGCAACCAGGATGGAAAAGTGCTTTTCTGTGTTAAGGCTAGTTTCCTCACTATCCTTATCAAAGTCTTAGTTTGTTCCCATCTCTTCCCCTTCATTCTTACATAATGTGTTAAGAATGTTATTTACTGTATTACACATTGAGAGGACTCAGAAAAGAATTTGCATTTACCATTTAGGCCTGGAATATTTGGCTTTCCCCGAAGCAATTTTTTTTTTATTCTTAGTATCTAGCATAGACCCCGACACATCTTACTTGTTCATCATTGTTGAATATATGCAGGCATGCTTTTTCCCTCTGTATTGGCTGCCAGTAAAATCCAGAACTGAGTTTGTAGTTCACCTCTTGAAAGTTTGAGAGATCTCTTGGCATATATATTTCCCTACTTATTATTTTTTAAAATTTATTTTATTGACGTATAGTTGATATACAGTGTTGTATAACTTCTGCTGTATAGCAAAGTGATCCAGTTATATATCAATTTATGTTCTTTTTCATATTCTTTTCCATTATGGTTTATCACCCTAGTGGAATTATTGAATATAATTCTTTTGTACTGAATATGGTTCCCTGTGCTATTCATTCAGTAGGACCTTGTTCTTTATCCATTCTGTATCATTCTCTACCTGTTTATCATTTTATATGAGAAATACAGAGAATATATGTGATATGTTATTAAGCATAATAAAAAAATTCATAAACCCACCACTCTACTTGAGAACTAAGTTGGAATATGATTTTGTAAGCTATTTTTTCATTGCAAAAGTAACATTGGCTGGCAGTATTGAAGTTTGACTTAGTGATTAATTAAGATTAAGGACTCTGGAGTGAGAATGCTTTGACTGAAGTCTCAGTTCCACTACTTTTTATGCGTTTTATCTTGAGCACATCATTTTGTTTCTGTGCCTGTCTTTTTCTCATTTGCAAAATTATATCTACTTTCTAGACTGAAGAGTTTAAAATTATAAAATATATATATAAATAATTTTCTATGGAATAAATGCTTAGTAATGTTAGTTGTACCTGTTACACTATGAAAGAGTCTTAGAATTTACAATATTTCCTCCCATTTTTCAGAAATTTAAGTCTTTTAACAGTTTTTATATGCCGAACCTTTATCTAAGCCATTGTCATCTCTTACCTAGACTACTGAAACCCTGGCCTCTGAATTGGTCTCACGGTGGTCCTCTGTTTATGCCCCTCCCATGATTCAAGCACTGTAGTAGCTCCCCACTGACTGTTTTCTCTTGCCTTGAGTCGTATTCCTTTGCCTCTTTTCTGCCATGCTGTCCTGCTTCGCTGTCTTGAGCATGGCATGCTGTTTCTACCTCAAGAGTTTGGTACATGTTGTTCTCCTTTGGAATATTTGCACCTTTTGCATTGCTATTTAGACCACTAATTGTTGTTTGGCATTTCCCCTCCTTTTTCTTTTTTATTTAATTTTGCTATATAGTATTTCCTAAATAGTATTTCCTACATGACCTTAGTGAAACTTCCTGGGCACGCATATATGCCTCTTGCTAGATTCTCTGCTCTGTCATAAGTTCTCAGTGCATCCTGTACTTTTCCTCCAGAGACTTTTCATTGTACTTAATTGTTTGGATGATATTTGATTTCCAATTTCCTTACCACATCTAGACTCTTAACAATCAGGAGTACAGGCAGTGTCTTTGATCATGTCAGTAAATATTTTATCTTTGGAAGCAATTAGAATTAATTTTGTGCACTTAACTCATTCTTCATTTATCTACCTTCCCCCTTCCTACTTAATTCTAATATACTCAGAAGATCAAAATGTTTTATTCACATTTTTGCACAATACCTTAATTTTATATCAGAACAAAAACATTGTATAAATTATGATTTGAAATGAAAGTAAGACATAAATTAGATTTAAATTATATTTTAGTTGAATTAGCTTCATTTAACTTTACTTACTGAGTTTTCATCTGGTGGCTATGTTTTGTTCATCATCAGTTACAGAGTTAGTGTTACTATAATGGAGATTTAAGAAGTAAATACATATTCCCTTCAGGAACTTACAACTTGGGGGGGATTTATGAAAATGATTAGAGAAAATGACAGTGCCTACTACATCATTTGGAATGAGAAGAGAGAGATCAGTATGTCTAGAGAAGGAGGAACTGGACAGTTTCATAATTATTCTGTATTCTTTGATCTTTAAAAAATTTTTAATTTAGATTGAATCTTAAAAATATGAGAGAAATAGAAAATGTGAAATGGAAAGGCTTTGTTTTGCATTTAAGCTCCCTTTCCCAAAACTAAAGTTTATTATATGAACAAAGATATGTAATGTATAAAATCTTATAGATTTGTTTTCTTTCTGTTTTTTTTTTCTGAAGTTGTTATTTTATTGCATGCACTAAATAGTTATATATCTCTAATTTTGATGACAAAAGTCAGAAAAATCTTGCTTTTGGCCACTCTGAATGATTTTCACCTTCTATTCTGTAAGCAGGAAACAGTGCCTACCAATCAGCTGCATCTAAGACAGTGAATATTTATTTTCCTAAAAAAGAAGCTGTCACTTTTGACCAAGCAAACCCTACACAAATATTAGGTAAGTTTATTTTTTAAATTTATTTATTTTTTAGGTGGAAGATAACTGCTTTACAATGTTGTGTTGGTTTCTGCCATACATCCACATGAATCGGCCATAGGCATACATATGACCTCTCCCTCTTGAACCTCCTTCCCACCTCCCTCCCCACCTCACCCCTCTAGGTTGTCACAGAGCACCAGGTTTGAGCTCACTGCATCATACAGCAAATTCCCACCAGCCATCTATTTTCCGTATCATAATGCATATGTTTCAATGCTACTCTCTCTGTTCATCCTACCTTCTTCTTTTCCCACTGTGTCTCCATTGCTGCCCCGCAAGTAGGTTCATTAGTACCATCTTTTTAGATTCCATATATATGCGTTAATATACCCTGATAGCTCAGTTGGCAAAGAATCTGCCTGCAATGCGGGAGACCCTGGTTCAATTCCTGGGTCGGAAAGATCCTTTGGGGAAGGGATAGGCTACCCACTCCAGTAATCTTGGGCTTCCCTGGTGGTTCAGCTGGTAAAGAATTCTCCCACAATGCGGGAGACCTGGATTCGATCCCTGGGTTGGGAAAATCCCCTGGAGAAGGGAAAGGCTACCCATTCCAGTATTCTGACCTGGAGAATTCCATGGACTGTACAGTCCATGGGGTTGCGAAGAGTCAGACACGGCTGAGTGGCTTTCACTTTCATACAACATTTAGGAAAGTATATTTTAATTAAATACTTTTCTCACATATCCACAGATTCTGAGATGCTCTCTCAAGGCTGTTTCTCTCCTAAGCATATGCTGGGAACCAGGTGCTTACATGATAGAGATTTGTATTTTGGTATTATACAACTGAGTCAACTGAAAATATACAACCTGATAATGGACATTAATACTTTATAAGAAACCTTACACAAATCTAAGTAAATACTTTTTGATGACTTTACTGAGAAAAAATATTAAAGGGGAAAAATATCAGTCCTATTCCCTAAATTCTGTTTTCAGGAAAAAAATAATGAAAATGAATCAGCAAAGCATTTAAAAAGCAAAGATCTTGTCTATAAATCTGAAACTGCTCAGTTGGCTTTGATTAGTTTTTCTGTTAATTTATTTTCCTCCAAACAAAATTACTAGGTTTTTCTTTTTCTTTGCTTTTGACTAAGAGTATCACTAACTCTGTTTGCCGCAAAGATTATGGTGAACGTCTATTGAGATAACATACATATCTGAATATATGACAGTGGTGTTACTGTTTTGGGGGGGGGTTGTTTTGCTTTGTTTTATTTTTTGTCATTATTTTTCATAACATCTTTATAAAAATCAGGTCTTAATTGCTTTTTTTTTTAACAATAAGGAAGTATATACACACTTTTAGGCAACTTGTCATTTTTAAACTCTTGCAGAGATCTAAAAGATCTCTTACTTTTTGCATTCCCTAAATAAGATTTGTTTTAATACTCTGTTAAACAGCTTTTAATGCCCAAGAATAATGAAACAGATCCAAGTTTCCAGTTACAAATGGTAAAAATTTTGAAATTTTAACTTCTTTATTCTTTGAGATAAAGATTTTCAACGAAATAATGTTAGATGACTCAAAGTAACATTAATGATGACAAGGATGCTGATATTGAAGTTGCATGTGAAGAGTTTGAAAGACATTGTTTCATGAAATGTGAATATGGTGGGAAAGGCAATATTTACATTAAACATGCTTAAATAATGTGATGTCAAATGTACAGATGGAACTAAGTCAGTGACTTAAATATAAATACACATTTAGCTTTTTGACAGGGCTTCCCAGGTGGTGCCAGTGGTAAAGAACTCGCCTGCCAGTGCAGGAGATGCAGGAGACACAGGTTCAGTCCCTGGGTTGGGAAGATCCCCTGGAGGAGGGCATGGCAACCCACTCCAGTATTCTTGCCTGGAGAATCCCATGGACAGAGGAGCCTGGCAGGCTACTATCTATAGTGTCGCAAAGAGTCAGACACAACTGAAGCGACTGACATGCATGCACGCAGCTTTTTGACTATATCATTGGCAGTCATAGAAGTTGATGTGAGTTGGCTTAAAGTTATAAATTTTCTCAGTGAGAAAGTAGGGGATTGACTTATATGTGCTATCTAATACTGCTTTGAAAAGCATTTAAAATGATAACAAATATAGTATACTTAAAAACTTACTCAAAACAAAAAGCTTAGATAATTGCTGTGAAAAATCTTATCTCCTCATGGTGTGTAGTAGCATATTCTTATTGAAAACGTTGGCATTTATGTATTATGTGTGGCTAATTACAGTTAGAGAATACTGATGGTTTGGATTTGGTTCTAGGTAAACTAAAGGAACTTAATGGAACTGCATCTGAAGAGAAGAAGTTAACTGAGGATGACTTGGTACTTCTTGAAAAGATACTGTCTCTAATATGTAATAATTCTCCAGAAAAACCCACAGCCCAGCAACTTCAGATTTTATGGAAAGCTGTTAACTGGCCTGAAGGTACAAAAATTACTTTTAAAAATGTAACCAGGAAGCAGAGAGTGTATCTTTTTATTCCTATCCATACTACTGGTGTTTTTAGATTAAATAAAAGTTAAGGTGGTAGTTGAAATTTGCATTGAGAAACACTTCACAGGATTCACTGTACCACTCTAGTCATAATCTTCTCTGGTCATATACCATATGAGAATCTGAAGGTAGTGTGACGATCTCCATACATGGACCATTTTGTACACTCTTCCAGAGCATTTGTGAATCCCCTGCAGGTCATCCATGAAACTCTTTGTGACCTATTTAACCATAGGCTAGAAACATTTGCTCCAAGTATGTTTTCTCTTATTTGATTTACTTAATTCTTTTTTATTCCAAAAGCACCCTCTTTCCTGTTGTTTTTTCATATGATTGATTTATTGGAGGAAGAAAGTCATTTTTCTTGCAGAATGGCCCATGTTTTGAATTGGACTGATCACTCAGTGTGTCCGTCTGCCTCTTGTTTTTCATGTTAGACACAGTTAGATTCTGGTTCAGTAGTTTTTTTCAGGTGAATGTCCTTTATAAATGACGTTGCATACTACCTTTGTATCACAGGGCCCATAATTTCTGCTGTCCTCACTTTCAGTGATAGTAAGATTATTTGGAGCATCAGTTGCTCAGTTGTGTCTGATTCTGCAACCCCATTGACTGCAGCATGCTAGGTTTCCCTCTCCTTCACCATCTCCCAGAGTTCACTCAAACTCATCTCCTTTGAGTCAGTGGTGCCATTCGGCCATCTCATCCTCTGTCGTCCCTTTCTCCTCCTGCCTTCAATATTTCCCAGCATCAGGGTCTTCTCCAATGAGTCAGCTCTTCACATCAGGTGGCCAAAGTTTTGGAGCTTCAACTTCAGCATCAACACCTTCCAATGGTGGCTCAGCTGTTAAAAGAATCTGCCTGCAATGTGGGAGACCTGGGTTCGATCCATGAGTTGGGAAGATCCCCTGGAGAAGGGAATGAAGAGAATACTCCAGTATTCTGGCCTGGAGAATTCCATGGACTGTATAGTCCATGAGGTCGCAAAGAGTCAGACACAACTGAGTGACTTTCACTTTCCTTTAGAATTGACTGATTTGATCTCCTTATGGTCCAAAGGACTCTCAAAAATCTTCTCCAACACCATAGTTTTAGAGCATCAATTCTTCAATGCTCAGTATGCTCTCAACAGTATGAAAAGAGCATTCATTCACTTGGTGTCTATCCAGTTCCGTAACTGTATATCTCTCCACCAACATATATAAGCATCCTATTAGCATTTGTCAACTTGAATTCTTTTATAAAGAACTTTCCCTTCTCAACTCTTTGGTCTTGTTTTAGGATTTTTTTTTAAAGTGAGTTCCCAATCCTATTTTTTTCCACAAGGATTTATTGAATACTCACTGTATACCAAGCTATCTTAATAATCCAGGAGAGTTACCAGATTTTAAAACACATGTGATCTTACAGCAATAATTACATCCTCTTATAAAAAATCAGTTAACACAAAATTTAGAAATATATGCAATTTGTAAAGCAGGCATATGATTTTTAACATGTTTAATTTTTTAACAATAAGTTTTTCTTTCTCACAGATATTGTTTTTCCTGCCCTTGACATTCTTCGGTTGTCAATTAAACATCCCAGTGTGAATGAGAACTTCTGCAATGAAAAAGAAGGGGCTCGATTCAGCAGCCATCTCGTCAGTCTTCTGAACCCCAGAGGAAAGCCAGCAAACCAGCTGCTTGCTCTGAGGACTTTTTGCAATTGTTTTGTTGGCCAGGCAGGACAAAAGCTCATGATGTCCCAGAGGGAATCACTATTGTCCCATGCAATAGAACTGAAATCAGGGAGCAATAAGAACATTCACATTGCTCTGGCTACACTGACCCTGAACTATTCTGTGTGTTTTCATAAAGACCATAACATTGAAGGGAAAGCTCAGTGCTTGTCAGTAATTAGCACAGTCTTAGAAGTTGTACAAGACCTTGAAGCCACTTTTAGACTTCTTGTGGCTCTTGGGACACTTATCAGTGATGATTCCAATGCTGTACAATTAGCCAAGTCTTTAGGTGTTGATTCTCAAATAAAAAAGTATGCCTCAGTATCAGAGCCAGCTAAAGTAAGTGAATGCTGTAGACTTATCCTAAATTTACTGTAACAGTGGGTTAGGGGACTGAGATTTTAAATTGACGAGTGTTTTTTTCTTTCACATTTCACATGGCTGATTACAGATGATGAAACAAATGCTGTGGATTAAGTAAAATTTCAGATCCTGTAAAGTGGGTTAGTGGGGAGAGGGGAAACAAAGGAGAAATAAAATTTTTGCACTGATGAACTGTGAAATTTTCCTGTGTAATGTGGGCAGGTTTTTAAGAGCTTTAGAGATAAATTAAGAATGGGCTGTGACCACCACCAACACAACTACAGTGGCAGAATTCCCTTACATTAGCCACCTAGAAGAAAAGGGCTTTTATTTATGTAATCTGCTTTTGCTATTACACTTGTATACCCCAGATTGTTATTTGTTGGTGGTTGTCTTTTATTTAATTTCCACTCTACTCATTTTCATGGCTTGATTCAACAGCACTGAATGATTTCAAAGTCTTGTTTTAGGACAAATGCTTTAGAATTAAAATTAAGTTTGTTGCAAATTATTCCATATATTGAGAAGATGTAAAATAATTTCTTCATTGAAGTCCTTTGTAAATAGAAAGTTTGTTTAATGGCTTATTTTTAGATGAAGTGAGAGCAAGTTACTAATTTGTTAGGTATTTGAAAGCAAATTTGTTAGGTATCAGTTCAGTCAGATGAAGCCCCAAATTGACTACAAGTTCATGATTCAGTTTCTTTTCCCTTTCACTATTTGGGATAACTTCAGTATTCCAGTTTCAAAAGTAATCTGATTGTTTATTTTTGGTTATTTCTATATATCAGAGGGAGTTTGGAATGTGTTAAATATTATCAGGCAGTTGTGCAAGCAAGAGTACATCAAACTGTTATTTGCAAGTCCAGAGACTGTCATGGGAAATTAGTATTTTTGAGCCTTTAAACATGGTCCCAGTACTGTGTTGAACACTTCGATATTTAATCCCCAAATCTCCTTAAGTGTAGGATGATGTTATCTTTGTTTTCAGAAGTAAAGATGGTGGGATGAATCATAATGGAAAAAAGGAAAAGTACATACCATTCTATACTTCCTAGAGAATGAGTAGGGGAGGGGAGCATATCACAAGTTTGTCCATGAACATCCTTGCAACTAACACCAAGGAGTAACCAATCCATTAATTACTAATTTATTGTTTAAGAGGACCTCAGTTTCTTGAGACACGTTTGACTATTCCTAATCTAAAATAATGAGCATTATTGTCAACATTTATGGTAAATAGAACCATGAATTTCCTGGCTTAATGCCAAATTATAGTCTAAAAGAAGAAAACAATTTTTCCTCAAATAAGGAAGGAAACCATTTTGATTATCTAGATTAATTCAAGGAAAAACTTCTGGAATATCAAAGCAGAATGGGTAAAATGTAAATTGAGGGGACATATATTTTGCTAAGTATTAAATTGCCATTTTCTGGTGTGTACCCAGAGTTTAAATATTGTTTGCTGGTTCTGTTAGTAACCCATGCTTTGCTTTTTGCTTAATTGTGATTTAAGGGGTTAAGTCCAGGTTAAATGACTACATTAAGAGTATAACCTGGGTCAGCCTGGTTCGTTTACAATACAGTGCTTTAACATACCTTGTTTAGCATGCAATTTTAAGTACTGCTGCTGCTGCTGCTAAGTTGTGTCCGACTGTGCGACCCCATAGACAGCAGCCCACCAGGCTCCCCCGTCCCTGGGATTCTCCAGGCAAGAACACTGGAGTGGGTTGCCATTTCCTTCTCCAGTGCATGAAAGTGAAAAGTGAAAGTGAAGTCGCTCAGTTGTGTCTGACTCTAGCGACCCCATGGACTGCAGCCCACCAGGCTCCTCTGTCCATGGGATTTTCCAGGCAAAAGTACTGGAGTGAGGTGCCATTGCCAGTTTATCTGCAATATTTTGAAATACTAGGCACCTTTGTATAATTGTAGGATGTAGAGTCTTGGTTAAGAATAGATTACTAAATTACTTTTTCCCATGATTCCCTTATTTTTTTCTAAACAGAAAAATCCAGATTCATTGAATAAGACCAACACACATTAAATAAAAATTGCCTATAATTCCACTACCCAGAGAAAACCATTCTTACTTAACATCTTGTGCCATATCAGTTGGTATGTAAACGTTTTATTTTTTTAGAAAGGATTGTATGATACACATTGTTCGATAACCTGATTTTTTAACTTGACATTTAGTACACATATTTCCATCTTAATAAATATTATTTTATATCCATGTGCCCATTTCCTATTATCTGACATTGTTTCCAATTTCCAACTATTAAGCAATGCTATGACAATAAAGTTCATACAAATTCCTTAGGATACATTGCATACTTGGATACAGTGGTGGGTGGGTCAAGTCATTGCACATTTTTTAAACTCGATAAATGTTGTCAAATCACTTCCAGTGATAAAAGTCTTGTGGTTAATGTCCTTCATATTGCGTTAGAAATAGTTGCCTGCAAAAGATCTAAGTTATCTTTGCCTCTAGTTCATAACTATTACAGTTCCTCTAACATTAGATTTTTTTTTTAAATTTCATTTATTTATTTAGCTGCCCTAGATCTTAGTTGTAGCATGCAGGATATTCTTGCATTACCTTTTTTAAAAGAACATGTTAGGAAATTCCCTAACATTTGGTCCAGTGGTTAGGACTCCGTGCTTCCACTGCAGGGGGACTGGGTTTGATCTAGAGGAACTAAGATTCCGCATGCTGCATGGTGCAACCAAAAAAATAAAAAGGTATGTTATTATGACTTCGTGACTAGCTGAATTTATAAACAATACAAAAAAATTGTATGTATCTTATAGTCTTAAATGATTAAAGAGGCATAGCTAAAAACATTCTTCACAAAGATAATTCTGAAGAAAAGACGATTGTAGCTTCCTTAACAGTTATCACTGTATTATGGTTATCTTGTGAAAAAATGATAAACTGTATAGAGGATTGTGACATAATCTTTCTTCTTAGAGGTTTTAAGATAGAAATTATCCACCTGCACCTGAGAGTAGGAAATACTGTTCAATCATTTTTAAAATAATTTAATTCTAATTTCTAGTGCATTCTTCTATGGAAAACTATACACAGTATCTGTCTGGACTGCTACAACAAAGATACCATAGACTTGGTGACTTCTCTCAGTTCTGGAGACTGGATGGCCCAAGATAAAGGTGCTGGCATACTTGGAGTTTGGCAAGCCATCTTCCTGGCTCTTAGATGCTGTCTTCTTCCTTTGTCCTTGCGTGGCTGGAGGAGGAGGGAGCTCTCTGAGACCCCGCATTCATGCAGCCTCCACTTTCCAGATCAAACGGCCTCCTGAAAGTGCCACCTCCAAATACCATCACATAGGGGATTGTTTCACATATCTTGAGGGGGCACATTCAGTCTATAACACATAGAGTAGTTGTCATTATAAGTACAATTTGAACACTTTCACATTTTTTCCATATGTTTCAATTTTTTAATGAAAAGTTGAAGTAGAGTGAACACTCATGGACTTGCCGGCTGATTTCTGCAGTTAACGTTTTCCATATTTGCTTTTTCTCTTGATAATACTTTCTTCTGAAATTATTTTAAAAAATAAGTTACAAAGAACACTTATCAACTGAATACTTCATTATGCATCTTCTAAGAATAAAAACATTGCAAAGAATATTCTTATTAATACTACATATTTAAAGTTAATAATCTCATAATATCTAATATCTGGTCCATATTCAAATTTCCTCATTGTCCTAAGGATGTTTTTAAAATTTTTGTTCTAAAGGCTCTAATCTATCAATAAATAATCAAGGTTTATGTACTGTATTTAGTTATTTGGTTATATAGCTCTTTGGTCTCAGTCTACAACAGCATATCTCTCATTTTTTTAAAGATTTATTTATTGTCTGTGGTAGGTCTTTGTTGCTGACACAGGCGAGCCAGGCTCCTTTCCAGTTGCAGTGTGAGGCCTTCTCGTTGCAGAGCATGGGCTCCTTCATGTGTGGACTTCAGTAGTTGCAGCACATGGGCTCATTAATTGCGGCTCATGGGCTTAGTTACCTCATGGCACGGCACGTGGGATCTTCCAGGACCAGGGATCTAGCCAGTGTCCCTTGTTTTGCAAGGCAAATTCTTAACTGCTGGACCACCTGGGAAGCCCTCCTTTTTTTTCCCCTTCCTCTTCTTTTTTATATAATTGACTTTAAAGTGTGTTGGTCAATCCAGAATGTGTGACATACTCCTATTTTATATTTGTAAAAAATGTTATTTAAAAAGAATATATTTATTTGACTGCACTGAGTCTTAGTTGTGGCTTGTGAGATCCTACCCGCAGCCCCTGCACTGGGAACTCAGAAGCTTAGCCACTGGACCACCAGGGAGGTCCCAGTTTGTTAAAAAAAAAAAAAATCTTATAACCCTCTATTGCTTATTAATAAATTACTCCAGTACTGAGTGGCTTAAAATAGCACACATTTGTTATCTCAAATTTTCTGTGAGTGAAGAATCCTGCCACAACTTAGCTAGTTCCTCTGCTGCTTTGTTTCACGTGAGGCTTCGGTCAAGGAGCCCACCATGGCTGGGGTCTCATCTGAAGGCTGGACCAAGGAAAGATGTATGTTTTAAGCTTGCTTGCACAGTGTTCAGTTCTTTTTAATTAAGGACCTCTATTCCTAGCTGGCTGTTGGCCAGAGGCTGCCATCAATTTTTTGCCTTGTGGACCTCCCTGACATGCCCAGTCATTCATGTTTATTCTTTGCAATGCTGCTCAACTGGTTGTTGAGAGAGAGAGTGCTGGCAGGACCAACAAGAATCTTTATAATTTAAGCACAGACATAACATCCCCTCAACATCAAGATACTCTATTAGTTGGAAGTATGTTACTCAAAGAAGAGTGGATTACACAAAGCTATGAATACCAGGGAAAGCAATCTCTGGTGGCCCTCTTCGAATTTGCTTGCTACACCTGTTTCCTGTAGATGGAAAGCTAAATCCAAAGGCTTGGTTAGATTGAAATTACACTTTTGTGGCAAGAATATTGAGAGGTGATGAGTACTTGCTTTTTGTTTGTGTGAGTTTTCTTTTTTTAACTTGATAGCATCATAACTGAGTTTCCTTAATGATGTTTGCTTCCCTTAACTAAGGCAGGTTAGGAGAATAAAAATGGTACAATTACCATTCTAGTTATCATCTCAACAAAAATGGGGGAATATTCTTTTTTTTAAGTTTTCCTGTTCTTAAATATTTTATTTTTCCCCTTGGAAAAACAAAATAGTTTTCAGATTTTATTTGTTTAATGTTTAAGTTTAGGATGCTTGCTTTCCACGGATACTAAGAAAGATATGATCTTGACTTTGAGGGCAATAAGTAAAGCACTCTAGTGCCTGTCACTGAGGAAACTAGCCTTCAGAATAAAGCAGGTAATGGAAGTTTTAGAGGAGAAAGTTTACAGCATCCTTCTGTAAAGTTGGCAGGCTGATATTGATCCTAGGCCTAAGATGAAGTCCTGGGACTTAAAACTTGCCCTTGGGTTTCCTGGACACATTATAATCAGTAATAGTTGGATGGCAATGATTTTTCATTAGATATGCTCTGATAGAGATAATATCATTCTACATTTAAGGCATGTGATATAGCAGTGTTTACTCATTGGTTTGCAACTGAATTTAAAACCAACCAGCTGAGCAGTGTTGGAAAGAACAGACAAATTTAAGTAAACTGAACAGCATTCATTAAGCAATTACCTTATGCTAGTTCCTAAGATTATCATTATTCCCATGGGGAACGTACTGCTAGTAATCTTTTACAGGTGAAGATACTGAAAAAGATCAAGTAAACCTTTATTTGACAAGTCAGTAGTAACAAAACAACAAAACATATTTAATAAATTGACAAAACTGGATATTAATATGGAGAAAAATCTCAATTTGTAGTAGCCACTTCGCTTGATCATAATAGCTACCGTGATGGTTGGTAGTGGTATGTAACATTGATACATAGATACAGGTTGATACACAGATACAGGTTGATACTGAAAAAGGTGGCCTGAAACAATCCCTCAAGCCACATTTCTTTCATTCTTGTGTCTTCAAAGGGACTAACAAATTCAAGAAATATTTGCTCACATCTACATCATTTAAATTTTCAGTAGTAAAAGCAAACAAGATGCAGCATAATATAGCAAGAGTGCTGGCTTTGGAGTTAAAAATCCATATAGTTCAATGACTTTTCCACCACTTACTAATAAGTTAGGGCAAGTTGCTTAAATAAGTCCCAGTTTACACATCTCTACATTGAGATTTCATAGAATAGAATAACAAGGTATTTGTGTAAAAGCCTAGTAAAATATCTGCTATATATAATGTGTTTACCAAGCATTCCTTTCAAAGATAACCAAGCAAGCCTACTATCTTCCTAACAATGAAAATGACTGCTATATACAAAGAATATTCAAAAGGTAAAGAAAAAGATTAGATTTTATTGCTATAGGGAGAGAATGTGCCCACGTAGGTGGTAGGGGTAGGGTGGGGGGTGGGGAGCTCTAAACACAAATATCCTTACACTTCTTTGTAACACCACAGAACCTCACCATGAAATACAAAGGTGTATCTGTTAGAATATAAAAATAAGTGGCAGTGCAGCGGTTGAGACTCTGTGCTTCCCCTGCAGGGGACACGGGTTGAGTGGTTAGAGAACTAAGATTCTGCATTCCACACAGCATGGCCAAAAAAAATTTTTTTTAAACCCCACAACTACCCATTATACAGCTGTGGCACTGAGTAGTGACTCATTTGATATCAAATCAGCTTTGACGTCTCTTCTAATAACTATCAGAGAAATATTGTGATTGATCCAACATTTCGTTTGGCTTTTTCTGCAACATCTTATGGGAAAACACAAACTGACTTTTTTGTCAACCTCACACAAGGAAAGGGGATGTCTAGAAAGAAGGTGAGGTGGTTGGATGCCATCACTGACTCAATGGACTTGAGTTTGAGCAAACTCCGGGAGACAGTGAAGGACAGGGAAGCCTGGCATGCTGCAGTCCATGAGGTCGTAAACAGTTGGACATAACTGAGTGACTGAACAAGAAGAAAGTATGCATATAGGTTAACTATACCCACAGTAATACTTCACAGAAAACAATTACAAAAACTATCAGCATTAATTTAGCCAGGAGTTTGGGGTTTGGCTGATCCTGGGTAGGCTCATTCATGACTCTGCCCTAGTCTGGACTTGACAGCTTAGCTGGGACAGCTGAGCTCTGTTTGTCTCATCTTTCTCCTGGGACCAATGGGCCAGTCTGAGTATATAACTTTCAGGTGATGGTGGAAGTACATGCATGGACCATCCTAATGGCCCAAGCTTTTGTTGAGATTCTGGTGCCCATCTGCTTAACATCCCCTTAGCTTAAGTAAGTCATATAGCTGATTCCACTCTGCAGGAATTATGTTGCTAGTTGTGGAAGAAGGACACTATCAAATTACATGGAAAAAGGCATAACTACAGAGAGAGGTGAAGACCTGGAGCCATGAATGCAATTTACTACAGTGGGGGTACAGAAAGAAGCTGTGTGTGGATCCACCACTTCTCAATACAGAGTTTAACAAGCATGGAGTCTCTAGCGTGTGTCAGATACTGTAATATATGTTGAGACTACAAAGATATGTAATACTTGGCTTTTGTTTATGAGAACTAACAACATTTTGAAGAAGATACTGAGCAAGAGCCTGCAGTAGTGAGTTTTGGTTGCTCGTAGGGAAAACAGTAGAATACAAAGGAAGAAGCTGATAATCTTAGCAGGATTCAGAATGGAAACACGGATTCTTTATTGTCTGAGCTACCTGGCAGATGAAAGACAGGCTTCCCAGGTGATGCTAGTGGTAAGGAACCCGCCTGCCAATTCAGGAGATGCAAGAGAAGTGGGTTTGATCCCTGGATAGGGACGATTCCCTGGAGGAGGAAACGGAAACCTGCTCTCCAGTATTCTTGCCTGGAAAATTTCACAGACAGAGGAGCTTGGTGGGCTACAGTCTGTGGGGCCGCAGGGAGTCAGACACGACTGAGCAACTAAGCACACATAAGATAGAGCAAATTTCTCACCTAGTGAATCTTTATAAAATTCCAGAGAAGTAATGATTGCCCCCAGCACTAATACATCCTATCCCTAGACAACCACTGTGATTCATGCTTACTGAGTTGCTGAAGAGTAGTTACAAAAACACATGTAAATCCCACTCTGTGTCCACCCTACCATGTATTTGTCTTCGGGCAGAAAAACAGTCCTGTGTTTGCTCACAGAGCTTTAAGTTCATAACATTATTCAGTGCTGGGCCTCTTAACTTCTTTAATATTGGGTTGAACCATATGAAACTGCCAACATACAATCAGTTTTGACCTACAACATAGGCAATTCCATCATGAGGCAGGAGATAGATGGGCTCCAGGCTAGACATTCACAACTAGCTTCTTGTTTACATTTCCTGAGGAAGGGGGCAGGTGAGCTCCAGGTTAGATATTTACAATGAGCCTCCTGCTTGCACTTCGAAGTAGAAATAACAACAGAAACAGGGTAAATAGCCAGATTTTGCCTCTTGAAGACATTTTAAGATAACAGTCAAGGCAGGAACAGAGAAGGGCTAAATCCTGTTTGAGTAAAAGATCAAGAGATCATAACATTTCCCACCTTTGGGGCAAGGGAGACTTCACACATGCACAGAAAGTCTCCCTGGGGGTCAGAAAGGAGGGGACAACACCCAAGAACAGGTGATAGCAAGTCCACCACCATAGCCGATAAACAATGTTGTGATAGTTTCAGGTGAACAGCAAAGAGACTCAGCCATACATACACATGTATCCATGTGGGTGTGTGTGCTCAGCTGCTTCAGTTGTGTCTGACTTTTTGTGACTTCATGGACTGTAGCCTGGCAGGCTCCTCAGTTCATGGGGTTCTCCAGGTAAGAACACTGGAATGGATTGCCACGCCTTCCTCTAGGGGGTCTTCCTGACCCAGGGATTGAACCCACATCTGCTATATTTCCTGCATTGCAGGCAGATTCTTTAACCAGAGAAGCCCGTACAGATATCCATTTTCCCCCAAACTCCCAGGATGTCACATAACATTGAGCAGAGTTTCATGGGTTGTAGGTCTTTGTCAGTTATCCATTTTAAATACAGCAGTGTGCAGTGTCCATCCCAAACTCCCTAACTATCCTGTCCCCCTATCCTTCCTTCTGGCAACCATAAGCTTGTTCTCTGTGAGTCTGTTTCTGTTTTGTAAGTAAGTTCATTTGTATCATTTCTTTTTAGATTTCACAAATAAAGGATGCTGTATGATATTTCTCCTTCTCTGTCTGAGTTACTTCACTCAGTAGGACAATTTCTAGGTCCATTTTGTTGCAAATGGCATTAATTCATTCTTTTTAATGGTCGAGTAATATTCCATTGTATATGTGTATCATATCTTTATCCATTCCTCTGTTGATGGATATTTAGGTTACTTCCGTGTCTTGGTTATTCTAAACAGTGCTGCAGTGAACACTAGGGTGCATGTATTCTTTCGGATCATGTTTTTCTCCAGATAAGGAGTGGGATTGTAGGGTCATATGGTAGCTCTAATTTTAGTGTTGTAAGTAACCTCCATCCTGTTCTCCGCAGAAGCTGTAACAGTTTACAATTCCCACCATTAATGTAGGAGGGGTCCCTTCTCTTCACATCCTCTTCACCATTTATTGTTTGTGGATTTTCTGATGATGGTCATTCTGGCTGATGTGAGGTGATAGCTCATGGAGTAATATTTTATTTATTCATTTTTGGTTATGCTAGGTTTTCACTGCTTTGCTTGGACTTTCTCTGGTTGCCATGAGAGAGGGCTACTCTTCACTTAGGCACAGGATTCTCACTGTGGTGACTTCTTTTGCTGCGGAGCACAGGCTCCAGGGCACGCAGGCTCAGTACCTGTAGCGAGCAGACTCTAGGATGCTCAGGCTTCAGTAGTTATGTCTTAGTTGCTCTGTGGCACGTATCTGGAGCAGGGATCGAACCCGTTTCTCCTGCAGTGTCAGGCAGATTTTTATTCATTGTGCCACCACGGAAGCCCTTGATCTCTGATTTTAAAACCAGGTTTGTGTTTAGATCCAAAATACTACAGGGCAGCCTGCAAAGTTAACAGTGATAAAACTATGATCCATAATCTATTTTCACAAACTCACTTGTCCCTTTCTTGTCCCTCACGCACTCTATGCAAGTAATACATAATCTCCAGAGGTACGCCCCAAATTCGCTCTTCCACTGCTGCCCTCATACACTTCTCTTTTTCTTTTGCACTTCTTGCCTCAAATCCCTTTTAAAAATGGCCTTGGATTCTTTTACTGGTCACCTTCACTCCTAAACTCTTCTTGCTTTCCTCCCGTTCAAAAAACCAAGAACTAGTATGAAACAGAAGTTTATGAGGAAAGAAGGGAGAGAGAAAAGGTAGGAACATTGATATGCCAATAGTATTTTATTCCTGCTCCCCGTTCCTCAACAGAAAGAACTAATTTACATTTAAAAGATCGATATACTTATTTTCGTAGATAAATGGTACATCAGAGTATCGATCATGAGGAAATAGCGTTCTAATCAGTGGAACAGTATTCAACATTGTAAGCCAAGAATCCAAGTTAAAACTAATCTTATCATATGTTAGAACTTACATTTAAAAAGATTTCAGGTAACATTTTAAATTGCCTCAGCCTTTCTTTTTCAAACAAACTCGATTACATAAAACAAGAAAAATAACGTGCCAATAACTTTTGATCAATTTCTTTTTGGGGGTACAAAATAATGTAATTTTTTTCTTGTTATTTACGGCGGTATTTTTCTGACATGTACCAGAAGGTCAATAACCAAGACGCCAGTATTTGACTATTAAATAAATTGAGAAAGGATAAATAAAAGCGCCAAGTGCCTTCAGAAGTGAAAAGGAATCATGCCTAGAAAGTAGTGTTAATGGGTAAAAACAAAGAAGCAAGAAACTGCTCTTGTACAACTTCTTGCTGCTGCTGCTAAGTTGCTTCAGTCGTGTCCGACTCTGTGCGACCCCATAGACGGCAGCCCACCAGGCTCTGCCGTCCCTGGGATTCTCCAGGCAAGAGTACTGGAGTGGGGTGCTAATGCCTTCTCCGAGTACAAATTCTTAAAACACATTAAAAATAAATTGTCCATGTGATGATGATAATGAGTTTCTCCTAAATTTGCCTCATTGTTGTTGAGTCAAACAAAAATTGAAAGACAAAGGAAATCGGAAGATCAAACAATATACCTTCAGCTTACTGTGTACTGTATACTGACAAAGATTGAAAAACAGTATCAACAAGGCAAAAAGCTATTGTAACGCTCCATCTATGGTTCTTTGTATATGGAAACATACAACAAAAGTCCTCACACACCGCTCAACCGCCCTCAAACTCTACAGCCAACCTCCGCCGTAGCCGGAGGCAGCTTGATTGGCCCCCACCCCGCCTTCAGAAACGACTCCAGACGTTTGCGGCGCGACCGGAAGTGACGTCAAGCTGCGACGCCAGCTCCTGCAGCTCGCCGCTGCGGGAGGCTTTTGGTCCATCGGGAGACGGGTTCTTTCACCGGATGGTTGCTGGAGTGGGATCATGACGGGGAAGAAGTCTTCCAGGGAGAAGCGGCGCAAACGAAGCGGTCAGGAGGCGGCGGCGGCCCTCGCAGCGCCGGACCTGGTCCCCGCCGTAGGCAGCAGTGGCAGTGGAAGCACCAGCGGCTGCGGGAGCGCAAGCGGTTGCGGAAGCGTCACCTGCTGTGGGAACACTAGCGTGAGTGGAAGTGTCACCGGCGGTGGGAGCGGCGGCAACTGCTGGGGTGGCAGCAGCGTGGAGCGCGGTGAGCGTCGGAAGCGGAGAAGCACTGACTCATCTTCCAGCGTCTCCGGCTCCCTGCAGCAGGTGCGTGCGCGTCTTTCTCGTCGCTTCTCGAAGCGGCCGCGGTTTCAGAAGGCGGGCGAAGAGCAGAATGTGACTGCGGGATGCGGAGCCTGCTGTCGCTCCGGTTAAGGCTGCGGTCTTACGGGATCCAGTGTCTGAAGTTCACGTTCCTAAGTTCCCTTGAACCCCACACTCCCACGACTTGAACTTAAAATTTCTGGGTTTGCTGATCGTCTGATGATTGCCTTTAGCTCCTTCCACTCCTGTGGTCACCTTAGTCTCCCTGAAAAGTCTGGGTCAGGAACTAGCCTTCAGTGCCCTTGCAAGCACCGCTTTACTTCTCGTCGTCTACTTTATACAAGTTGAGAAAATTGAGGAGCAAAGAGATTAAGGAAGTTTACTGGTAGTTACCAATTTGTTAATAACACCTACATTGGAATCCAATATCTGATTATAAAAGCCCTCTTTACTGTGGTACATGTACACACGGAATATTACTCAGCTATTAAAAGGAATACATTTGAATCAGTTCTAATGAAGTGGATGAAACTGGAGCCTATTGTACAGAGCGAAGTAAGTCAGAAAGAGAAACACCAATACAGTATATTAACACACATATATATATATATGGAATTTGGAAAGATGGTAACGATGACCCTATATGTGAGACAGCAAAAGAGACACAGATGTAAAGACTCTGTGGGAGAAGGCGAGGGTGGGATGATTTGAGAGAATAGCATTGAAACATGTATATTATCATATGTGAAATAGATTGCCAGTCCAGGTTCCATGCATGAGGCAGGGTGTTCAGGGCTGCTGCACTGGGATGACCCTGAGGGATGGGATGGGGAGGGAGGTGGGAGGGAGGATCAGGATGGGGAACACATGTACACCCATGGCTGATTCATGTGAATGTATGGCAAAAACCACCACAATATTGTGAAGTAATTAGCCTCCAATTAAAATAAGTTAAAAAACAAAACGAAATAAAACCCCTCTTTATGTGCCTTCAACCTGGCAAAATAATGCCGTTTAAAAAAAAAGTTTGCTCACATTATAAAACAGATGCAGGAAAAAAATAAAAACACACAAAAAACCAGTTGCAGGACTGCATGCTTTAAATATATACAACACACATGACGGGAAATGGAAGGCTTTCTTTATGCTTCCTCATTAATTGTTTGATACGAAGCCCCTTCATTGACTTGTCAGCCTTGATATTTCTTATTTTTTTGTTATTTTGCATTGTCTAAGGCTTTTTTCTTTTCTTTTTTTTTTTTCAATCATTTAGTGTAGTGTTGAACACAGGCATTCATAGCAGGCATTCTTTTCCCGTTCCTTTTTGTAGTAGAAGCAGTTTTTAACTTTTATATCAGTAAATCTATTTGTCATAGGTTCTGAAAGATATCTGATCAAATTAAGGAAATTTATAATTCTGGTTTTTCCGAGATTTTGTGGAGTCTTATCAGTTACCTTTGGGGCATCTGTTGAGGGGTCATACAGTTTTCTTTCTTTAATCTGATAATGTAATTTTATTGATAAATTGTCCTTGCTTTTTGAGATAAATCCTATTTGATTTGTTGATTTGGTTCTACTCGACTGTAATTCAGTATTTTTATTAAATACGTTTGTGTTTATGTTAAGTTAAATCAGATTAAGGTTTTTATTTTTGTAGTTACCCTGTTTTGTTTTAGTATTGGGCTATGGATTGAGTTGGGAAAACTTAACATTTTTTTTTTTCACGTATTCCAGAGTAGTTTATACCTTTCTTTCAAGGGTGTACTTGACTGTTGGACCATACAGCTGTTTGGGTCTGGTGGATTTTTCTAGGGGTAGTGTATTTTTCCTTAATGCCTCTCACCTTTTTTTCTCCCCCACTTTCTTTGATGGTTATAGATATATTCAGTTTTTCTATTCCTTCTAGATTTAGTTTTGGATCAGTTCAGTTCAGTCACTCAGTTGTGTCCGACTCTTTGTGACCCCATGGACTGCAGCATGCCAGGCTTCCCTTTCTATCACCAACTCCCAGAGCTTACTGAAACTCATGTCCATCGAGTTGGTGATGCCATCCAACTGTCTCATCCTCTGTCATCCCCTTCTCCTCCTGCCTTCAATTTTTCCCAGTGTCAGGGTCTTTTCCAGTGAATCAGTCCTTCACTTCAAATGGCCAAAGTATTGGAGTTTTAGCTTCAACATCAGTCCTTCCAATGAATATTTTGACTGATTTCCTTCAGGATTGACTGGTTGGATCTCCTTGCAATCCAAGGGACTCTCAAGAGTCTTCTCCAACACCACAGTTCAAAAGCATCAGTTCTTCGGCGCTCAGCTTTTTTTAGGGTCCATCTCACATGCATACATGACTACTGGAAAAACCATAGCTTTGACTAGACGGACCTTTGTGGGCAAAGTGATGTCTCTGCTTTTTAATATGCTGTCTAGGTTTGTCATAGCTTTTCTTCCAAGGAGCAAGCATCGTCTGATTTCGTTCTTGGATATCACCATTCTTATCTTAAATAGTTTGCATATTTTTGGTACTCTGTTATTATGAAAAGACCAGTAATAAGAATTGTGTAAGCATTTGCATACAGAACTAAACTGTATTTTTATGAGAAGTACTTCACTGGGAAGTCTTACAAATAGGGAGGATGATTATGTGTGCGTTTTATAAAATCCATTTTGGTGACAGTATACAAAACAGATTGGCGAAACCTTTGATTAGATATAGGGAGTCCAGTGTGTGTGAACTCAGTCACTCAGTCCTGTCTGACTCTTTGTGGCCAGGGACTGTAGTCCACCAGGCTCCTCTGTGCATGGGTTTCTGCAGGCAAGAATATGGGAGTGGCTTGCCATTTCCGACTCCAGGGGAATCTTCTCCATCTGGGGATCGAACCTGCATCTCTTGGCAGGCAGGTTTTTTACCACTCATGCCACCTGGAGGTAATCTAGGCAGAGAGGATGTTGCCTTGGATCAGCATTCTGGCAGTAGACTTGAGAGACTGGATAGATTTGGAAAATAGGAGGCAAAGTTGATTGAATTGTCTTAAGTTACTTGCCGGCTTTGAATATGATTGGATATTTAACAGTTTTAAAAATGACAGTAGCTTCTGGTAAGCAGTGGCACTTTATTATATATGTGATTTATAACATTTTGCTGCTATCCTGTTTCTTTTAAGAATTAAGAATGACCATACATACATAAAATTCTTGGGTGAATGGTCTACTGGAGGAGTATCATATTCTTCAGAAGTCTGAAATTGTAGAAGATTATTCAATATTGAGTATATTTTCATTTGCGTGTTGTAAGATATTATTATTTCTTAACTTTTTATCAATTTGCTGATGATTACAGCCTGGAGAGTAATGTCAAAGAATACTGAGCAATTAAATAATCTTTTTTGTGGTTTTAAATAAGTGATTTATGCAACCAAAGAATTTGAAAATGTTTAATAAAGATTTTATTAAATGATGTATGATGTTATAGACATGTTTTTATTGTTTAATGGTTCTTTATGTCTTTTAATTTTAGGAGGCCAAATATCTTTTGCCACCTCTGGAAAAAGAGTTATTCTTGGCAGAGCACAGTGACCTTGAAGAAGGTGGATTAGACCTGACTGTGGCATTAAAACCAGTTAGTTTCT
Source organism: Capra hircus (assembly GCF_001704415.2). Lineage (NCBI taxonomy): Eukaryota > Metazoa > Chordata > Mammalia > Artiodactyla > Bovidae > Capra > Capra hircus. The sequence continues at coordinate 17,288,900 of NC_030815.1, forward strand.
ATATATCAGACAAAAAAGAAATGCTTCGACAGTGTTTCTGTATCATAGGCGAGAAGAAGTTACAGAAGATGCTTCCTGATGTGTTAAAGGTACTTCATGACATACATTAGTAGGTTCCCCACTGTATAGAAATATACAAAAACTTTCTTTGTAGCAGTCATTTTACTTAATGGAAATTATAATTGTATGTTTTCAACTAAGCTACTTCAAAAAGATATAGGGATTTTGCAGAACCATAATGGCTTTGTGTCTTGAAAAATTTGCCAGAAAGAAATGGGACACTTAAATATATTTAGGTAAGGAATTTTTTGACCTTCTGGGAATAATTCTATTAAATATTGGCAATTTAAGTAACTAGATTAGATATACACTGATTCTTTTGCTTTAAGAAGTAGTATACTGCTGTGTAACAGTATGTAATAAAGAAAGTGAAAGTGTTAGTCACTCTCATGTCAGACTCTTTGTGACCCCGTGGAGTGTAGCCCATCAGGCTTCTCTCTCCATGGAATTCTCCCAGCAAGAATACTGGAGTGGGTTGCCATTTCCTTCTCCAGGGGCTCTTACTGATCCAGGGATTGAACCCCGGGTTTTCCACGTTGCAGGCAGACTCTTTACCAACTGAGTCACCAGGGAAGACCACAGTATGCAATGATAGTTGGTAATAGCCTGTATTTCATTAAAGTCTTAAATGTTTTTGTATGTTTTTTTCTGAAAATTACTCAGAAACGTATGTGGTGTTGTAATTTTACTGATACAGAAAAAAGACTTGGGCAAGTTAAACCCAACAGCATATATATCTAAGATGAATGGAGCCAGGGCTAGAATATTTAAGCCTTTAGTCGTATTCGCCTAACATAAATAAGAGAAGACTCTTGAGAGTCCCTTGGACTGCAAGGAGATCCAGCCAGTCCATCCTGAAGGACATCAATCCTGAATATTCATTGGAAGGACTGATGCTGAAGCTGAAACTCCAATACTTTGGCCACCTGATGTGAAGAGCTGACTCATTTAAAAAGACCCTGATGCTAGGAAAGATTGAGGAGAAGGGGACGACAGAGGATGAGATGTTTGGATGGCATCACCGACTCAACCGACATGGGTTTGGGTGAACTCTGGGAGTTGGTGATGGATAGGGAGGCCTGGCGTGCTGTGGTTTATGGGGTCGCAAAGAGTCAGGCACGACTGAGCGACTGAACTGAACTGAAATAGGCTACTATTAACAATATCTGGGCACCTGACTCACTCTTTAGTTTGTTCTTTCATAGTTAACATGACTTTATATGTTCCAATTAAAACTATAAATTATAATGTTTGCATGTTAACTGGCAGGTCTTCAGATTTTATCCCATAAAAAAGATTTATGTGACTTTTCATTGGTTTGACTGCACAACTTTGCTAAGCAAGACTTTTTTTTAATGCTTGCTGTTTTCTAGTTTACTTTGGTGCTGTATTATATAAATGCATTTTTTAAAATATCATTTTCTTTAGAACTGTTCAATAGAAGAAATTAAAAGACTTTGCCAGGAACAGCTAGAGCTCCTGTCTGAAAAAAAAATTTTGAAGATTCTTGAGGGTAAGAATGCATATTTCTACCTTCTGGTAACTTAGTATAGATAGTTAATACTATATTTAGCATAAATCATGAGGTATTTTTACTTGACTTCAGCTTTATTCTTAGTCATTAATTAATATTTTTACTTCTCTTTATAGAAAATTATAGTTTATATTGTAGAATAGCATCTCAGGAATGGACTTTTTGATGTATGTGTGGTTTTTCCAAATCAGTTATGTGGGTAAGAACATTGAAGTTTTTGTGAGAAAAGTTTATCCAGAATTCTATAAAAAATTATTAAGAAGGCAAAGACTTCTCTTAAGATTATTTTTTAGTTTTTTGCTTTCTCACTGCTTCTAATTATCCATTGAGTACCATTTCTGCTCTGCTGCTAAGTCACTTCAGTTGTGTCTGACTCTGTGCGACCCCATAGATGGCAGCCCACCAGGCTCCCCCGTCCCTGGGATTCTCCAGGCAAGAACACTGTATGAAAGTGTATGAAAGTGAAAAATGAAAGTGAAGTCACTCAGTCGTGTCCGACTCCTAGCGACCTCATGGACTGCAGCCTACCAGGCTCCTCTGTTCATGGGATTTTCCAGGCAAGAGTACTGGAGTGGGTTGCCATTGCCTGCTCTAATAAGAGCCAAATGCAGAGTTAGAATAATTTCTTGCAAATTCCTGACATTTGTCTAACTGCCTAAAGTAAGACTCTTCTTTGCCATACATTACCTGTAGAATTTTGGATTTTTAAGCTCCCTTTTTTTGACTCTACAAGGATTTTAGTATTAGCGTTACAAGAGAAGGAACAAAAAAATGGAGACTTTCAATTTCTAGAGATAACACCTCTTTAAAATGTAAAATGGTTTAATGGAATCTGTAATTGGTAAAAGATGTGTACATGTGTGTATGGTCTGTAAGTATATATAGACATATATATATATACACATTCTCATTTATATACATTTTATGCATTTATAGAATAGATAATAGGACAGATACCCAAAAAGGTATTTTAAATATAAGAATTAAAACTGTCATCTTTCAACAAGTGTCAGGTTTCTTAGTCACTTTATAGATGAAACTTTCTGTATAATGATACGTTGCTCTGACTTTTTGTCTTATAAGCGTGTTTTCATTTTTTTTTTAATGTCATTCACAAGGTGACAATGGTATGGACTCTGAAATGGAAGAAGAAGCAGATGATGGCTCTAAGACGGTATCTGATTTAGTTAATCAGTAAGTTAAAAGCATTCATTGTAATTTCAGAATTGCTTTGTTATTTCTAGTAATTTCTTACCTCAAGGATGTGATTGTTTTTCTATGTTATAGTTATATAAAGAGATTCAACAATGTTGGGTTGATATTTTTTTACTTGTAGTGATTGGTCCTTTTCATTTGTGAGGATGGAATTAATTGCTTTTAGGATTAAGATGATTTTATTAAATTACTACTCAGAAATAGGACTATAACAGTGCCAACACTGAAGCAGAATCACATCTCTCATTTGGAATTTGAATATATATATACTACTACTGATACCCACTGTTTATTAAGTACTTACTGTAACAAACATGTTAGTAGTTTAGAAGACTTTATCTCACTGAATTCTTCTACATACCTCTTACTGTTTGGTGATAATAGCTTCTTTTCATGGATCAGATAATAAGCTGGTTCATTTGATGTCAGTTCAGTCAGTTCAGTCACTCAGTGGTGTTCAACTCTTTGTGACCCCATGGACTGCAGCATGCCAGGTTTCCCTGTCCATCACCAACTCCCAAAGCTTGCTCAAACTTATGTCCATCAAGTCGGTGATGCTATCCAACCATTTCATCCTCTATCGTCCCCTTCTCTTGCCTTCAGTCTTGCCCAGCATCAGGGTCTTTCCCAATGAGTCAGTTCTTTGTTTAATATAGGTACATTTAATTTGATTATTGTGATGATGGAGAATAGCTGAAGTTTTGGAATGCCAGCTAATGAAGAAGTGACATGCTAATTTTCTAGGCTATTCTGCTCTGCCATGGGCTCATTAAACTTTCACCCACTAATTTTATCACGTGTTCTGATTTTTGAGTAAAATGGTTTTTTTTTGGTTATCACCAAAGACTGACTTGCATCTCTGTTTGCAAAGTTTGGCTATAGGCAGTAGCCCAAATAAAAACATAACCAGAGAGAGTGACATAAATCAGTAGCACATATTTAACCTGAAACCTGATTATATTCTCATTTCTAATACAGTGCTATTGGGTAAATATCACTGGAAAATGGCAATTTAATTTCATATTATAACTATAGAGAGCATCAGCTAATCTACTTATACTGAAGCACTGAAGAAACTACTGTATCTTGGCTGCCTCATAATTAGTAGATTTTTGGTCATCACATTCATCTTGCCTCTGAATGTCATAGGATGATTTATACTTACCCACAGACTATAAAACGTACACATTTCTACAGTCTTGTTATTGACTTTTCTTCAAAATGTTGGTGGGTGGGTTAGTCGCTTAGTCGTGTCCGACTCTTTGTGACCCCACGAACTGTAGCCCCTCAGGCTCCTGTATCCGTGGGATTCTCCAGGCAAGAATACTGGAGTGGATTGCCAGTCCCTTCTCCAGACATCTTCCTGATCCAGGGATCGAACTCAGGTTTCCTGCACTGCACACAGATTCTTTACCATCTGAGCTACAAGGAAGATCTCAGCCAGGGTGAAAGTGAAGTCGCTCAGTCGTGTCCACCTCTTTGCGACCCCATGGACTGTAGCCTACCAAACTCCTCCATCCATGGGATTTTCCAGGCAAGAGTACTGGAGTGGGGTGCCATTGCCTCCTCCTTTCTTCAAAATATGTAGCTTTAAATTGCTTATATATATGCTAGTCTAGTTTAGATAGTTTAAGCCTGTCACTTTTTACTTTTACATTTTAGTTTCTTAAATAATCTAAATTAATCATCTTGTTTCTTGATGCTTTTTACAGAGCATCAGCTTTTGCTTGATTACTTTTGTTTTGCCTTTGTTTAAATGTGTTTATTTTTCCAATTTTTGAGGTACTTTCAAGGTTAAGTCCTTTTTTGTTCACACCCGAACACTACTGCTACTTTTCTATGTTAGAAGCTGTTTACTGCTAAGTCACTTCAGTCGTGTCCGACTCTGAGCGACCCCATAGACGGCAGCCCACCAGGCTCTCCTGTCCCTGGGATTCTCCAGGCAAGAACACTGGAGTGGGTTGCCATTTCCTTCTCCAATGCATAAAAATGAAAGTGAAGTTGCTTAGTCGTGCCCGACTCTCAGCGACCCCATGGACTGCAGTCCACCGGGCTCCTCCATCCATGGCATTTTCCAGGCAAGAGTACTAGAGTGGGGTGCTGTTGCCTTCTCCAAGAATCTGTTTAATGGATATCTAATTAGATTAGAAATTTGTTTCTTTTTAAAAAATTACAACAAAGTACAGAATTTTACTTCTGAACTTTTCTAATGAAGAAAAAAGGTGATTAGATTCAAAGTGACTATTGTGGAGAACTGAGTTTTACAATGTTACCAAGAGATGGGTCATGTTAGCTTTTAAATGCTGCAGTGAGTAGGTTAAGCAATCAGAAATATTACCCAAAATTGTCATTATAGCCACTTGTGGACCTGATAAGTGTCAGATCATTGAGATTCTTTTGAGTTATTTGAGTATATAGGCTTTAAAAAAATCATATTTGTAAGCTACAGGATGCCAAATAAATAATAATATTAGGAGCATTGTATGCCAGACACTGTTCTAACCACTTTACTTGCCTTCATTCACTCACTGGGTTTGTATACTAGCCTTGTGAGTTAGGTGGTATTAGTATCATCATTTTACAGATGGACAGATAAGGCCTAGAAAGATTTATGTGCCTGAGATCACACAAATGAATGTGGAAGTAGAAGGAATGTTAGTTATGAAGAGACTATAAGTGTTTATGTAAATAGACCTGGCTTTAAAACACTTAACTTTCTCTAAAATCACCTTGTACCTTTGTAAAATATGGGTTATACTTGGCCCCAATAGGATTATTGGGATAAATGGTAGTGGAGTGGTAAAGAATCCACCTACCAGTGCAGGAGATGCAGGTTTAATCCCTGGGTCAGGAAGATCCCCTAGAGTAGGAAAGCAATACTGAAGCAATCTGAAGTATTCTTGCCTGGAGAATTCCATGAACAGAGGAGCCTGGCAGGCCATAATCCATATGGTCACAAAGAGTCAGACATGGCTGGCAACACTAATGTGACTTGTTTGTTATTTTTAAGAAATATTTACTGTTTTGTTACTAATTGTAGTTATGAATAGGGGGATACACTGCACTGTGAAGTAGTGAAGGTAGGACAGGGAAATAATGTGGGAAAATGTTGACCTTAGCCCACATTGCTGACTTGACAATTTGCTGCTTGCTTTGTGCTCAGAGGTCAGTGCAGTCCTGTTAATTTCTGTTGAGTTGAACTGAACCTGGTGGGCACGCTCATATAAACTTAATTCCAGTGCTTCAGCAGAGGGTTAAGTTAGTTAACATGTTTGGTACTTGGTGCTGAAAATTTTCATGTTTTTTATTACCTGCTGTTTTTTTCCTCTTAATAGCTAACAGTAGTCTGACCTATCTGGATGCTGAGGGAACAGTTGTGAGTAGGGAAGAACCTTCAAGGAATTCAGCAATTTGGGAAAGGAAAATAAGGCTGAGTACATTGAACAGGTAGCTTCTGTGGAACACAGGATTAATAGGCAGTAGGAAAGGAAACTTTAGCAAAGTAATGATAACTCTCAAAGAAGTAGAGTTAGAACACAAATGTAGTTTCAGAAACTAAAACAATTCTGAATTCCTAAATTTAGGAGACAAATTGATAAAGAGATTAGCCATGACTGGAGGCTACATCATTGTGCTAAGAAATTAAATTGAATAAATAAATACAGAATAGTAGAGAGAAACCACACACAGAAAGTGTAAATCCTTACATATAACTCATGGTTACCTGGAAGACAGTTTGTGTGTGTGGTGTGTGTGTGTGTGTGTGTGTGTGTGTGTGTGTAATAAAGTTTTATTAAAGTATAAAGGAGATAGAGAAAGCTTCTGATATTGGCATCAGAAGGGGGCAGAAAGAGTACCCCTGGAAGACAGTTTTAGACCTATCTTGAAGATACTAGAAATCCTGAAAGAGAAACAAATAGCTAGAAAAGAATTAAAGAAATCATAGACTTAACATTCTTTGTTTAAAGACATAAGATTGTAAGGACAAGGATAACGATCTGGTTATGAGCTGAATTGTGTCCCTCCAAAATTCATACATGGAAGTCCCTAACCCTTAGCACTTCAGAACATAATCTTATTTGGAGGTACGGTCTTTAAAGAGATGATTTGTTTGTTGTTTAGTCTCTGAGTCATCTCTCATTCTTTTCTGACCCCATGGACTATATAGCTCGCCAGGTTCCTCTGTCCATGAGATTCTCCAGACAAGAATAAGGGAATGGGTTTCCATTTCCTTCTCTGGGGGATCTTCCCCAGCCAAGGACTGAACCTGTGTGTCCTGCTTGGCAGGCAAATTCTTTACCACTGAGCCACCTGGGAAGCCCAAAGAGGTGATTAAGTCAGTCCAGTCTGATTCGTGTCCTTACAAGAAAAGGAAATTTGAGTGTACTGAGAGACACCAGGGCTGGGCACACACAGAGCAGAGCCATGTGAAAGCTGTCTGCAAGTAAAGGAGAGGCCTCAGAGGAAACCGAACCTGCAGACACCTTGATCTTCAGCTTCCACCTTGCAGAACTGTGAGAATACATTTTTATTGCTTAAGCCAGCCAGTCTTGGTATTTTGTTATGACAACTCTAGCAGACAAATACAAACTTATAAATATATGTGTGTACGTGTGTGAATTTCCTGGTGAAATTTTTCCCCTGAACTTTTTATTTTGGAAAACTTCAAACTTCTCTTTTGGAGAAGTTTAAACTTACGTAAAATTGAAAGAATGATATGATGGGCATCCATATACTTTCTACCTAGATTCAGCAACAGTAAGGTCTTGCCAGTTTTACTTTCTCTCTCTCCTTATATTTATCCTTTTTCCCCAGGAACCATTTGTATTAGGTTGCTAGAGCTGCCAGAACAGAGTACCAGAGACTGGCTGGCTTAAACAGCAGAAACTTATTTTCTCACCGTTCTGGAGGATGAAGGTCCAAGATCAGGGAACTGACAGGGTTCTTTTCTCTGAAGCTTCTCCCCTTGGCTTGCATATGGCTGCCCTCTTGCTGCCTTTTCACTTGGTTGACTTCCCTTGTGTGTTTCCCTGTTGTCTCTCCCTGTGTGCTGTTCTCCCCTTAAAAGGTCACCAGTCACACTGGGTTAGGGCCCACCATCATGGCCTTCAGTCCATTCAGTTCAATCCCTCAGTCGTGTCTGACTCTTTGCGACCCTGTGGACTGCAACACACCAGGCTTTCCTGTCCATCACCGACTCCTGGAGCTTGCTCAAACTCATGTCCATCAAGTTGGTAATGTCATCCAACCATCTCTTCCTCTGTCATCCCCTTCTCCTCCTGCCTTCAGTCTTTCCCAGCGTCAGGGTCTTTTCCAAGCAGTCAGTTCTTTGCATCAGGTGGCTAAAGTATTGGAATGTCAGCTTTAGCTTCAGTCCTTCCAATGAATATTCAGGTCTGTTTCCTTTAGGATTGACTGGTTTGATCTTGTTGCAGTCCCAGGGACTCTCAAGAGTCTTCTCTAACACCATAGTTCAAAAGCATCAATTCTTCAGTGCTCAGCTTTCTTTATGGTCCAACTCTTATATGCATGCATGACTACTGGAAAAACCATAGCTTTCACTAGACGGACCTTTGTTGGCAAAGTGATGTCTCTGCTTTTTAATATGCAGTCGAGGTTTGTCATAACGTTTCTTCCAAGGAGCAAGTATCTTTTAATTTCATGGCTGCAGTCACCATCTGCAGTGGTTTTGGAGCCCAAGAAAATAAAGTCTGTCACTGTTTCCATTGTTTCCCCATCTATTTGCAATGAAGTGATGAGACCAGATGCCATGATCTTCATTTTTTGAATGTTGAGTTTTAAGCCAGCTTTTTCACTCTCCTCTTTCACTTTCTTCAAGAGGCTCTTAAGTTTTTCTTTGCTTTCTGCCATAAGGGTGGTGGTATCTGCATATCTAAGGTTACTGGACTCACTTTAACTTAAATTAGCTTTTTAAAGGCCCTATTTCTAAAATGGTCACATTCTCAGGTACTAGAGTTAGGGTTTCACACACGAATTTTTTGTGAGGAAATAGTTCAGTTCATAACCTATTAAAAACTAAGTTATAGATGTCATAACATTCCATGCCTAAACAATTCAGTGTGCACTTCTTAAAAATAAGGCCAATCGTCACTCTTCAGAAATAATCAGTATTTCAAATAGTATCATTTATTACATGTTCATATAAAATTTGCCCAATTACTAAAATAAATTTATAGCATATTTATTTATTTTAATTAATTACCTGGTTGATTCTGATCCAGAATCCAGTGGAATTCATGTGTGGTGTTTGATTGTTAGTATTACAAAGTTGAGTTTTCTTTTTATCTTTGGGTTTGTTGTTTTTTTGTTTTAATTTTGGCTGTGCTGAGTCTTTGTTGCATCACGTGGGCTTTCTCTAATTGTGGTACACAGACTTCTCTTGTGGCACACGGGCTCTAGAGCATGTGGGCTCAGCAGTTGCAGGTGCATGGGCTACTCTGGTTGTGGTGCACCTGCTTAGTTGCCCTGTGACATGTGGGATTTTAGTTCTCAGATCAGGGATTGAACCTACACCCCCTGCATTGCAAGGTGGATTCTTAAATCAATGGACCAGCAGGGAAGTCTGAAAGCTGAGTTTAAAGAGAAGATATAGATAGATAAAAGCTTAATGAACAGTCCAGGAACTTAGTTCACATCTTAAAGGAACTTAAAAAATAACAAACCAGAAGAAAGTAGAAAGAATTAACAGAGGTAAACATTAAAACTAAAGACATAGAAAATAAAAGGATAAATAAATTTATAAACTTGATTTTGTAAAGACAAGAAAATAAGATGAATTCTTCTTAGATCTGATTAAGGAAATAAGTCGAGAGCAATTAAAATTGAGATTAGTGAGGAAGAAGAGAGTCATGCATTTTATGAGTTTGAAAGAATAGAAAATGCATGCAGCATTGTATAAACAAATTTGAAGCTAGCAAATGGATATTCTATCAAAATACACATTAACCAAATTAACTTCTCCTTAAAATGGAATACCTGAAGAGATTAACAAGCAAGAAATTAGAAAGGTGAATAGAGATCTGTTGAAAAAGACAAGGTGAATCCACAGCTTTATTTACAAGACTCAATACTTGTAACGTGTTTATAGCTAATAAAGTGTTCAATAATGTTGTCTGTTATTAATTTCAAATAGATTACACCTGTGCTACTTAAATTAGTCCGAGCCCTAGAAAAAGATGAAAAGATCTTCACTTTACTTTATGACTTCTCCATAGTTTTAATATCGCAAATGTCATACATAGTGTCAAAAAAAAGGTGGACGGATTATAGGCCTTCTCACTTGTGAATATAGATGCAACAATTATAAGTACAACATTAGCATATAGAATCCAGCAGTATATTAGTGAATAATTATACTACTGACCAAGTACGATTTACTCTAGGAATTTATAGAAGACTTAATTAGAAAGTCTTTTAGTGTAATTCATTTCAATAAAGTAAAGGAGAAAAGTTCAGATAAGTAGATGCTAAAAATGCCTTTGATAATACCCAGCAGTCGTTTCTAATATAAGCTATAGGTAAAAAGATATAGAAAACTATTCAGATACAGTAATGACCATTTGATCAGACTTAACCACTCACTTGGTGAACTAAAACGAGGAATCAGACAAGACCATTCGCTTTCAACATTTCTTGAAGGTTCAAGCAAATGCAGTTAGACTAGAAAAAAGGGAAAAGCCACACACACGCAACATGAGTGGTAGAAATTAATTAACTGGTTAAAGGCAGCTAAAAAGATGAGATGATGGAGGCCCAGAGATTGGAGTGATATACTTTGAAGATGGAGAAAGGAGCCAAAAGCTAAGGAATGCAGGTAATCTTAAGCTGGAAAAGACAAGGAGATGAATTCTGCCCTGGAGCTACCTTGATACTAGTGTCCCAAGACTCACTTGGGATTTCTGACCTCCAGAACTATAAGGTAGTGTAAGATGTGTTGTGTTAAGCCACTCTTGCCTCTGTAATTTGTAACAGAGGCAATAGAAAACTAATGCAGGGTACTTGACATAGAGCCAGAGTTACAGATTGTTGCCTATAGCCATAGAGATATTTTTCTCAAATTTTAAATATTTAAAGTTTCAGGTGGTTTCCAGCGTTTAAAATTCAGGTAATAGTTCACCAAAATTTGGATTTTTGAATTGCTTAAAAATCAGATCGGCTTTTCCTGAAGGGAGCAAAAAAAAAAAAGAAAAATTAGAGCTGAATGTAGGTACTCTCTTTTTGTGTGGCATGTGTATGTTTCACTGTGCCAAATAGTACTACATTTGCCTGTATGTTTAAAGTACAGAATGTCTAGAAAAGGAAGCTCTGGTTCAAGGGAAAATACATAAAGGCCAAAGGTTTGCCTTGGAACCAGTTCTATCAGTTTTTCAGGGTCTTATCAACTGGGACACATACCTTTACCTCTTTATCCCTGTTTTGATGAACACAAAGAACTTTAAATAGATCTGGATAAAGCAGTCTTTATTATTAAAAGCACACGGAAATTTTGATATTTTCTTTTAATGAGCAACTTATGTGCTTTTGTTATAGTGCTTATGGCAAAGGAGATAGTATTAAGGATTCTTAGGATTGCCTAAGAAGCTATAAAATGACAACTTTCAATGGAGGTATTTATGTATATGGTATTTAATATGCTTTATGTGAATTTTCTCATAAACCATTAAAGTTTGAAAATACAGTACACACAGATGTTTATGCACAATTTAAAAAAATTTAAAATGAGATTTTCAGTTTTATATGATTCATATGTTTATAAAACAAACAGCTTTATATGTTTTAGTCTAAGGTCAGCTTTCAGATACATTTTTTTCCCCCCAAACTCTTGATTTCTGCTGCTTTTTGAAATTTTGATTGCTTACTCATACTTAATTTACAATAGTTCTCTTTCTTTCTTTCTTTTTTTTTAAACAATAGTTCTTTTTTACTTTCAAAAGTAACACAAAATAGTAGTTATAAGAAAATTTTGACAGTGCACTACTTTAAAACTGAAATTAGTGAGTGTTATAACAATTTTAATAGAAATGAGATGTATTAACTATGAAGATAGGACATTCATAGTTTCTAAATACCTTCATTTTTAGAAAGGTGAGGGTTGAGATTGTCACTTTTGTTCACCTTAGGTGAATAAGTGGGCAATTTTATGTTATATTGAGATGGTGTAAAACCTTAGCATGTATCATTTTGCAGTGTTTTAAAACTTAGATATTGTCACAAGAGTTGGAATGCTACCAATTGCAAGTTGCTTACCAAGAACATCTGTTTTAAGTAAATAAGATAATATGCCTGCATGCAGAGTGCTATCTTCATTTGGAAAAGAAGCTTTATTGTAGCTCAAGTAGCACTAAAAATGAGAACAGGTATTAACTTGGCATATACTGTGAGATGATTGCACTAAAGAATATGTTTGTAATGAAATTTAAGTCTTAAATAGTGCAATAAAATAATCAGGATTGTGGTTTCACATAAAAATAAAAATACAAGCACTTTAGGGAAATCTTAGCAATGTTTTAGTATTGTTCTCATAAATACTTTTATGAATTTTAAATTAATATGCTTTCAATGAATGATATTGAGGGAAATGTCAGTGGAAATGAAGCTGTATTTCTCTATGGATAGTAAGCAATGTTGAGATACTATCCCAGTTCTGGAAGGCAGAGAAGTTTAAAAACCCAGCTTCTCAAACTTAAGGTATACTGCAGAGTAGATTTGCTAGAGTGTTCTGGAACTCTAGTCACTGCTCCTTAGCAGAGGATGGGCATGTTCTAAACTTCAGTTACTGAATTCTAGTTCTGGATACTTAACTTTTTGAAAAAGTAAGATACTCCTAAACAGGTCTTAGGATAGGAGATTTTCCATTATACATATAATTTAACAACAACTAGAATTGTGTTTATGACCACTCTTGTATTGTGGACCTATAGTGATATGTGGTAGAACTCTGATGCTGTTTGTTGGTTGAATAAAAAAAAACATTAATTTTTCTTCTGTTTTTGGTAAGGGGAAAGCGTCCATGCCCTTTTTGATGAAGTATAGCTATTTTGTGGGTTCAGCTCACTGTCCTTAGAGTACTCAGGGTTCAATTTGTTCCAATTCAGGTCACTTATATTCCTTGAATATTTATGTATAAGTAACTTTCCAAGGGGCAGGAGTACTCAGCCAAATGCTCATCTCTCAATAAGTGTCAATAAAACTGAACTTATTGGGAATAAAAGACTATTGCTTCATTAACTGCTATTATTAAGCTTCAATGGGATAAAGTATTTGAATAAAGTTTATAGTGCTCTGAAAGTGAAAGTGAAAGTTGCTCAGTCGTGTCTGACTCTTTGCGACCCCCATGGACTATACAGTCCATGGAATTCTCCAGGCCAGGATACTGGAGTGGGTAGCCTTTCCTTTCTGCAGGGGATCGTCCCAACCCAGATCTCCCACATTGCAGGCAGATTCTTTACTGTCTGAGCCACCAAGGAAGCCCACAGTGCTTTGGAGCATTGAATTAATGGGCAGCATGAATCTACAGTACATGATTAAGTGAGCATTTTTATCAGTGGATACAAAAAAGGCATCAAGTAAACCCAAGACCAAACCTTATTAGGAATAATACCTTCAGAAATTGACCTGTGATTCATCAAACTCACATAAACTGCTCTGGAATGTATGAAGTTGTTTTGTAAAAGTTATTTGACTATTTATTTGTTTATTTAACTCTACCTTGAATACCTATTATTCAGTATGTTCCCTCCCATATTATTGGAAACCTCCTTCAACTTCTGCCAACTTGATAACTTTGAAGCAAATCTTGATCCAGTTCTTTTTAAATATTTAGCAGATGGCCACCTCTCTGAAATCTTTGTATATATTCCTTGGAATGGGGAGGCCTGAGCTTCTCAGAGGTCCTGGATAGGCTTGAATTGTAACTGTTTTCCGTTGGGGAATTTTGAGGGTCTTCAGAAGCGTTTCTGATTTTGTAAGTGTCTACACACAAAAGAATTGTATTCTTTGTGTTATAGAAACCTAAGTTTTAAACTATATCTGTTATTTTTTTCATCAGTCATTTTAGTGCCTCGTCTTGCTGCTCAAGCACTGGATTAGATGTAAGCAAGTAGTTTTCCTATTCTCTGCTCTTTAATTATCAACTTTTAAAAAAAATTTAAGATTTTCTTAATCACTTACCTAAATCTTTGTGTTAATTGTCTTTTCCATTTCACTTGAAAAATAAGCCTACTGGTGTTCAGTGCACTAAACTGGTTTGTTAATGCCTATTCTGTATGCCAGTGCACTTTTCCCACCATTTGAAGGGTTTGCTTTACCAAGAGTCACTCATGTTTACTTCCAATGCAATTACTGTAACTTTATAATATAGTGAAATATAAAAGCTGATGAAATAGCAGTATGAAAAGATCAGTTGATCACATTGATTGCTTTGGAAAAACTCAAAGTACAGTTAGCTGTGGAATAACAGCAGTAAAAGTTTGGGTGGCATTGTGTGTATATATATACACAAAGGGTTATCTTTTTCTGCACTCAGAGTTTTCTGTTTTAAATAAGCCAAAAGCAGAGATGTAGACAATGGCTTATGTGAGTAGGATGAGCCTGAACTCTTTTCTGTGGATTCTTATCCAAAGATTGGTGAATGAAGATGCATTCCTGTTTTATGTTAACCTAAGATGCTTAACTTATATATGTAACTTTTAAGCGTTTCCCTGTGTAAATTTTTTCTTTTCCAGTAAAGTGATACCACCTGTCTGAGTTAGAAAAAAGTGATTTCACTGTATTAGATTGTTTTTACTCTTTTATTATGAAAAGTGTCATCTATCTAGAAAAGTAGAGAGACTAGTATAATGAAACCCCCAAATAACTATTTCCTAGACGTAACAGTTATTACCACTTTTCATATTTGTTTCATCTGTTTTCTTGAAGTACTGTAAAGTAGGTTGATTCTAAATGTTTATGTTTGAAATTTCAGAGAATAAGGACATTTTCCCACATAGCCATGTGTCTTGTGTCTGTTATTTAACAGCTTGTTTATTTGAATGGTAAATACATGCACTTGTACATAGTATAATTTTTAAAAGTATACAGTGAGAATTAGTCTCACTCTTTTTTTTCTTTCCCATTCTGAATGCCTTCCTATAGGCAGCCACAATAAACCAGTTTCTTGTATATCCTCCCCAAGATATTCTGTACATTTACAAATGTATAAGTGTATATATATTTTTTCTTCTCACATAAATTGTAGCATACTATGCAAATTGTTCCGTACCTTTTTTCATTAAGTCTTTTCCATTTAATAGTATGCCTTTTCTTTTCTTTTGTTTTACTTAGTGCATATAAGGCTTACTGTACGTGTGTGTGTGTCTGTGTGTGTATACATACATATATATACATATATACATACATGTATATATGTATACACACATGCATCTGTGTACTATTCCATTATTGGATAAAGCAAAAGTTTGTCAATGGACATTTAAGTGTTTACTATCTTTTGTTACTGCATATGGTATGAATGTATCTGTATGTAAGTAATCATGTTTTTCAGTGATTATATAAATACCTGTAAATTAATTGTTGGATTAGATGTTTGGGCATTTGAAACTTTAAAAGGTAACTGCCATAATTGACTTTCACAGAGTTTAAACTGATTTATACCTGTCCCCACAAATGTGGAGTATGTGTTTTCATATACTTTAGCTAATATGTTATCTGACATTTTGATGGTTGTTCCCCTGTTAGGTAAAATTCTCACCAATACCAACGCTGCACTGGGGATTTTAATCTACAATCTCATGAAGTGAAGTGAAAGTCACTCACTTGTGTCCAACTCTTAACGGCCCCATGGACTATACAGTCCATGGAATTCTCCAGGCCAGAATACTGGAGTGGGTAGCCTTTCCCTTCTCCAGGGGATTTTCCCAACCCAGGGATCGAACCCTGGTGTCCCACATTGCGGGCAGATTCTTTACCAGCTGAGCCACAAGGGAAACCCAAGAATGCTGGAGTGGGTAGCCTGTCCCTTCTCCAGGGGATCTTCCTGACCCAGGAATCGAACCCAGGTCTCCTGCATTACAGACAGATTCTTTACCAACTAAGCTATCTCTTACTGTGAGTGAAATTGACTGTCTTTCTGTAAGTTACAGAGCTGTTTGAACTTCCTTTTCCTCTGAGCTCTTTGTCATTTTTTTACCTTTTGTGTGTATGTGGGTAGAGGGTTTTGGTCTTTTTAATAGTCCATTGTTTGTGATATGGGTTGCAATTTTTTTTTTTTTTTTTTTGCTGTTGCTTAACTTTACTTATAGCTTTATTTATTTATTTATTTTTGCACATGTATACATATTTCAGGTTTATATAGTCTGATTTTATCAAACTTTTATGGTTTTCGGGTTTTATATTTAGAAAAGGCCTTCTCCATTCTGAAATTATAAAAAGTATTTTTCATACTTCCTTCTGGTACTTTATGGTTTTTTAAAATATTGAAATCTTTGATTCATTTGGGATTTATTCTTGGTTACCAGTTGTTATTGCTCTTGTGTGTCTTTTCATTGAAAATTTCCACTGTAAAATAATAATTCCATCTTGGTTTAATAGCATATCTTAGTTTTGCCAGTAGAAATAAGTATTTTCCTGTGAGGCTTGGGGTCAATTTTGAATGAAAACTGACTTGATACTTTGAGATATAGATACTGACTACTTAGAATTTTTAGTATTACCACTTGGAAAACTAATATCTTTACGCAGGAGAAAGTCCGCATAAATGTGAAAAACGAAGGTTCTTGAGTTAAACTAAACCTGCATTTTTAACAGCAGACCTCCACAGCTTACTATCTCTCTGACTTTTGACAAGTTACTTAACCTTTCTGGGCCTGAATTACTTTGTTTGGACAATAGACGTAACATCAGCACCTACTCATATGATTGTGATGATGATTAAATCAGAAAAAATTGTAAAGTGCTTAGAATAGTACTTGTTGAGAAGCAGTGAAAAATGTTGCTGTATTTGCTGTAGAATTTTTAACTTTGAATTTGTAACAATCACCATTCTTAAAATTCCACTTTACATTGATGAATATTGGGGATTCCTCTCCCCAAATTCTTTTTATGAAACCCTAAAGAAAGCAAAATAACTCATCGTTATTTTTAATTATTATTTTTTACTGTTACTGCCTTTTTAAAAAACAATTTATTACTTAACAAGTTCCTAACTTTTTCATTTATTAAAAATATAGTTTAAGAGAAAACTATTGTATACATATTTTAAAGCATAGAAGGATTTTTTTTTCCCAACAAATGCGATCAATTTCTTAAATTGCCATTACTCTATGCTCAGTTATTTATTTTTTTATTTGTACAGTCCAGGTCTTTGTTTTCTTTACACCCATCATTATGCTCAGTTATTTTGAACTCAGTATGTATTCTAAAGAGCATTGATTACCTGTACCCTACTTATGTCCTTATGTCCTTTTAAGTTGCTATTAGGCTGTGATCCTTAGGCAGACTATCAAAATAATAGGATAAATTTTTCAGAAAACCTTCACAGAAAATGCTACTAATCATTGACAATATTGCAGCTTAAAACTTGGATAGGACTCCAGGTTTAGCGTTAGTAGAATGTTTGCATATCCTACTTGTACCCCTTTAAATAAAGCACTTACAAAATGATCTCATACAACTTAAAACTGGAAAGGCTTGAAAACAGGAGTATCGGGATAGAAGAAAGAGGAGAACCTCTGTTTCCTTTAGTCATTTTTGTATAGGCTAGAGCCCCCCGTTTAGAGAATTGCCTTATTTACAAAAACTTATAATTGTAGAGAGGCAATTTATAGAACAGATTCTTAGAGAATCATGGATCAGAGAAATTGGAGTATGGTAACTCATTTTTAGAATTACATTATTTGGGGAATGGAAATGGAAACAAGGGTTGAATTTTGCTATCTTGAGTAATGAACTTGCTGAGGGAAACGTTAGAGGTATGGATTAATTTGCTGTTTGGAAAAAGCCCTTTGAGAAAAACAGTTTTGCTCCATTCCATGGTGTTCGAGGGTTACATTTGAGTACTATGTGATTTCATTTTTGTGAACTTGTTCTAAGACTTGGCAGTAACCTATTTGAAAAATATTAAAAGTGTAATTTAGAACAAAATTCATTAAAAAAATTATATAGTTATGTGAGTTTGGATAAATTTATCTACCATCGCAGCCACAATAAGACCCCTTCCGTCACACTCAGAATTTCCCCCATGGCTCTTTGTAGTCCACTCATTCTCCTGTCTCCAGCCCTTGACAACCACTGATCTGATTTTTGTCCTTATACTATTTCTTTTTCCAGAATGTCATATAGATCAGTACAGTATATAGCCTTCTGAGCCTGGCTTCTTTTACTCAGCATAATGCAGTTGAGATTTGTTTATGTTGCTGTGTGTATCACTAGTTCCTTCCTTTTCCTGGATGGGTAGTTGGTGTTCCACTGTGTGGATGCACCATAGTTTGTTATCCTTTTTCCAGGTGAGGCCATTTAGTAGGCAGAAAAATGACTCTGGGGTCTCTAGAACCTGAGAATGTCTTACTTTTGTATACTGACAAAAGGGATTTTGCAGATTTGGTTAAGGTTAAGGACTTTGAGATGGGGAGATTATTCTGAATTATGCAGGTTATCCCAGTTCTCTTCACACTGAGTAATTTAAAGGGAAAGAAGAGTAGGTCAGAGATGTGCCATGAGAGGACCTTGACTGGGAGCTGGCAACCAGCAAGGCAGCAAGGACTTTGGTCCTAGCATATCAGGGAACTGACAGCCAAAATGAGCAGGGAATGAATTCTCCCCTAGAGCCTCCAGAAACAAAGGGAGTTTGTAGGGACTTTGATTTTAGTGCAGTGAGACCCCGCCCAGACGTCTGACCCACAGAGGTGTGGTATACATTTATGTTATTTTCAACTATTGACCATATATATATGTGTTAGATCTGTTTCTGGACTCTCTTCTGTTTTGCTAATCTGGGTGTTTATCCTTTCTCTAATACCGTCACTGTCCTAATTACTGTAGCCTTTAGTGCGCATCCTTAACCTTTGTTACTCTTTTTCAGAATTGCTTTGGTTACTCTAGTTTCTGCCTGTGTCTCATTTTTAATAGTACAAAACTCACAAGTTGGTAGACTGGCTTCTTTCAGCCTCTGTTTTACTCCTAGGATAGTGCAAAGAACCAAGGGTTATACCTATTGCTAGGCTAGTTTGCCTGATTGATAGCTAATTTTTGCCAGAATGGGAAGAATCCTGATGCGGCTCTCTTTCTTTATCCTTTTGTTGAGGTCTCTTCCCAGTATTTTTCTTTTGGACAGGAAATTGATTTTTTTTCTTTTAGAAATATAAACCTTAGTAATTCACACGTGTGGTTCTTTTTGGTTAAGTCATACAGATCTCCCCAATGTATTACTCTGATTTAAAAGCAAACTCATTCGAGTTACAAGAAAGAATCCTGCCTAGAACTGTATTGCAGGTAAAAGAAAGAAAGGTGGACTGATGTTGGTTTGAGAATTTAAATCCCAAGGATAGACATAGGGCTCTTTTATAATTCAAAGCCAAGACCGTAAATTAAGCTGTTTTAGGGAGCACTGCAGATGGTAGAAGAGAACTGGGAAAATTAAAACTGCCTTTCTTTTTTCTTAATGGAAAAGAGTACAAGAAGCATTGTGAGATTCTTAAACTCACGCTAACCATGTGTTCCTTCCTTCCCTCCCTCCTTTACCTCTTCTCTCTCCAGTTGTTATAAAATTCTGACATAGTTTTAAAGTGTTTGATAGAAATATTTAAATATCATTTAAATATAAATTGGAATTCCTCTAGTTTTCCTACCTCTGACACTATTAGTATGTTTTATCATCTGGGGATGACATTTTTTATTTTCCTAAAGCTGGAAATAAGATGTATGTACACATACTTTTCTTATATTTTAAGACATTTCGTATTTTGTTTCTATCTTGCCTTCCTTTTATATTCTTTAGTGAAAATCTTTAAATTGTATTATAGAACTCTGAATGTATATGGTAGCTTTAGTTGTAAATCTGTGAATGGAATTTTTTTTCAGCTTCAGATGATACTGATGTAAAAGCATCTAGCTTTTCACTTTTCAGCCACAAGGTGGTGTACTGCCTCTATTGTCTGCAGTTTTTTTGTTTTGTTTTGTTTTGTTTTTTTTTGGTGACTTTCTTCAACAACCAGGTCAAATCCAACTTAAGAAAAAAAGAACATTATAAAAGTTCACTTCAGGCAGTAAAAGAGATTGTTTATGACAGCAGATAGTCTTTATAGAGGGGTCTAGTTTTATCTGAAGGTGATTCAAGGAGCTTTCACAGAGAAAATGAAAAATGAAATTAAAATAATTCATAAAATATTTCATTGCTTTATTAATTTTTACTTGCAAAAATTTAAGAGTTATTAAAATGTTGTAGGAATAAGAATAATATAAGAAGTATACATGAATGCTTTACCTAGATTTATCTGTTTTTAATATTTTATCCCATTGCACATACTCTGTTTATATACTTGTGTATTTCTTTCTGAAACATTTAAAGCTGAGTAACATACATCATGACATTTTACCTCTAAATACTACATTGCATTTTTTCCTAATAGTGATATTCTTTTTCATATAACCACAATACATTGTTAACTTCAGTAAATTCAGCTTTAGTAAATTTAACATTGATAAAATAGTTTTGTTGAATCTGCCATCAGTATTTCCATTTGTCTCTTGACTCAATAATATGCTTTATAATGTTTTTCCACTTTAGTTGAGGAGCCTCACATCAGTTGTAAGATTTAATTGTCACTACTCTTTAGCTTCCTTTAACCTGGAATGTTTCCACAGCCTCTTTGTATTTTACAACATTGAATTTAACTTCCCTCCCCACTTTTAATAGAATATTACTCATTCCCACTTTGGCTTTGTCTGATGATTCCTCATGATACAGATTATACATTCTCAACTGTAATTTTGACCGCTTCCAATTTGCCTTGATTCATGGAACTAACATTCCAGGTTCCTATGCAATATTGCTCTTTACAGCATCGGACTTGCTTCTATCACCAGTCACATCCACAACTGGGTATTGTTTTTGCTTTGGCTCCATCCCTTCATTCTTTCTGGAGTTATTTCTCCACTGATCTCCAGTAGCATATTGGGCACCTCCTGGCCTGGGGAGTTCCTCTTTCAGTATCCTATCATTTTGCCTTGAACTGTTCATGGGGTTCTGAAGGCAAGAATGCTGAAGTGGTTTGCCATTCCCTTCTCCAGTGGACTACATTCTGTCAGACCTCTCCACCATGACCCGCCTGTCTTGGGTTGCCCCGCAGGCGTGGCTTAGTTTCATTGAGTTAGACAAGGCTGCGGTCGGTGTGATCAGATTGGCTAGTTTTCTGTGATTATAGTTTCAGTGTGTCTGCCCTCTCATGCCCTCTTGCAACACCTACCATCTTACTTGGGTTTCTCTTACCTTGGGCGTGGGGTATCTCTTCACGGCTCCTCCAGCAAAGCGCAGCCGCTGCTCCTGTTCTTGGACGAGGGGTATCTCCTCACCGGCTGCGCCTCCTAACCTTGAATGTGGAGTAGCTTCTCTCGACCCTCCTGCACCCACGCAGCTGCCACTTCTTGGACTTGGGGTTGCTCCTCTAGGCCACTGCCCCTGACCTTGGGCGTGGGGTAGCTCCTCTCACTACATGAGTCGTGTTCTGTCTATTAAGGTCTTGTGTATACCTAAGGTCCTTTTAATGATGATGTTCCTTTATGTTTTTGTTCAAGTCATTTTTAAAAAATTGGGTGTATGTGTTTAGAAGAGAAATAAATTCCATTCACGTTTAAGAGCAAACAAACATTTTCTCTAAAGGAATATACTTAGAAATAAGGTTCCCAGTTCAGTTCAGTCGCTCAGTCATGTCCAACTCTTTGCGACTCCATGAATCGCAGCACTCCAAGCCTCCCTGTCCATCACCAACTCCTGGAGTTCACTCAAACTCATGTCCATCAAGTCAGTGATGCCATCCAGCCACCTCATCCTCTGTCGTCCCCTTCTCCTCCTGCCCCCAGTCCCTCCCAGCGTCAGGGTCTTTTCCAATGAGTCAACTCTTCACATGAGGTGGCCAAAGTATTGGAGTTTCAGCTTTAGCATCAGTCCTTCCAGTGAACACCCAGGACTGATCTCCTTTAGAATGGACTGGTTGGATCTCTTTGCAGTCCAAGGGACTCTCAAGAGTCTTCTCCAACACCACAATTCAAAAGCATCAGTTCTTCGGCACTCAGCTTTCTTCACCAGTAGATAAAATCTAATTTGACGTAAGACTTAAGGTGACATATTTTAACTTGATTTTTGCAAAGCTTTTAATGTAGTGTATTGGCATTTAATCTGTCCCTAAACTGCCAGGGAGTCTTGTTGATATGCTCTTTGGGATCTGCTTGTCATTCTGGTGAAAGAATAAAATCGACATTAGACCAAAAGAAATAAAAAAAATTGAGATATCTCAATATTAAATCTCTGACGTGTCGCAACACCAGATTAAAATATTTTTATAATCTCTATTTGAGTTTGTGCTTGTATTACTAAAATTTCAATACAAAACAAACTTAAAAGTTCCAAATGTGTTGGCTGGAAAGAAAATTGTAAACTTCTCAAAGAAATAATCACATCTTTATCCTTTAGTTATTTGAGGAATTTATTATTAAGTGAATATAAAGTTTTGTGAATAGGTAACTTTCCTAGATATTTTTAGTTTGTTAGTCTTAGAGTGTGTATAAAAATTCTCAGAAGGTGATAGACACATATTTTAAAGAAAATAGTCATTTTGAGTATTCATAATAGTTAATTTCTTGACTTTCTGAAAAGTGTTTGTAACATCAGTATAAAGATGGTACAGTGCTCTCTAAGAAAAAGAAATAGTTGAGCTCTTTTGCAGAACATAGTGGATCAAGAACTTTTTAGTGGCATCTTAAACATAATCC
Organism: Capra hircus; assembly: GCF_001704415.2. NCBI lineage: Eukaryota > Metazoa > Chordata > Mammalia > Artiodactyla > Bovidae > Capra > Capra hircus. The sequence goes on from NC_030815.1 coordinate 17,311,710, forward strand.
ATTTCTTTGATTACATATGTGTATTACAAATAAAACATGTATTTCCCACGTACTGTAAACATTAAAGCATTTGAGGTATGAAATTAGATGACTGTAAAATGATTTGAATGCCAAAACGCCCATTAAATTTAACAGTTGAACTTGAAAAATTACTGGATTCTTCTGTGAGTTAGGATTTCTCCCATTAGCTACCCTGCAGAGTATAGGAAAGGAGAAAAAATTACCTTGGTATTCTTTCCAGGTTTGCTCTTTGATTTTACAAAGAAGTAAACTACTTAAATTGTGGTAGTTTGTAGCCACTACTTCTGACACTTGTATACATGTTTCTGTCTCCAGAGTGTACTGAATGGTACCCTGGGGACTGAGAAGGATTCACTGTGTCTTTTCAAGTGTATAACTTAATTCTAGGACCTTGAATATTGTTTAAAAAGTTGTTTTTATTTACTTTCATTCCTCAGACAAGACAGCTGTGTAGATTCTACTTCATCCCTGAGAGAGAACAAGCAACCTGAAGGTTTGGAATTAAAACAAGGTATGGATCACATACTTGACTTTTTCTGAAACATTTGCCTGAAAATTGTAAGCATTTTACCAATAATAAATTTTCATAGTCTTCTAGTTTTCCCTCATTTTATAAATAGGGAAAGAAGATAATTTATTTGGTCTGAGGTCAAGAGTCAGGAATACATCCTTTATTTCATGACTCCTTCAGGTATTGGAGTGGTTCTGCCTTAGTAATATATGGTTACAAATGCCAAAGGTATCATTTTCAAAAGTTTTAATTCAATAATCTATTATATACTCTTAGCTGCAGGATCGGAGAAGGCAATGGCACCCCACTCCAGTACTCTTGCCTGGAATATCCCATGAACAGAGGAGCCTGGTGGGCTGCAGACCATGGGGTTGCTAAGAGTCGGACACGACTGAGCGACCTCACTATCACTCTTCACTTTCATGCATTGGAGAAGGAAATGGCAACCCACTCCAGTATTCTTGCCTGGAGAATCCCAGGGACGGTGGAGCCTGGTGGCCTGCCGTCTATGGGGTCGCACAGAGTCGGACACGACTGAAGTGACTCAGCAGCAGCAGCTGCAGGATACTGTAGATATATTGACTGGATAACTGTGGGTTTTATGTGGAGGAAAAAAGTTTTATAGGATTATTTTTCTCTTTTTTTTGTTTTTTGCTTGATGTTTTGTCCTCATTTACTTTCTTCCTTATGTATTGTTTTCTACAAATCAGTAACTTTTATAGCGCAAGTAAATTGGTATTCGTTATTTATTCCAGCCAGGTAGCTCAGTAGGACTAATCTATTAGATGTCTTTTTGTTTGTTTGCTTTTTCCTCATGCCTTGTAGGGAAAATTGAATGTAAAAATAAGTTTTTATTAGTTCCTCAAAGACTACCTCACATTTTTCCATTTTCCTGATAAAATTACTTCAGAGCCATGAGAGTCTGTTGCGGCCAAAAGGGTTATCTTGTTTATTTCATAGGCAGCTAATCTTTGATGGCTTACAATAGTTTCTCCAAAACTTTGAGTCATAAGAACTTCCTTGGTAGAGAGATACAGGTCATCAGTTTATTCAGGCAGAATTTCTTCTTTTAAGCTGCGGCCCGTATTACCAACAATTAAGAAAGGGGAAAAAAAGTTGGTTAATTTGTGATTCTTTCAGTTCGTATGTAGAGAGAACAAAATCTAAGTTTTCTATAATTCTAATTTATGTTCTCTAGCATTTATATATATTTCTGATGATTTTGAGAATTCCAGTGCTTTTCAGAAGTCCTGTTGTGTTAACTTCTTCAATAGCCAGACGAATTATATCTTTGTATTCTTACTTCTTCTCAGTATATTCTTGCTTCTTTTTAGCATCCCCAAAGGCATAAACTCAGATTCATAGATTTATTTATTATTGTCATGTATAAATACATGCTAAGCATACATCATTTTCATATAATGTAGTCATAATCATTTATCTCTTGTACCCTGTGTGTATTTTGACAGCACTGCTGTTGTTTCTGCCTTTGTTTCTGTTTTTGCATTTAATCAGCAGGTGGTGTAGAGACTGTTACTAGATTATCTGTGGAGAGAAGAATGCCATATAAGGGATGGAAAAGTTCAGAATAGACAGGTTAATTCTCGTTCCCAGGGAGAAAGGAATGGAGACCCCATTGTACAAATTAGCTAGTGCCGCACTCTAAGGGCTCTCCCCTTGTTCCGGCACCTGGAGCTCTCTTCAAAATTTCCTTCCTGGTGCCAACAGCCTGTTTTGCTGTGACTTTTTTTTTTTAATGGTAACTTCAGTCATTTGAAAATTAGCGATGGAGGTAAAGAAGGAGAGAAGAATAACTCAGTAGCCAGATACCGCAAAGCCCAGTTTTTAATGCTCAGGAGCCTTGATAGACACTCTTAGGTTCTCACTTCAGCATCAGAAACGTCAGGAACACAGTCATCAGTAAGTGACAGCCAGCAGGGGTGAGGAAACAGGAGATCCAAGCACAGCAGTACCACTGTGCAGTACTGTTCATGTGCATACTGTGACTGAATTTATAGAAAATGGTTCCTTTTCAGCTCCTTTTGGAAAACAGGAAACTTTTCCTGTTTAGACAAATGCCTTTGAAATGGTTAAAATTTTAAATTTTGCTGCATAATGGGGTATATTATAAATTATTTAGAAGATTCAATTATGTGGAACACCTTACAGACGAATGTTAGTAACACTGAAATCCGAACCAGAGAGTAAGTAACTTTCTGGGAGTTACCCAAGAAGTTGAGGTACCCCAGGAAACAGAAATGCTGGTAGGCTCAGTAAAGATTGCCTTTTTTCTAAATGGACTAATACTATTTTTAGTCTATTTTTAATATGCAGATTTTAAAATTGATTTATTGTTATCTCTAACTTTCTATTTTTGCTCACAGTTGGTTAATAAAAACAGAATGTAATTCTCCTTGTGAATGCATTGTCATTTTATTTAATGGCTTGACCATTTAAGAAAATTCACTGAAGCTTAGTTAGTATTAAAGTAACTGTTCAGTAGACCAAAATATAAAGCAGCATTGAATTTTCTCTTTGCTCTTTCAGGATAAAATAAATCTTATTATTATGCCCTATTAATAGTATATGATATTGGCAAGTTATTTAAATTATCTTTTTCAGTTTTTTCAGCTTCTGAAATACTCAATATTGAGAAATAGTAACTACATATTAGGTAAATTGAAATTGGCATTTCTTTGTCGAATACTGGTATTATTTATCTTGTTGATAGGAGATTCATTTATGAAACTAGCTGTGCTGAAGATGAGTGTCAGACTGTACACTAACTTCTGCCTTCACTGAGAAAACATTTAAATGTAAATATAATCCGGTTGATTGATACTGTGGTAAAATAGCATTAGGATCAGTGTTGTAAATCATTTTTAGCAAAAGGGTAGAAGAGTGGTTTATATAAATTTTCTAAATTGGTCATTTGTGCTAGTTAAAAAAAGTGCAACTGCTATTTGTCAAAGATATTTATTTTTCAGTTTATGTGCTTTATAGTTTCTTTTTTTGCCTGTTTTAAAATTGGGGGATAATTGCTTTACAGTGTTGTGTTGGTTTTGGCCATATAACAGCATGAATCAGGCACGAGTATACATATATCCCCTCCCTCTTGACTCTTGAACCTCCCCCGGCCCGGGCTGTCACAGAGCACCAGCTGAGCTCTGGTGTTACGCAGCAACTTCCCACTAGCTCCGTGTTTTACATGCGGCAGTGTGCGTGGTTCAGCGCTACTCTCTCACCATCCCGTCCTCGCCTTTTCCTGCTGTGTCCACGAGTCTGTTCTCGGGTCAGAGTTATTTAATACATTGAAAATATTTTTAAAATATAAAACAAATCTTTGCTAATACTAGTGAACTCTCATATATTTATCTATAAATAAATGCATTTAAGACATTCAGTAATATTAAAGCAATTTAAATTGTTGCTTTAAAGTTTATAACTGGAGTATGTGTAATTTTGCAAATTATTCTCCTTTGTAACTTCAAGAATTAAGCTGTTATGTTTGTGTTCCTTATTGGAAGTTGTTATGAGATTTTTTTTTTAACTCTACATGATTAAATAGCTAAGTTAAAATTGTATATTTAGGATGAAGAGAAGAGTTGAGATTTATAGTAGTACCTTTAAAATATTTGAAGGGCTGCTATGTAGAAGACTGATTGATTAGGTTTGTTCTAATAGAGAATAAAAGTAGAGCTAGTAAATAAGGTTGTTCTTAGATATGGTTGGTTCAGTTTGTTTATTTCAGATAGTCAGATGTATCAGAAAATGCATTCTGCTTGCTGATAGATACATCCATATTGCTGAAGGTGTTTTCACACAAGTTACACAAACGGCCACTTGGTGGTGCTGCTGTAGAGAAGATTCAAGTCGTGTTTAAACATTTGGATGTTTGACCTTAATCTTGAAGTTCCTTTCCATCAGATTTTCTAAAGACCAGTGCCTAGTGCAGTGTTGGCACTTGTGAAGAGTGTTAATAACTGTTTTATTAAATTGTTTGCTGTAAGAATAATGAGATATGCAATCTTTTCCCTCTCTCCATTTTTCTGTTAGAGAAAAAGATGCTTGATTTTTAGTCTTTTAAAAAAGCTCTATGATGGTTTCCAAATACATTCATTTGAATACAGTAATAAAAATAGGTAATGTAACCACATGGTATATAAAATGATCAAAATTAATAAGACATTGACTGCATTTTCCTCTGCATCTTTTACACCAACTTTCTCATGTGAAAATTATTCCCCTTATTTATTAGAGAAAGACATGCAAACACAAAAAAATGCACACAGACTTTTATTATGATTAGACGCAAGTCTTGTCCCTTTTTTTTAAAAAAATTAATGTAGTTGCCTCACGCAATTATATTTTGGCCTTCTAATTCAGGAGTTAGTGAATGATAGCTTTAAGAATTTACCTTGTTGAGAGCTTCAAGAATTTGAAAAGTAGAATTTAATAGGGAAAAATTGTTCGCAGTGGTTAACCCATGTGATGAAATTTAGATACTTTCAGCCTTTCAGACTGCTGGTCAACAAAGTATAATTATTACACACTCCCTGAGAATATAAAATGAAAATACTAGAAATTTTAAAGTGAATAAATACATTAAAACTATTATGTAGTTTTTATGTATTTTTATTAATATATTTAAATTTCTTCCTTAAAAATTTTCAAATATGGTAATTATATATCATATTATGTATTAATTTATAAGTAAAAATAAATTTTTTTTGTGTGTAGTGGGACAGGTACTTAAAAATGTTTTCAATGATAGGTTTATGTAACCAATGAAGTTGAGAGATGACTCTTTCAGACTGTTATTAAGGACTGATGGTGACCATAAGTGTTCATTTATTACTTCTACAAAATTAAATGTGATATAAGATTTTTCCATTGTTTAGCAAAGATAGTAAACAAAAAAACTGTATGAGACTGTTTGAATCCTTAAGGTGAGAGTAGATAGAAAAACTCAGCTAATTTTTGTTCTTACTGCTTTTGTTGTTATTGTTCTGAGGTAATACTGCTCTAGGGTAAGCGAAGGTAGGTACGGAGGGGAACTAGAATAAAAAAGAATGAAGAAATGAATTTGTGCTTACAAAGGGGTTGATTTTTGCTGAAAAGAACTTCACAACCGTGGAGGAATAAGTACAAGTTATAAAAAACTGAAAAGACAATGAGAAAAGTGTGATCAGACTTATTGCTCAGTAAAGGAAGAGAGAAGGGAGATCATCAGTTAATTAAGTAGCATTTATAGGCCAGAAGCTTTATGTGAAGAAATCCCTGGTTTGGCAAATGAACTCTGCACAGCCTCTTCATTTGAAGACCACAGTTGCAGGCAGGCGTGTTAGAGAGCTGAGGGGAGACTGAAAGGAAAGTGTTACAAGCCTATTGTGGAGCTGAAAGCAGAAAGCATGTGTACACTTGGACTGCTGGTTTGTTTTCAAAGTTGGAGTCTAATTCCTTTCCTCCTAGCCCTTGATTATCCCTTTGACTGGCTCTAACAAATAAGTATTCACAGAATGCGGCTTCTCAACACAAGGTAACTTCTTTAAAGATTAAAAAAATTTTTTTTCTGGGGAAATGATATCCAATTCAGTGATTGGTGAAGTAAGAAGAGATTGTGGTATAACCATCAGTGTGGCTTAAGAATTTGCATCTCTTCTCATTCCTTTGAGCTTTTTCACAAGTTATTACCAGCAGTGACACCAAACATGATCCTCCCTGCTTTTTAATTTGTCTCTTTCTGTGAGTAGTGGTTAAATGAAAGGGTGAAAATTACGTTTTATATGGCAAATTAGCCCATACTCTTCCTGTACCTTTTGAAGGCCCCCTGTTAAATTTAAATGTGAGACTTTTCTGTATTTCTTTTCTTTTTCTTTTTTTTTAAGTAAACTGACAAGGTTTGGGGATGTGTAATGCTTTGTGTGTGTTTTATCGAGAATGAAATTATGAAGACTTGGATTCAGTATTTTGAGAGAAATGTTTGTTTCCATGTTTCTTTAGATTGTAAAGCATTATATCTCATTTTAAGCATTATATCTTGTGATGCATCCTAGACACACTGTGAAAAAGTGTGTCTCTCCAGCTGCTTTGGAGTTCACATATGCCAAACCTCCTCAGATGTTTGAATCCCCTTTGGATCCTCTGTGCTTTTCAATCATTATGTTCTCATCCAGTTTATTGGAAAAAGTAACTCCTTATGTAAAAGCTCTCCTCCCAAAGGGAAGATAGTAAATACTAGGCTTGAAATCAGATTTTGTCAGCAGGTTCTGAACTTTTTATGTACCTAGCATCCATAGCCTATGATATAATTAGCAGTTTTGGTTGCTGTATCATATAGTTCATACATAATAAGCTTGTAGTTAACAAACTTTACTTTTGAAAAGTAATACTTAAAAAAATTTTTGAATGTCTTTAGATACACAAAAAAATTGAGTGGAAACTGCAGAGTTCCTGTATACCCACTGACCAGTTCTTTCAGTTTCCCATATTATCTTGCATTAGTGTGATAAATTTGTTACAATTGATGCAGCAATATTAATACATTATCACTAACTAAAGTCCATAGTTTACATTAAGGTTCATTCTTTGTGCTGTACCTGCTATGAGTTTTGGTAACTTATAATAAGGTATCCCTCATGATAGTATCATGAAAGTATCATACAGTGTAGTTTCACCTATTCATTCCTTTTTTCTCTCTCCACCCTAGACTCCTGGCAGCCACCCACCTTTTCACTGTCTCTGTAGTTTTGTCTTTTCTGTAATGTCATTCAGTTGAGCTCATATAATAAGTAGTTTTTGCAGATTGGCTTTTTTCACTTAGCAGTACACATTTGAGATTCGTCTATGTCTTATTATGATTTGATAACTCATTTCTTTTACTGCTGAATAATCTTCCATTGTATGAATGTACTGCAGTTTGCTTATCCTTTCACCTACTGAAGGACATCTTGCTTCCAAATTTGGCAGTTGTGACTAACGCTGTTATAATCATTTGTATGCAGGTTTTTGTGTGGACATAAGTATTCAACTCCGGGTAAATGCCAAATTTAGTTTTGTAAGAAACAGCCAAACTGTCTTTCAAAGCTCTGTACCATTTCACATTCCCATGAATGAGAGCTCCTGATGTTTCACATCGTTGCTAGCATTTGGTGCCTGCCAGTGTTTTGGATTTTGGCCTTTCTAATGGGTGTCTAGTTTTACTTTGCAGTGCTCACTGTAATGGTCTGTGATGTTGAGCATCTTTTCACGTGCTGCTTTGCCATCTGTATCTCTTCTTTGGTAACTTGTCTCTTCAGATCTTTTGCCCATTCAAAAATTTGGTCAAATGTGTTTTGCAAATATTTTCTCACAGTCTATGGCTTGTTTTTTATTCTCTGAATTTCTATCCACATTTAATGAATACTTTTTGGGTCTTTGTCTCCCTCATATTATATTTATTTAGGTGGGTTTTAGGGACCTAGAAGATAACGTTTGCCTGAACCAGCATTCTAATCTGTGAAGGTTTTGTGGTCATTCTGACTTTGTTAAGATCTGAGATGCAATACGAAAGGTTTAAAGGCATAGATTTTCAAAATATATGTGGGTTTGAATGTTGGTTCTGCCACTTAAGTTGTATAAACTGGGGAAAGTTACTTAAATTCTCTTTTCCTTAGTTTCCTCATTGGTGAAATGGAGATAATAAATGAATGCCTGTTCCACTACGTTGGCATAAGGATGAAATGACTAATACTTGTGAAGTTCTTTAGAGAAATAAAACGCTTGTACAAAGTAACTGCTCCATAAATATCAGCCCATTATAAAATTTTTACCATTATTACCGTCGTTAATGTTTTCTGCTGCATCCCCTCGGTATCATCCTGGCTGTCTCTAACGGGTAAAAGTGTCACTGTGTTGGATCACAGTCTGCCTTTATGTAGCTTCTGTCCTCTTGGTCCTTCTGTGTCCTTTGGCTTATAGTCATTGAACTCAATATCTCTCTGAACGGCATCTCTTCAAATTTTAAGGCTGATCCCTTCTTCCCACAAACAGATTTTTGTTTTGTGCTGGGAACCAGGGATAGAAAGATAAATACAGTGTGGCCTGGCTTCATAAGAACTTATCTAGTCAAGGAAAACAGATGTGTAAATTAAATTTTCATATCTATTTGTACCTGAACTTATATATTCCCCTTTCTTCCCATTAAAGTGCTTGAACTCTTTATGTTGCTGGAACTATCCCCTCTTTTTGTATAGTGGCCACATTCCCTTCTGGGACTTGTAGTTGTTAACTCTCTTTTATCAGGGTCCTACCCTCTAGTGAATCCTTGCCAGCAGCTGTTTCTCTGGTCACTGCAGAGTCCTCATCTTGACCTACCAGCCGTGTGTGATACCTTTGATTATTTCTCATTCCCTGACACTGTCTTTGTTCTTAGTCCCTTGGCATTATACTCCTCTCTACTTGACTTCTAAAGGCTGAGTGTCTTGGTACTTTTTTCTACAGTCCCAGCTAGTTTTAGTTTTAGTACTGGCATCTACGAATTTATTTCTTCAATCAGAACTCTTTCCAACATTTGTATATCCAGCTTACTTACTCGATGTTGAATATGCATCTTAAACATTAATATGTCCCATAATAAATTCTAGATCCTTTCCTAGCCCTCCACCCCTTGTTTGCTTGCAGAGCAGCAAACAAATAAAACACAAACGTTGAACTCTTATTTTTTTGTGGCTGCATCACGTGGCCTGAAGCTCAATCAGGAATAGAACCCATGTCCCCTGCAGTGGAAGCTCAGAGTTCTTTTTTTAATATAGCTCAGAGTTCTAAACCCTGGACCGCTAGGAAAATCCTGAACTCATTCCTGATGAGTCCTTCTTTCTCCATCAGCAAAACTTGTCAACTTTGCTTTCAGAATATTCAGAATCCAGCCAATCCAAACACCTCTTCTTAGCCATTATTCTGGTACTGATTCTTAGAGTATCCTGATCCCTCCCTTGCTGTCTATGCATTCCTGTAGTCTTCTTTTCCACACAGCAGTCTGCATGATTGTTTTAAACTGTAAGAATGGTCATGTCACTCTTCTTCTCAAAGTCTAAAATCTTTCCATCTCAAAACAAAATCTGGAGTCCTTCCTTCTCTCTGGTGGCTGGCGCCATATGGTATGGTGTGGTAGGGACAGGGCCACGTGATGTGACCTGTCACCTTCCCCCTAACTCCCTCTTCTTCCTTCATCTTGGTTTTCCTGTCCACTCTAAGCACTCTTAAGTCAAGGACTTGCTTTTGCTATTCCTTATAGCTGTGTGCTCCTCCCCAAGAGAACCATGTCGGCCTCCACAGAGCGTTTAGATCCCTGATCAGATGCTACCTGGTCTGTCTAAACTAATTAGCACTACCTTTTTCATAGTTCATAAATCTCTTAATCTAGAGATTTACTGGGAATTGAAGTCAGACTTACTGTACTGTAGTCTTAGAGAAGTCACCGTTTGAAAGCCAGAACTCTGTTGCTGTGTCATGTGTCTAGTTCACAGCATATCTCACAGTATGAATGGAAATCTGTCACTGTGACTAGAAGTTTTAATATCTGTCTTGCAGTTTGTTGAAACCTGAGATTTATGCTTGTTCACACCAGTGGTGTGCTCTTATTTAGGTCAAACTACTTGTTCTTTAAGATTGTTGTTTAGTTGCTAACTTGTGTCTGACTCTTGCAACCTCGTTGACTAGGCTACCAGGCTCCTCTGTCCATAAGATTTCCCAGATAAGAATACTGGAGTGGGTTGCCATTTTCTTCTCCAGGGAATCTTGCTGACCCTGGGATCAAACCCGCATCTCCTGCATTGCAGGCAGATTATTTACCACTGAGGCACCAGGCTCTCTTTAAGCTCAGACATCTCCAGATTGGTGAGGCCTTTCTTAACCTATTTATGCTTACCTCACTTTTTTTCCTCATTCCCCTTACTGTAGAATTGATTATCACCTCATTGATACCAGTACTGCCTATTTTATTTACTTCTGTTGTAGCACTGCCCAATAATTAGTAATTGTTTTTAATTCAATAAACATTTATGGATACCTAAATTTAGATACTATAAGGTAAAGGATTCGGAGAAGGGAGTGGCATCCCACGCCAGTACTCTTGCCTGGAGAGTCCCAGGGACGGGGGAGCCTGGTGGGCTGCTGTCTATGGGGTTGCACAGAGTCGGACATGACTGAAGCGACTTAGCAGGAGCAGCAAGGTAAAGGATTATATCTTAGAATTCTTTCACTGATTGTGTATAGTGGATACTCATATTCTTTTGAATAAGTGGATGGATAGCTGACTAAAAGAATTCCTTCTTTTTCTTCTACCCTGTCCAGTGTGTACAAGTTCTTAAAAATAAGATAGAAGTAAAATAGAATATTAGTTATATTTGTCCTTTAGTATTCTACCACCTACCACAAAGAGTGAGTTGCTTATAAGCGTGTTTTTCTTTCTGGTCTTAACAAAACTGGGTTAAATTTTGGTTCATTTCCCTTAGCCTTTAGATTTGTTTATATTACTTGTATAGATTCATATCAGTCTTTTATATTAAGCATTGATCATGTACCCTTTTTAAAATATGTGGTCCTCATAGAGATTCTTTTTTTTTTCTTTTTTGTCCATTTTTTTTAATTGGCTTACCTGTGTTTTTAAAAATTAATTAATTTAGTTTATTGAAGGATAATTGCTTTACAGAATTTTGTTCTTTTCTGTCAAACCTCAACATGAATCAGCCATAGGTATACATATATCCCCTCCCCTTTGAACCTCCCTCCCATCTCTCTTCCCATCCCACTCCTCTAGGTTGATGCAGAGTCCCTACTTGAGTTTCCTGAGCCATACAGCAAATTCCCGTTGGTTGTCTATTTTACATATGGTAATGTAAGTTTCCATGTTGCTGTCTCCATACGTCTCACCCTCTCCTCCCCTCGCCCCACGTGCACAAATCTGTTCTCTATGTCTGTTTCTCCATTGCTGCCCTGGAAATAAATTCTTCAGCACCATTTTTCCAGATTCCGTATATATGCATCCAGTTCAGTTCAATTGCTCAGTCGTGTCTGACTCTTTGTAACCCCATGAATCACAGCAGGCCAGGCCTCCATGTCCATCACCATCTCTCGGAGTTCACTCAAACTCAAACGTCCATCGAGTCGGTGATGCCATCCAGCCATCTCATCCTCTGTTGTCCCCTTTTCCTCCTGCCCCCAATCCCTCCCGCATCAGAGTCTTTTTCCAATGAGTCAACTCTTCACTTGAGGTGTCTAAAGTACTGGAGTTTCAGCTTTAGCATCATTTCTTCCAAAGAACACCCAGGGCTGATCTCCTTTAGAATGGACTGGTTGGATCTCCTTGCAGTCCAAGGGACTCTCAAGAATCTTCTCCAACACCACACTTCAAAAGCATCAATTTTTCAGCACTCAGCTTTCTTCACAGTCCAACTCTCGCATCCATACATAAACACTGGACAAATATAGACTTGACTAGGTGGACCTTTGTTGGCAAAGTAAAATGTCTCTGCTTTTGAATATGCTATCTAGGTTGGTCATAACTTTTCTTCCAAGGAGTAAGCGTCTTTTAATTTCATGGCTGCAGTCACCATTTGCAGTGATTTTTGGAACCCCCCAAAATAAAGTCTGACACTGTTTCCACTGTTTCCCCATCTATTTCCCATGAAGTGATGGGACCAGATGCCATGATCTTCGTTTTCTGAATGTTGAGCTTTAAGCCAACTTTTTCACTCCTCTTTCACTTTCATCAAGAGGCTTTTGAGTTCCTCTTCTCTTTCTGCCGTAAGGGTGGTATCATCTGCATATCTGAGGTTATTGATATTTCTCCTGGCAATCTTGATTTCAGCTTGCGCTTCTTCCAGCCCAGCGTTTCTTATGATGTACTCTGCATATAAGTTAAATAAGCAGGGTGACAATATACAGCCTTGACATACTCTTTTTCCTATTTGGAACCAGTCTGTTGTTCCATGTCCAGTTCTAACTGTTGGTTCCTGACCTGCATATAGGTTTCTCAAGAGGCAGGTCAGGTGGTCCGGTATTCCCATCTCTTTCAGAATTTTCCACAGTATATGGTATTTATCTTTCTCTTTCTGACTTACTTCACTCTGTAATAGGTTCTAGGTTCATCCACCTCATTAGAGCTGACTCAAATAACCTTCCTTTTAATGGGTGAGTAATACTCCATTGTGTATATTGTACCACAACTTCTTTATCCATCCGTCAGTGGACATCTAGGTTGCTTCCACGTTCTAGCTATTGTAAATAGTGCTTCAGTGAACATTGGGATACATGTGTCTTTTTCAGTTTTGGTTTCCTCAGGGTATATGCCTAGGAGTGGGATTGCTGGGTCATATGGTCATTTATTTCTAGGTTTTTGAGGAATATCCATACCTTCTTCCATTTGGCTGTATCAATTTACAGTCCCACCAACAGTGCAAGAGTGTTTCCTTTTCTCCACACGTTCTCCAGCATTTATTGTTTGTAGACTTTTTGATGATGGCCATTCTGACTGGTGTGAGGTGATATCTCATTGTAGTTTTGATTTGCATTTCTTTAATAATGAGCAATGCTGAGCATCTTTTCATGTGTTTGTTAGCCACCTGTATGTCTTCTTTGCAGAAATGTGTGTTTAGGTCTTTTTCCCACTATTTGATAGGGTTGTTTGTTTTTCTAGTATTGAGTTGTATGAGCTGCTTGTATATTTTAGAAATTAATCCTTTGTCAGTTGCTTCATTTGCTATTATTGTCTCCCATTCTAAAGGTTGTCTTTTCATCTTGCTTATAGTTTCCTTTGCTGTGCAGAAGCTTTTAAGTTTAATCAGGTTGCTTACTTTTGTTTTTATTTCCATTGGGTGGGTCATAGAGGATCTTGCTTTGATTTATGTCACTGAGTATTCTACCTATGTTTTCCTCTAAGAGTTTTATAGTTTCTGGTCTTACATTTAGGTCTTTAATCCATTTCGAGTTTATCTTTGTATATGCTGTTAGGAAGTGTTCTAACTTCATTCTTTTACATGTAGCTGTCCAGTTTTCCCAGCACCACTTTTGAAGAGGCTGTCTTTGCCCCAATGTATATTCTTGCCTTCTTTGTCAAAAATAAGGTACCCTAGGTGCATGGGTTTATTTCTGGGCTTTCTATCTTGTTCCATTGGTCTCTATTTCTGTTTTAGTGCCAGTATCATACTCTCTTGATGACTATATCTTTGTAGTATGAGCTGAAATCAGCAAGCCAGCTCCATTCTTTCTCAAGACTGATTTGTCTATTCAAGGTCTTTTGTGTTTTCCATATGAATTGTAAAATTTTTTATTCTAGTTCTGTGAAAAATGCCGTCAGTAATTTGATAGGGATTGCATTGAATCTGTAGATTGTGTTTGGTAATATAGTCATTTTCACAATATTGATTCTTCCTACCCAGAAACACATAATATCTCTCCATCTGTTTATATCATCTTTGATTTCTTTCGTTAGTGTCTTATAGTAATCTGTATACAGTTCTTTGTCTCCTTAGGTAAGTATATTCCTAGATATTTAATTCTTTTTGTTGCAGTGGTGAATGGGATTGATTTCTTAATTTCTTTCTGCTTTTTTCATTGTTAGTATATAGAAATGCAAGCAGTTTCTGTGTATTGATTTTGTGTCCTGTGACTTTGCTAAATTCACTGATTAGCTCTAGTAATTTTGTGGTACTATCTTCAGGGTTTTCTGTGTACAGTATCTTGTCACCTGCAAACAATGAGAGCTTTGCTACTTCTTTTCTGATCTGGATTCCTTTTATTTCTTTTTCTTCTCTGATTGCTGTAGCTAGGACTTTGAAAACTATGTTGAATAATAGTGGTGAAAGTGGACACCCTTGTCTTGTTCCTGATCTTAGGGGGGATGCTTTCAGTTTTTCACCATTGAGAATAATGTTTGCTGTAGGCTTATCATCTATGGTCTTGCTGTGTTGAGGTAGGTTCCTTCTATGCCCATATTTTGAAGAGTTTTAATCATGAATGGGTGCTGAATTTTGTCAAAGGCTTTTTTGCATCTATTGAGATGGTCATGTGGTTTTTACCTTTCAATTTGGTAATATGATGTATCACAATGATTGATTTGTATATATTGAAGAATCTGGGCATCCCTGGAATAAACCCAACTTGGTCATGGTGTATGAGCTTTTTGATGTGTTGCTGGATTCTGTTCGCTAAAATTTTGTTGAGGATTTTCTCATCTATGTTCGTCAGTGATATTGGCCTTTAGTTTTCTTTTTTTGTATTGTCTCTGTCTGGTTTTGATATCAGGGTGATGGTGGCCTTGTAGAATGAGTTTGGAAGTGTTCTTTCCTCTGCAGTTTTTGGAAAGAGTTTTAGGATGATAGGCATTAGCTCTTCTCTAAATGTTTGGTAGAATTCACCTGTGAAGCCATCTGGTCCTGGGCTTTTGTGTTTTAGGAGATTTTTGATCACAGCTTCCATTTCAGTGCTTGTGATTGGGTTGCTCATAATTTCTATTTCTTCTTGTTTCAGTCTTGGAAGATTAAACTTTTCTAAGAATCTGTCCATTTCTTCCAGGTTATCCATTTTATTGCCATATAGTTGTTCATAATAGTCTCTTATAATCCTTTGTATTTCTGTACTGTCTGTTGTAACCTCTCCTTTTTCATTTCTTATTTTGCTGATTTGATTCTTCTCTCTTTTTTTCTTGATGAATCTGGCTAAAGGTTTATCAATTTTGTTTTCTTCTCAAAGAACCAGCTTTTTGTTTTATTAACCTTTACTATTGTTTCTTTCATTTCTTTTTCATTTATTTCTGGTCAGATCTTTATGATTTCTTTCCTTCTATTAATTTTGGGTTTTTATTTGTTTGTTTTGTTTTTCTTTTCCCAGTTGTTTTAGGTGTAAAGTTAGGTTGTTTATTTGTTGTGGTTTTTTTTTTGTTTCTTGAGGTAGGATTGTATTGCTATAAACTTCCCTCTTAGGACTGCTTTTTCTGCATCCCACAGGTTTTGAGTTGTCATGTTTTCATTGTTGTTTGTTTCTAGATAATTTTTGATTTCCCTTTGGATTTCTTCAGTAACCTGTTGGTTATTTAGAAAGGTATTGTTTAATCTCCATGTGTTTGTGTTTCTTACAGCTTTTTTCTTGTAATTGATATCTAGTCTCATAGTGTGGTTGGAGAGGATGATTGATACGATTTCAATATTCTTAAATTTACTGAGGTTTGATTTGTGATCCAAGATGTGGTCTATCCTGGAGAATGTTCCATGTGCACTTGAGAAGAAGGTGTATTCTTCTGCATTTGAATGGAATATCCTGAAGTTATGAATGCGATCCATCTCATCTAATGTATTTAAGACTTGTGTTTCCTTATTTTCTGTTTTGATGATCTGTCCATTGGTGTGAGTAGGGTATTAAAGTCTCCTAATATTGTGTTACTGTCAATTTCTCCTTTTATGTCTATTAGTAATTGTTTTAAATATTGAGGTGCTCCTGTGTTGGGTGTATAGATATTTACAATTGCTATGTCTTCCTCTTGGATTGATCCCTTGATCATTATGTAGTGTCCTTCCTTATCTCTTGTAATCTTCTTTATTTTAAGGTCTATTTTGCCTGATATGAGGACAAAAGCTGTCTATTTTGTCAGCTTTCTTTTGCTCCCCATTTGCGTGGAGTATATTTTTCCATCGTCTCACTTTAATTCTGTATGTGTCTTTAGGTCTGAAGTTTGTTTCTTGTAGACAGCATGTATATGGGTCTTGTTTTTGTATCCATTCAGCCAGTCTGTGTCTTTTGGTTGGAGCATTTAATCCATTCACATTTAAAGTAATTTTTGATATATATGTTCCTATTGCCATTTTCCTAATTTTGGGGGGTTGATTTTGTAGATTTTTTTTTTTCTCTTGTATTTCTTGAGTATATAAGTCCCTTTAACATTTGTTGTAAAGCTGGTTTGGTAGTACTGAATTTTCTTAACTTTTGCTTGTCTGAAAAGCTTTTTATTTCTCCATCAATTTTGAATGAGATTCTTTCTGGGTATAGTAATCTTGGTTGTAGATTTTTCACTTTCAGTACTTTAATTATATGCTGCCATTCCTTTCTGGCAGGCAGAGTTTCTGCTGAAAGATCAGCTGTTAAACATGTGGGATTTCCCTTGTATGTTACTTGTTGCTTTTCCCTTGCTACTTTTAATATTCTTTCTTTGTGTTTAGTCTTTGCTAGTTTGATTAGTATGTGTCTTAGTGTGTTTCTCCTTGGGTTTATCCTGTATGGGGCTCTTTGTGCCTCTTGGACCTGATTGACTATTTCCATTTCCATGTTGGGGAAATTTTCAACTATAACCTCTTCAAAAATTTTCTCATACCCTTTCTTTTTCTCTTCTTCTGGGACCCCTAGAATTAGGATGTTGGTGCGTTTGATATTATCCTTAGGTCTCTGAGACTATCCTCAATTCTTTTCATTCCTGTACTTTATTCTGCTCTTCAGAAGTTATTTCCACCATTTTATCTGCCAGCTCACTGATTCATTCTTCTTCTTCAGATATTTCTGCTATTGATTCCTTTTAGAGTATTTTTAATTTCAGTAATTGTATTGTTTGTTTGTTTAGTGTTTAATTATTCTAGGTCTTTGTTAATTGATTCTTGCATTTTCTTTATTTTGTTTTCAAGGTGTTTGATCATCTTTACCAGCATTATTCTGAATTCTTTTTCAGTTAGTTTGCCTATTTTCTCTTCATTTGTTTGAATTTCTGTGTTTCTAGTTTGTTCCTTCATTTGCGTAGTATTTCTCTGCCTTTTCATTATTTTTTTTTAACTTAATTGTGTTTGAGGTCTCCTTTTCCCAGGCTTGAAGGTTGAATTCTTTCTTCCTTTTGGCTTCTGCCCTGCTGTGGTTGGTCCAGTGGTTTGTGTAAGCTTTGTATAGCCTGAGATTTTTGCTGAGTTTTTTGTTTGTTTTTCCTCTGATGGGCCAGGCTGAGTCAAGTGGTAATCCTGTCTGCTGATGATTGGGTTTTTTATTTTTGTTTTGTTTATTGTTTAAATGAGGTGTCCTGCACAGGGTGCTACTGGTGGTTGGGTGGTTGGATCTTGTATTCAGGTGGTTTCCGTTGTGTGAATTTTCACTCTTTGATACTCCCTAGGTTTAGTTCTCTGGTAGTATAGGGTCTTGGAGTCAGTGCTGTCACTCCAAAGGCTCAGAGCTTGATCTCTGGTCAGGAACGAAGATTACGCAAGTGATTTGTTATGGCGTTAAGTGAGATTGAAACAAATACCCCAAAACAAGAAACCAAAGATGACCCCCCAGACAAATGGCAGTTACAAAATCAGGCAAACAATAATTAAAATAATGGAATATACACGTATACATATATACCCATAAGCAAAGTCAAAACAGTCCAACAAAATAAAGTACAATAGATTGACCCAGTGAACAAAGGAAATCAAAAATTATATTTACCAGTAAAGAACAAAACTAACTAAAGCACAAACTGTAAAACGAAACTGAAGCAAGGTGCCAAGGGGAGAGTAAAGCAATGAAAGCAAAACTAACAAATATGTTGAGAGAAAAGAAAAGAAAGAAAGAATAGATAAGCAAAGTTAAATAAAGGTAGGTAAGGAAGATTTATGTACAGTAAAGATTAACTGCAAGGGGAAAAGAGCAATAGGAAAGGCAAACAAAGGAAAAAGTGTAGAAGAAATATAATAGCATTAAAAAAATTAAAAGTTAAAATTATAAACAAGAGAAGAGGAAAAAAAAAAAGGGAAAACCACAGAACTATAAAAGCCCAACCTAGAGGCAGAGGTTTATAACAACAATAAAAAGTGTAACTATATATATACATACTCATAAGCAAAATCAAAATAATCCAACAAAAATAAAGTACAGTAGATTCACCTGGCAAACAAAGGAAACCAAAAATTATATCTACCAGTTAAGAATAAAACTAACGGGTGGTCCTAAGATGGCTGAGGAATAGGATGGGGAGACCACTTTCTCCCCTACAAATTCATCAAAAAATCATTTGAATACTGAGCAACTTCCACAAAACAACTTCTAATTGCTGGCAGAGGACACCAGGCACCCAGCAAGGCAGCGCATTCTCTTCAAAATGAGGTACAACAAAATATAAAAGACAAAAAGAGAGACAAGAATTAAGGATAGATACCTGTCCATGGGAGGGAGTCGTGAAGGAGAAGTTTCCAAACACTAGGAAACCCTCTCACTAGCAGGTACGTGGGGAGTTTTAGAATCTCAGAGGGCAGCATAACCTGGAGGAAAAAAAAACAAACCCACAGAATAAATGCCTAATCACAACTCCCAGCGAAGTAGCCCAGACACTTGCGTCCACCACCAGCAAGCGGGGGCTGGACAGGGAGGCATGGATTGCATGCTTAGGGTAAGGACTGGGCCTGAATCCTCTGAGGACAATCTGAGGGAGCTAACGTGGGATAACAACCCAGACTGTGGGATAGCCAGAGAGAGGGAAAAACAAACGAACAAACTGAACTTTCCCACGAAAAGCTCTAAGGCCCAGCCTGGCCTGCTCACAGAACAAAGGATTGAGTGAATACCAAAGGAGAGCTAGCCTGCTGAGGATAAGCCCCTCCCCCTGCCGGAGGCAGAGAGTCAGGTGTGCGATAGCCAGAGCCGGAAGGCGAGGGGTAATCTCAGCCCCAGAGATGGGCTTCCTCCACCAAACTGTGAGCAGGCTCCCAGTTGCTAGCCAAGTCTTCCCGGGATCCTGGATGGTTGACATCTGCCAGGAGGGTCACAGCCAGAGATCAGCTCCCAAGAGGAGGACACACATGGCATATCTGAGATGGCGCTCTTGCAGTCCTCCCGGGAAACTGAGCGGCTGGGATCAGGGAGGTAATTAAGATGCACAGCCCACCTGGGACAGTGTGCTCGCCAAGCACCTGGCCGCCTGAGCTGCTCGGACCTGGGAAGGGCACAAAATGCACGCCCAACTGAGTCTGTGCCCTTGCGGAGTACCCAAGAACCTGAACCTGAGCATCTTAGACCTGGGAAGTACTGAAAACACAGGGCCCACTTTGGACAGTACCACTGTAGAGCAACCTGGAACCTGAGCAGTGTAGACCAGGAAAGCATACACTGCTGTGAGCTAGGGCAAACCATGTGGTCCATACACTGTGAGCACTCCCCACACATGCCAGTGATATTTGTTTTGCAGTGTTCCTCCCTCCCCACAACACAACTGAACAAGTTAGCCTAAATAAGTTACCACCTTTGCCCCCTTGTGTCAGGGCAGAAATTAGACACTGAAGAGACTAGCAAACAGGAAGCCAAAATAAACAAGGGGGAACTGCTCTGGAAGTGACAGGTGCAACAGATTAAAATCCTGTAGTTAGCGTTGAGTAAGCATTGGAAGGGGCCTATAGACCTTGAGAAGTATAAGCTGGAACAAGGAACTATCTGAAAGTGAACTGACCCCACACTGCCCTCAACAGCTCCAGAGAAATTACTAGATATATTTTTAGTATTATCACTTTTTAATTTAAAAAAATTTTTAAGTTCTTTATTACTACTTTAAGTTTCATTTTTATAACCTACTATTTACCTTGAAAAAAAAAAGACCCTGTTTTTAAAGGAAATTTCATATATATATATTTTTTATAATTTTTGTTATTTATTTTGTTTTGTATTTTTAATATTGTATTTTTGAGAGTCTAACCTTTACTGTAGATTTTCAATCTTTGCTTTTTGGTATTATCAGTTTTGTACCTTCAAGAATCTAGTCTTAAGTTCCCATTTTTACTTAGGGGTGTGATGACTGGCTTGATTGCTCTCTCCCCTTTTGACTCTCCCTTTTCTCCTTCAGGTTACCTCTATCTCCTCCTTCCCCCTTCTCTGCTTAACTCTGAATCTCTGTGGGTGTTCTGGGCTGCGGAGGACACTTAGGGAGCTGATAACTGGCTAGATTGCTCTCTCCCCTTTGACTCCCTCTCTTGTCCTCCTGGTCACCTCTATCTCCCTCTTCCCTCTTCTTTTCTCCATGTAACTCTGAACCTCTCTAGGTGTCCCTCACTGTGGAGAATCTTTTCACCATTGACCTAGATGTTTTATCATCTCTGCTGTATAGATGGAGACCTCTTGAGGCTACTGTAAGAATAAGACTGAAAGCCAGAGGCAGGAGGCTTAAATCCAAAACTTGAGAACACCAGAAAACTCCTGATACCAGGGAACATTAATCGACAAGAGCTCATCCAAAAGCCTCCATACCTACACTGAAACCAAGCTCCACCCAAGAGCCAGTAAGTTCCACAGCAAGACATACCATGCTAATTCTCCAGCAACACAGGAACACAGCCCTGAGCATTAAAATACAGGCTTCCCAAAGCCATGCCAAACCCATAGACACTCCAAGACTCACTACTGGACACTTCATTGCACCACAGAGAGAAGAGATCCAGCTCCACCCACCAGAACACAGACACAAGCTTCCTGAACCAGGAAACTTTGACAAGCCACTTGTCCAACCCCACCCGGAAGGAACAACCTCCACAATAAAGAGGAACCACAAATTTCCAGCCTACAGAAAGGTCACCCCCAAACACAGCAATCTAAACAAAATGAAAAGGCAGAGAAATATTCAGCAGGTAAAGGAACATGATAAATGCCCACCAAACCAAACAAGAGGAGGAGACAGGGAGTCTACCTGGAAAAGAATTCAGAATAATGACAGTAAGGATGACCCAAAATCTTGAAAACAAAATGGAGTTACAGATAAATAGACTAGAGACAAGGATTGAGAAGATGCAAGAAATGTTTAACAAGGACCTAGAAGAAATAAAAAAGAGTCAGTCAATAATGAGTAATGCAATAACTGAGATCAAAAGCACTCTGAAGGGAACCAACAGTAGAATAACTGAGGCAGAAGACAGGATAAGTGAGGTGGAAGATAGAACGCTGGAAAGAAATGAAGCAGAGGGAAAAAGAAAAAAGAATTAAATGAGGACAACTTCAGAGGCCTCTGGGACAATGTTAAACACCTCAACATTTGAATCATAGGAGTCCCACAAGAAGAAGACAGAAAGGGCATGAGAAAATACTTGATGGTATAACAGTTGAAAACTTTCCTAAAATGGGGAAGGAAATAGCCACCCAAGTCCAAGAAACCCAGAGAGTCGCAAACAGCATAAAACCAAGGTGAAACACCCCAAAACACATATTAATCAAATTAATGAAGGTCAAACAGAGCAAATATTAAAAGCAGCAAGGGAAAATGAACAAATAACACACAAGGGGATCCCCATAAGGATAACAGCTGATCTTTCAATAGAAACTCTTCAGGCCAGAAGGGAATGGCAGGAGGAAAGAGAAAAACCTACAACCCAGATTACTGTATGCAGCAAGGATCTCATTCCGATATGAAGGAGAAATCAAAAGCTTTACAGGCAAATAAAACCTGAGAGAATTCAGCACCACCAAACCAGCTCTTCAACAAATGCTAAAGGATCTTCTCTAGACAGGAAACGCATAAAAGATTTTTAAACTCGAGCCCCAAACAACAAAGTAAATGCAATAGTTACCTTATCAATACTTATCAATAGTTACCTTAAATGTAAATGAGTTGAATGCCCCAACCGAAAGTAAAGACTGGCCGAGTGGATACAAAAACAAGAAAGACCCCTATTATACTGTCTAGAAGAGACCCCTCTCAAAACAAGGGACACATACAGACTGAAAGTGAAGGGCTGGAAAAGATATTTCATGCAAATGGAGACCAAAAGAAGTAGCAATACTTGTATCAGATAAGATAGACTTTGAAATACCGTGAAAAGAGACAAGGAAGGACACTACATAATGATCAAAGGATCAATCTAAGAAGACGATATAGCAATTATAAATATATATGCACCCAACATAGCACCACAATATGTAAGGCAAATCCTAACAAGTATGAAAAGGGAAATTAACAGTAACACAGTAATATTGAGAGACTTTAATACTCCACTCACATATATGGATAGATTGACTAAATGGAAAACCGCCAGGAAATACAAACTTTAATTGATACAATGGACAAGTTAGACCTAATTGATATCTATAGGACATTTCACCCCAAAACAATGAATTTCACCATTTTCTCAAGTGTACACGGACATTCTCCAGGATAGATCACATCCATGGCCATAAATCTAGCCTTGGTAAATTCAGAAAAATTGAAATCATTTTAAGCATCTTTTCTGATCAAAATCTGGTAAGACTAGATGCCAACTATAGGAAGAAAAGTATTAAAAATACAAACAAGAGGCTAAACAGCACACTTCTGAATAACCAGCAAATCACAGAAGGAATAAAAAAAATAACAAAATATGCATAGAAACAAAATAAAAACACTACAACCCCAAACCTATGGGATTCAGTAAAAAGCAGTGCTAGGGGGACGGTTCATAGCAATACAAGCTTACCTCAAGAAACAAGAGAAAAATCAAATAAACAACCTAACTTTAAACCTAAAGTAACCAGAGAAAGAATAAATGAAGAGCCTCAGGGTTAGTAGAAAGAAAGAAATCATAAAAATTAGGGCAGAAATAAAAACAAAGGAGACTATAGCAAAAATCAACAGAGCTAAAAGCTGTTTCTTTGAGAAGATAAATAAAATTGACAAACCTTTAGCCAGACTCATCAAGAAAAAAAGGGAGAAGAATCAAGTCAACGAAATTAGAAATGAAAATGGAGAAATCACAACAGACAACACAGAAATACAAAGGATCATAAGAGACTACTGTCAGCAACTGTATGACAGTTAAATGGACAACTTGGAAGAAATGGACAAATTCTTAGAAAAGTATAACCTTCCAAAACTGAAGAAGAAATAGAAAATGTAAACAGACCCATCACAAGCACAGAAATCAAAACTGTTATCAAAAATCTTCCAACAAACAAAAGCCCACGACCAGATGGCTTCACAGGTGAATTCTACCAAAAATTTAGAGAAGAGCTAACATCTATCCTACTCAAACTCTTCCAGAAAATTGTAGGGGAAAGTAAACTGCCAAACTCATTCTATGAGGCCAACATCACCCTAATACCAGAACCAGACAAAGATGCCACAGAAAAAAACTATAGGCCAGTATCACTGATGAACATAGATGTGAAAATCCTCAACAAAATTCTAGCAAACAGAATCTAGCAACATATTAAAAAGATCATACATCATGACCAAGTGGGCTTTATCCCAGGGATGCAAGGATTCTTCAGTATTTGCAAGTCAATCAATGTGTTAACCACATGAACAAATTGAAAGATAAAAACCATATGCTTATCTCAATAGATGCAGAGAAAGCCTTTGACAAAATTCAACATCCATTTATGATAAAACCCCCCAGAAAGCAGGCATAGAAGGGATGTACCTCAACATAATAAAAGCCATATATGATAAACCCCCAGCAAACATTATCCTTAATGGTGAAAAATTGAAAGCCTTTCCCCTGAAGTCAGGAAGAAGACAAGGGTGCCCACTCTCACCACTACTATTCAGCATAGTTTTGGAAGTTTTAGCCACAGCAATCAGAGAAGAAAAATAAAAGATATCCAGATTGAAAAGAAGTAAAACTCTCCCTGTTTGCAGATGACATGATCCTATACATAGAAAACCCTAAAGACACCACCAGAAAAATACTAGAGCTAATCAGTGAATATAGTAAAGTTGCAGGATATAAAATTAACACACAGAAGTTCCTTGCATTCCTATACACTAACAGTGAGAAAACAGAAAGAGGAATTAAGGAAACAATTCCATTCACCATTGCAATGAAAAGAATAAAATACTTAGGAATAAATCTACCAAAGAAACAAAAGACCTATATATAGAAAACTATAAAACATTGATGAAAGAAATCAAAGATGACACAAATAGATGGAGAAATATACAATGTTCATGGAGCAGTAGAATCAATATAGTGAAAATGAGTATACTACCCAAAGCAATCTATAGATTCAGTGCAATCCCTATCAAGCTACCAACGTGGTTTTTTTCAGAGAACTAGAAGAAATAATTTCACAATTTGTATGGAAATACAAAAACCTGGAATAGCCAAAGCAGTCTTGAGAAAGAAGAATGGAACTGGAGGAATCAACCTGCCTGACTTCAGGCTATACTACAAAGCTACAGTCATCAAGACAGTATGGTAGGCACAAAGACAGAAATATAGAACAGTGGAACAAAATAAAAAGCCCAGAGGTAAATCTACGCACCTATGGACACCTTATCTTCGACAAAGGAGGTAAGAATATACAAAGGAGAAAAAACAATCTCTTTTTTAACAAGTGGTGCTGGGAAAACGGGTCAGTTCAGTCGCTCAGTTGTGTCTGACTCCTTGTGACCCCATGAATCGCAGCACGCCAGGCCTCCCTGTCCATCACCATCTCCTGGAGTTCACTCAGACTCACGTCCATCAAGTCCGTGACGCCATCTAGCCATCTCATCCTCAGTCGTCCCATTCTCCTCCTGCCCCCAATCCCTCCCAGCATCAGAGTCTTTTCCAATGAGTCAGCTCTTCACATGAGGTGACCAAAGTACTGGAGTTTTAGCTTTAGCATCATTCCTTCCAAAGAAATCCCAAGGCTGATCTCCCTCAGAATGGACTGGTTGGATCTCCTTGCAGTCCAAGGGACTCTCAAGAGTCTTTTCCAACACCACAGTTCAAAAGCATCAATTCTTCGGCGCTCAGCCTTTTTCACAGTCCAACTCTCACATCCATACATGACCACTGGGAAAACCATAGCCTTGACTAGATGGACCTTTGTCGGCAAAGTAATGTCTCTGCTTTTCAATATGCTATCTAGGTTGGTCATCACTTTTCTTCCAAGGAGTAAGCGTCTTTTAATTTCATGGCTCCAGTCACCATTTGCAGTGATTTTGGAGCCCAGAAAAATAAAGTCTGACACTGTTTCCACAGTTTCCCCATCTATTTGCCATGAAGTGATGGGACCAGATGCCATGATCTTCATATTCTGAATGTTGAGCTTTAAGCCAACTTTTTCACTCTCCTCTTTCACTTTCATCAAGAGGTTTTATAGCTCCTCTTCACTTTCTGCCATAAGGGTGGTGTCATTTGCATATCTGAGGTTATTGATATTTCTCCCGACAGTCTTGATTCCAGCTTTTGTTTCTTCCAGTCCAGCATTTCTCATGATGTACTCTGCATAGAAGTTAAATAAGCAGGGTGACAATATACAGCCTTGACGTATTCCTTTTCCTATTTGGAACCAGTGTGTTGTTCCATGTCCAGTTCTAACTGTTGCTTCCTGGCCGCATACAGATTTCTCAAGAGGCAGGTCAGGTGGTCTGGTATTCCCATCTCTCTCAGAATTTTCCACAGTTTATTGTGATCCACACAGTCAAAGGCTTTGGCATAGTCAATAAGGCAGAAATAGATATTTTTCTGGAACTCTTTTGATTTTTCCATGATCCAGCGGATGTTGGCAATTTGATCTCTGGTTCCTCTGCCTTTTCTAAAACCAGCTTGAACATCAGGGAGTTCACGGTTCACATATTGCTGAAGCCTGGTTTGGAGAATTTTGAGCATTACTTTGCTAGCATGTGAGATGAGTGCAATTGTACGTTAGTTTGAGCATTCTTTTGCATTGCCTTTCTTTGAAATGGGAATGAAAACTGACCTTTTCCAGTCCTGTGGCCAATGCTGAGTTTTCCAAATTTTCTGGCATAATGAGTGCAGCACTTTCACAGCATAATCTTTTAGGATTTGAAACAACGTAACTGGAATTCCATCTCCTCCACTGGCTTAGTTCATAGTGATACTTTCTAAGGCCGATTTGACTTCACATTCCAAGATGTCTGGCTCTAGATTAGTGATCACATCATCATGATTATCTGGGTCGTGAAGATCTTTTTTGTACAGTTCTTCCATGTATTCTTGCCACCTCTTAATATATTCTGCTTCTGTTAGGTCCATACCATTTCTGTCCTTTATCGAGCCCATCTTTGCATGAAATGTTCCCTTGGTATCTCTAATTTTCTTGAAGAGATCTCTAGTCTTTCCCATTCTGTTATCTTCCTCTATTTCTTTGCATTGATCACTGAAGAATACTTTCTTATCTCTTCTTGCTATTCTTTGGAACTCTGCATTCAGATGCTTATATCTTTCCTTTTCTCCTTTGCTTTTTGCCTCTCTCCTTTTCACAGCTATTTGTAAGGCCTCCCCAGACAGCCATTTTGCTTTTTTGCATTTCTTTTCCATGGAGATGTTGTTGATCCCTGTCTCCTGTACAATGTCACAAACGTCATTCCATAGTTCATCAGGCACTCTTATCTATCAGATCTATGCCCTTAAATCTATTTGTCACTTCCACTGTATAATCATAAGGGATTTGATTTAGGTCATACCTGAATGGTCTAGCGGTTTTCCCTACTTTCTTCAATTTGAGTCTGAATTTGGTAATAAGGAGTTCATGATCTGAGCCACAGTCAGCTCCCGGTCTTGTTTTTGCTGACTGTATAGAGCTTCTTCATCTTTGGCTGCAAAGAATATAATCAATCTGATTTCGGTGTTGACCATCTGGTGATGTCCATGTGTAGAGTCTTCTCTTGTGTTGTTGGAAGAGGGTGTTTGCTATGACCAGTGCATTTTCTTTGTAAAAATCTTTTTAATCTTTGCCCTGCTTCATTCCGCATTCCAAGGCCAAATTTGCCTGTGACTCCAGGTGTTTCTTGACTTCCTCCTTTTGCATTCCAGTCCCCTATAATGAAAAGGACATCTTTTTTGGGTGTTAGTTTTAAAAGGTCTTGTAGGTCTTCATAAAACCATTCAACTACAGTTTCTTCAACGTTACTGGTTGGAGCATAGACTTCGATAAATGTGATATTGAATAGTTTGCCTTGGAGGTGAACAGAGATCATTCTGTCGTTTTTGAGATTGCATCCAAGTACTGCATTTCGGACTCTTTTGTTGACTATGATGGCTACTCCATTTCTTCTGATGGATTCCTGCCTGCAGTAGTAGATACAATGGTCATCTGGTCAACCACTTGTAAAAGAATGAAACTAGAACACTTTCTAACCATACACAAAAATAAACTCAAAATGGGTTAAAGATCTAAACTTAAGACCAGAAACTAAAACTCCTAAAGGAGTTTTAGGAGTTTTATGTTTTATAGGCAAAACGCTTTCTGACATAAATCACAGGAGGATCCTCTTTGACCCACCTCCCAGAGTAATGGAAGTAAAAGCAAAAATAAATGGGACCTAATTAAACCTAAAAGCTTCTGCACAACAAAAGAAACTAAAAGCAAGGTGAAAAGACAGCGTTCAGAATGGGAGAAAATAATAGCAAAAGAAGCAACTGACAAAGAATTGATCTCAGTTCACACAGCTCAATGCCAGAAAAATAAACGGCCCAATCAAAAAATGGGCCAAAGAACCAAACAGACATTTCTCCAAAGAGGGCATACAGATGGCTAACAAACACATGAAAAGATGCTCAACATCACTCATTATCAGAGAAATACAAATCAGAACCACAATGAGGTACTGTCTCACGCCGGTCAGAGTGGCTGCTATCAAAAAGTCTATAAACAGTACATGCTGGAAAGGGTGTAGAGAAAAGGGAACCCTCTTACACTGTTGATGGGAATGCAAACTAGTACAACCACTATGGAGTACAGCATAGAGATTCCTTATAAAACTGGAGATAGAACTGCCATATGACCCAGCAATCCCACTGCTGGGCATACACACTGAGGAAACCAGAACTGAAAGAGACGTGTACCCCAGTGTTCACTGTGGCACTGTTTACAATAGCTAGGACATGGAAGCAAACTAGATGTCCATCGGCAGACAAATGGATAGCAAAGCTGTGGTACATATGCACAGTGGAATATTACTCAGCTATTAAAAAGAATGCATTTGAGTCAGTTCTAATGAGGTAGATGAAACTGGAGTCTATTAAACGGAGTGAGGTAAGTCAGAAAGAAAACCACCAATACAGTATATTAACGCATATATATGGAATTTACAAAGATGGTAATGATGACCCTATAGGCGAGACAGCAAAAGAGACACAGATATAAGGAACAGACTTTTGGACTCTGTGGGAGAAGGTGAGGGTGGGGTGTTTTGAGAGAATAGCATTGAAACATGTATATTACCATATGTGAAATAGATCACCAGTCCAGGTTCAATGCATGAGACAGGGCACTCAGGATGGGGGCACATGTATACCCATGGCTGATTCATATCAATGTATGGCAAAAACCACTGCTGCTGCTGCTGCTAAGTCGCTTCAGTCGTGTCCGACTCTGTGCGACCCCAGAGACGACAGCCCATCAGGCTCCCCCCTCCCTGGGATTCTCCAGGCAAGAGTACTGGAGTGGGTTGCTATTTCCTTCTCCAGCAAAAACCACTATTGTAAAGTAATTAGCCTCCAATTAAAATAAATAAATAAAAAGAACAAAAACTAAAACACAAATTGGAAATCAAAGCAAGGTGCTAATTGGAGAATAGAGCAATGAAAATGAAACTAACAAATACGTTGTGAGGAAAGGAAGGAAAGAAGGAATAGATATGCAGAATTAAATAGAGGTAGATAAAGAAGATTTATATCCATTAAAGATTAACTACAAGGGAAAAAGAACAGTAGGAAAAGCAAAGGAATAAATGTAGAAAAAATAGGTTTAAAAAATTAAAATTAAAAAACAGAAAAGAAAAAGAAAACAAAAAACCTCTACAGAACTGCAAAAGCCCAATGTAGAGGAAGAGGTTTATTAGAACTATAAAAAGTGTGAGAGGAAAAAAAGATCAAAAAGCTTAATTAGATTTCATAGTGCCAATAAAATCAACAGCTGCAACAGAGGGGAAAAAATAAAAGATAAAAATCCAGAAGAATCTACAGAACAAGTCAAAACATAATAATAGTAAATGTTTTCCTTGGGTCACTGCTGTCAGAGTCCTTTCCCTCGCTGGGAGTCACAGTCCACCTCACCCCTCTAGGATGCCCTCCAACACTGTGCTATCTCTGGACCTGCTGTGGGGGCAGCTCAGATTCTAATCTGGTCCTATTCCTGTGTGTTCTTGCCTCCAGTGTCCACAGCTATCAGAACTAGTGCATTTTCTTTTCTGGGAGTTCTCAATGTCCTTTTATATGTTTCAAAGAGAGTCTGCCTAGTTGATCCTGTGGATTTAATCTGCAGCTTATACAGCTCGTGGGAAGGTTTTGGGTCTTCTTCCTTAGACGCACTGCCCCTGGGTTTTAATTGTGGTTTTATTTCCATCTCTGCATGTGGGTTGTCCACTGGGGTTTGCTCCTGAGGCTGCCCTGGAGGACTTGGGTTTGCTCCTTTGAGGGCCAGGTGTGGAAGTGATTCAGCTGCTTGGGTCACAGGGGTCCTGGCAGCAGCAGGTACTCAGGGGAGTTGTCGACTAGGGCAGCAGGAAATACAGTGCTCTTGAAGGGTATGGCAACCAGTATTGGCCAGTACACTCCAGTATTCTTGCCTGGAGAACCCCCCGACAGAGAAGCCTGGCAGGCCACAGTCGACAGGGTCACAAAGTGTTGGACATGACTGAAGCGACCTTGTGCACCTAGATGCAAGACTTTCTTTTGCCTGTGGCAGCTCTGTCCCAGTGAGAGTTGAGCATGAAGGTGGCGCAGCTGCTTGGCTTGTGGGGACCCTGGCCGCGCCAAGTGTGCAGGGACATGGACTGCATCCACCGCAGGAGTTACGGCCCTATCGGACTCTTTTTTCAAGGCTTTTGTAGCTGGTGATCAGAAGGCCTGTGGCCAGTCTTTTCCCGTTGCTCCACGCATTCAGGCATTTAGAGGGCTCCCTTGCCTGGAGTCCTTCTCTCTTGTTTGGCGTGTCAGGCACATGGAGTGACCCCCCTGGCTGAGGTCCTGCTCTGTAGAACGGCGCATCAGACACCCCTTTAAGGGGTACCCTAGGTGGGGTCCTACTCTGTAGTTCAGTGCCTCAGGTGTTTGATGGGCCAGCCTTTCTCTCCTTCAGCTGCGGATGCTGGAGTGTGGGGAGGGAGAGCCTTTGGTGATGGCTCCACCCCCTACATGTGACTCTGCAGTACCACCTTGCTTCCATGGCTGCCTCACTTTCCTCCACAGTCATTTCCCACCACAGGCTCCTCCCTCACATCCCCTCTATCCGTCTCTAAACAGTCAGCAGCAGCCCTTGCCCTGGGAGGGCTCCACAGTCTCTAAACTCCAGCTGCCAGCTGCTGGGCCTTGCAGGGGACCTGTGTCCCTGTCCGGGGTATGTATGTCTGTGGTAAGTACTGTCTGATTCTCATTCCATTTAGGCTGCCACAGATCAGCTGTTTCAGTCTCAGCCTTTAATTTTCTCCTTTAACTCAGACAGTTGCCCCAATGTGGGATTGGACCCCTGCTTCAGTTCCCCCACCTGCCGAGGGCAGGTCCAGTCCTACTAACACTCCTGTTTTTCCCTCTGGCTCCTTTGTCCTACTGAGTTTTGTGTGGTTCTATATATTCTTTTCCACTGGTCAGGTACTCCTGTCCGTTCTCAGCTGGTGTTCTGCATGCGCTTCTGTGTCTGAAGGTGTATTCCTGATGTATCCATGGGGAGAGATGTACTCCATGTCTACCTACTCCTCCATCTTGTTTCCCTTAAAAATTTTTACATGTGGGCTGGAATCCCATATTTTAGAGAGTTCCTTCTCTGCAGAAACCTCAGCTCTACTTTCCCCTGCTTTTCTGAGTCTCCTCTAGGCAACTTTTTCAGGCAATGAGAACAGTGGGAATTCTTCTGTAGCTTGTATTGCTTTTGATATTTCCTCATTTGGATAATTAATGTTTGGATAAGGTTTATTTTTTAGCATCTTTTAAACTCTTTAACTATCCTTCCCCATGAGATTATACCTTTTCTCCAACCATTCTGAAAACATACAGGGCACTTTTTACTACATTTTCCACCTTCGGTACCAGAGTTATTTTCCCAAAGACTCTCACTACTTACTTTATGGAAAGAATAAGAAAAATAACAAAACTGACAGGTTTGTTATTTTTCGTACTTCTTTAATGAAAGTGTTTTGAGTTTTAGGGTAGGATTTCTTTTTTTTTTTTTTTTTATGTAATACACTACCACTTTTTTTGCCATACTGATAATGATTGGCTGCTTTCTACATGACTGTATATATAATAGATGCCTTTACATTATCTAGAATTAGAATCAATAATTTGCTTAGTTGTGTCTAACTCTTTGAGGCCCCATGGACTATACAGTTCGTGGAATTCTCCAGGCTGGAACACTAGCTGTTCCCTTCTCCAGGGGATCTTCCCAACCCAGGGATTGAATCCAGGTCTCCCAGCATTGCAGGCAGATTCTTTACCAGATGAGCCACCAGGGAAGCACGTATAAAAGATAACTTTATGTTATCTAAAATTAGAATCAAGTTTTTAGTGTCTCTTTCTAAACTTTAACAAACTAAACAATTTAAACATACTGAAGCAGTGCTGCGGAAACAGCAGATGAATAGATGGTACGTTTGAGCATACCTTCCTTGGATAGGCAGCTTGTAAAGCATTGAGATGTTACTACCAGAGAATATTGGAGTGTGATGCCCTTTTAAATTAGTAAGTTCCAACGAATTTTGGGGGTGAACAGTTGCCTGATTTTAAGCATCAGTGCTTGGAAATATGCTATTCTGTCTTCATTTTTAACCCTTTTGTATGTTTTCATAATTTCCTAGATTTTGAGATCAAACTTTTTATTCAGTAGACTTAGTTCAAGTCTATTTAATCAAATGGTAGGAGAAATGATGAATCATATTTAAAAATATGTTCTTCCTACCTCCTTTAGATAACTAGAGGAAAGATAGGCATCTCTTCCATTAGCCTGTTATTGTACTCCAGTGCAACCCCGAAATAACCACTACCTGATCCGTTGTAAAAGGCTGGCAGGAGGTCCTATTGTGCATTTTGTCCTGGATTGGTGATGTCTTCAGAGGCAATAATTTTGAATACTACCCTTTTGTGTATTCTCATATGTGCATTTTATTCTGTTAGACTCAGCATGTACTGAGTTTAGATCTAATACTTTATATCTTTGTCCACCCTGTCCCTCACGCTTGGAGTTCCTCCCCTGTCCATATCACTTGTTAGGTTTTAAGACCTACTTCATAATACATCTCTGTAAGATCTCTTTGACTTTTCCGCATTGCCTTATATACTCTGAAATTCTGTTATACTTCATTTTGCACAGTTTATCACTTTAAAGTGTGATATTCATATTTTAAGCATATACAAGCACCATGAAGGCAAAACTTGTGTCTTAAATCCTGCCACACACACACTACCTGTGGCATTTTGTAAAGCCTGCTTCTGTGGCCTTTACAGCTCATATGTGATAGATACTGAATGGATGTTTATTGATTCTTGGAGTAATCTCTGGATTTGTGGTTCTGTTATCTTTTTAATTGGAGGATACTTGCTTTACAATGTTGGTATTTGCTGTACAACAGGGTGAATCAACTGTAAGTATACGTATATCCTTTCTTTCTTGAAGACTGGATTTGTGGTTCTTAAAAGTTAGGTTTCCAGGCTATTAGACAGTCACTTATCCAGAAGTTCAATGGACGGTTCAAGGGGTTTGGTAGAATACTAGACAGTTTTTCTGTACTAAATTGTTTGCATTTTATTTTTTATGAAAATAATTGATTAATTTTGAATATCATGGTTAACATGATACAGTTAAACTTAATTCAGTAGTTTAAAACACTGCATGAAAGTTTGTTGGTGTTGCTAAGAGAAGGATTGAAAGCTTCTCTGAAAAGATTATTCTTACATATTAAAAGAACAATTTGGTTTCTTTTTCGGAAAGAAACATTTTGGCTTCTTGAAAAGGCTGAAGCTCACTGAAAATGTTAAAAGTTATCAAGCTGACTTTCTACATTTAGAATATATTAAAAATGTGTTCTTTATAACTTAAAATGTTTTAAAACCAAAGTTATCTGTAGTCTAAGAAAAGAAGGAAATCCATGGAGGCACAGCACTGCTGTCCAATGTATCATTGGCTTTGTTACTAATGAGATTCCAGCAGATTGATAATGCCAGAGGCCTTGGAGAGTTAAGATTCTAGAGGGAAGGCTTGTAAAATGCGTTGTTCTAAGTGGCATAACCACTAAACATGAATACCTTAAACTTAGATGAGAAAAACTTATTAAAAGACAAAACAAAGTAAAATAGTTTAACCCTTCTAATAACCAACTCTGTTTGCTTGATAGGAATATTGGATTTCAATACTCTCATTTTCTTCTCTGATATATATATATATATACACACACACACACAAGGACTTTGTGACTAAAAAAAAATTAACATATTTTAAACCTGATGTTTGGTTCCTAAATAAGAATTAACTTAAAAACCTTTTTTAGAAATTTTCAAGCATAAATAGAAAATAAAGTAGGAATTTTAACTTCCATATACTCAGCTGCATCTTCAGGAATTATCTGCAGTGTCTAATCTTTTTTCATCCATAGTCCTACCTGCTTCCTACCTGCTATATTATTTTAAAGCAAATCCTATATTTTTTCAGTTTATTTGTAAATATTTTAGTAACAGTGTATCTCTTAAAGATAAGAGCTCAGTTTTTAAACATAATCAGAATACCTTAAAAAGTAGCATTTCTTAAATATCAGATAATATTCAGAAAGTGTTCAAATTGAACCTAGTTGTTCATTGGTGGATATTGTGATATTAAGATCAACCTGTTGGGTCAGGTGTTATCAGCCTTGCATTAATGCTTTTGTGCTGTACTTACTCACTCAGTCGTGTCTGACTCTTTGCAACTGCTTGGACTGTAGCCCGCCAGGCTCCTCTGTCCATGGGGATTCTCCATGCAAGAATACTGGAGTGAATTGCCATGCCCTCCTCCAGGGGTCTTCCCAACCCGGGAATTGAACCGAGGTCTCCTGCATTGCAGGCAGGTTCTTAACCAGCTGAGCTACGAGGAAAGCTCCATTAATGGTTTTAGTAGCTATTTAGTATTGTCTTTTTCCATTATTTCATTAGGGGTTACAGAACAGTAATAATGTAATTTTAATCTTGAGATAGCCAATGTTCAAATTTCTCTAATTGTCTTATAGTATTTTTAATTTTAAATTTATTTTTTTAATAATTTGAAGTTGTCTTTATTTTATCCTTATTCTTTTTTAAATTTATTTATTTTTTAATTGAAGGTTAATTGCTTTACAGAATTTTGTTGGTTTCTGCCAAACATCAACATGAATCAGCCATAGGTACATAAACTATGTAAGAATCAGTATCCAGATAAGGTCTCTACATTGCAATTGGATAATATTCAGCCTCTTTTTAATCTGTATGCTCCCCCTTTTCTCCCTCTCTCTGCAGTTTATTTCTTGAAGAATCGGGATTGTTAGAGTTTCTCCATTTGAATTTGCTGATTGCATCTCAGTGTTTCTTTTAACATTGTTTTTCTGTAAATGGGTAATTAGAGTCTTGAATCAGATTCATGTTCAGTTTTTTTAACAGCAATATTTAGAAGCAATGTTGTATCCTTAAGGCACACAGTATATAGTTCTTCCATTTGTTGTGAGCATATTGTAGCCTTGGGAATCTGTTGTCCACAATGGCTGTTAAGAATGTGCTTGATTTCTTGAACCTATCTTTTCTTGGAAATCTATTTCTTTCCTGCCTCTGGGAATTTTTAAGATTTTTTTCTAACCCTTGACTTCTGATATTTTACAGGATGTGTCTCAGGTGTTATGCTCCTGGGAGACCCTTTCAGTGGGAAAGCCTTTTTCATTTCATAGCAATTTTCTTCTCTTATTTCTTCATTTTCCTTCTTCATTCTCTCTCTTCTTGCTTTCTGACTTGTTCTGTTGCTCTGAGTCTCTGCTCAGCTGTTACTGTACCAAATCAAAATACTGACTGTATGAAAGCATTCTGCTGTCTTTATTTTTTAGTTGGAGTATAATTGCTTTACAGTGTTGTGTTAGTTTCTGCTGTACAATGAAATGAATCAGTTATAAGTATACATATATCTCCTCCCTCCTGACCTGCCTTTCACTCCTGCTCCCACCCTTGTCCCACCCCTCTAGGTCAGCAGAGAGCACTGAACTGAGGCCCCTGTGCTATACAGCAGGCTCTCACTCGGTACATGTGGTGTGTACGTATGT
This sequence comes from Capra hircus, assembly GCF_001704415.2. Lineage (NCBI taxonomy): Eukaryota > Metazoa > Chordata > Mammalia > Artiodactyla > Bovidae > Capra > Capra hircus. Next base: position 17,347,373 of record NC_030815.1, read on the forward strand.
GAGTTCTGATCTGATTTGCCTACCCTCCCCTTATCTGCTCTGTGCACACGTCCATTCTCTATGTCTGCGTCTCTGTTCCTGCCCTGCAAGTAGATTCATCTGAACTGTTTTTTTAGATTCCGCATATGTGTTAATAACGATATTTACGTCTCTCTTTATGCCTTAGTTCCCTTTGTATAACAGGCTCTAAGTCCTTCCATATCCCTACAAATGACTCAGTTTCATTCCTTTTCATGGCTGAGTAATATTCCATTGTATATATGTACCACGTCTTCTTTATCCAGTCATCTGTTGATGGACATTTAGGTTGCTTCCATGTCCTAGCTGTTGTAGAGTGTGCTGCAGTGAATATTGGGGTGTGTGTGTCTTTTTGAATTACGATTTTCTCAGGGTATATGCCCAATAATAAGATTGCTGGATTGTATGTAGTTCTATATTTAGTTTTAAAAGGAGCCGCCATGCTGTTCTTTATAGTGGCTGTTTTTGATTTGCATTTCTTTAATAATTAGTGATGTTGAGCATCTGTTCATGTGCCTCTTGGCCATCCTTGTCTTCTTTGGAGAAATGTCCGTTTAGCTCCTCTGCCTGTTTTCTGATTGAGTGTGTGTGTGAGATATCGAGCTGCATATGCTGCTTTATTCTTTCCATAGCACCTGATGTTGATTTATAATGTCTTTCCAATGACTTGATGGTAAGGCAGGGACTTTTTAAAATTCACTGCTGTTTTCTCAGTGTTTAAAACAATGTCTTATACATAGTAGGTGCTCAGTTGTTGAAAAGATTAGGTTGTTGGACTTGTGAGTCATCCCCATTTCTTGACTTCTATTGCATTTTTAAATAAATTTTTTATTTCTTTTCTACATCTTGAAAGGGTTTTTAAGTCTATATTGATTTTGTTACGATGTTGTTTCTGTTTTATGTGTTTTTTTTTTTGTGGGGAAGGGAGCAGGAAGCATGTGGGATCTTAGCTCCCTGACCCAGGATTGAAGCCACACCTTCTGCGTTGGAAGGTGAAGTCCCAATTACTGGACCACCAGGGAAGTCCCTGAAAATTTTTTGTTTTTTTTTTTTTAAACATTATCTTCCAATACTCATTGAATGTTTGCTCTTGATAATTGTAATTTTAAATTTTAGAATTTCTTTTCTCTGGCCCTTTTTCATTGCATCCTGTACTTGTTTTATAGTTGCAGATCTACGTCAGGCTCCATAAGGATACTAACTAGACTTCCCAACCCCTCATTCTCCTCCAGTAGAGTATCTTCTGATCTCCACATTTTCTTTGTCTTCCTTTGTTCATCTTGGTCCTTCATTTATTTTAGTTTTTCTGGTAGACGGTTTGGGCTTCTTCAGTAACGGTTCAGTTATATTTCGCTACCAGATCTCTCTAATGTAAGTGCATGGGGTAGGCCTCCCAATGTAGAGTGCTTGGGCCTGTGGCAAGGAAGGGGAGGATAAGAAAGAAAGGTTCCTTTGGCTCAGCTATTCAGAGTGAGTTTAGTTTTCTCACTCTTTGTTCCAAAGCCATCCCTTCCTTGCTTCCAAGACTCTAAGAAAGAATTACACCTCCCTGTATGTCTTTGGCTGTGGTTTTGCTTTGCTTTTATTTTTGTGTCATTTTCATACCACTTACGTTTTATAACATCCAGCAAAATTTCTTTCTACATGATACCCTTTCTTGTTATCTTTTCTTGGTTGTTATAATTTCTTGGTTGAAGAAATACATTATGTTCATAGAGGGGAATTGGAAAACTCATTTTCTTCTCTTCCTCTTCTACTTGTATTCCCCTCTCTGGAAGGAAGCCATTATTAACAACTCTTTAAGTTACTTTCTTGACTTAACAGTATGTCTTGATCATTTTTGCACCTTGCCAATTTATTATTTTTTTCTGCAGATGGGTGAAAGTCCTTTTTTAAAATCTAATGAGTAAAAAGAAATATCTTAATGTTTTAATTTGTATTTCCCTGATTAGAAATTATGTTGAGTATTTTTCATATATTTACTGCATTTTTGTATTTCATACTGTGTGAAATGCTAGACCCATTTCTATCCTTTACTTGTGTTTTAACTTGTTTCTAACAATACCCATACATTGTATACATTCTTACATTTGTTTTCTTAAAAAATGCATTTTGCTAATATTTTCCTGTAAGTTTGCCCTGTCTTATAATTTTATTGGTAGTCTATATTTTCTTTCTCAGAGGTCTCACATTTTCTCACTTTTTTTCCCTTTGTGGAGTCTCTGTCTTGTGCTTTACTTAGGAAGGACTGATGTTTGTTAGTTTCACCCTCAGTTAATTTACAATTTTTAGCTATTATTTTTAAATATCCTCTCTTCTGTCACGTAAGTGGATTCTTGATAGGGAAGGGGATTAGATATGTGTGCTCAATTTGCCATCTTTAGCAGAAATTCAGACAGATATTTAATTATTCCATGTACTAGGGTTTGTCTCTTGGCTTAATTTAATAACTCATTATCAAAAAGTTTCACAGGCATGTAGTCACTCATAACATTAGATACAGTTTCATTTTATGCATTAAAAGTATTCTGGTAAGTTGAATTATTTCCACATGGAATATTACGGGCCCTATCAAGATGTAAAGCAAAGGAGAAAAGGAGAGACAAAAGCATCTGAATGAAGAGATGCAGAAAAGGAAAAGAAGAAATAGAAATAAGAAGAAATAAGAGATAAGAAAGCCTTCCTCAGCGATCAATGAAAAGAAATAGAGGAAAACAACAGAATGGGAAAGACTAGAGATCTCTTCAAGAAAATTAGAGATACCAAGGGAACATTTCATGCAAAGATGGGATCGATAAAGGTCAGAAATGGTATGGACCTAACAGAAGCAGAAGCTATTAAGAAGAGGTGGCAAGAATACACAGAAGAACTGTACAAAAAAAGATCTTGAAGACCAAGATAATCACGATGGGGTGATCACTCACCTAGAGCCAGACATCCTAGAACATGAAGTCAAGTGGGCCTTAGAAAGTATCACTACGAACAAAGCTAGTGGAGGCGATGGGATTCCAGTTGAGCTATTTCAAATCCTACAAGATGATGCTGTGAAAGTGCTGCACTCAATATGCCAGCAAATTTAGAAAACTCAGCATTGGCCACAGGACTGGAAAAGATCAGTTTTCATTCCAATCCCAAAGAAAGGCAATGCCAAAGAATGCTCAAACTACCACGCAATTGCACTCATCTCACATGCTAGTAAAGTAATGCTCAAAATTCTCCAAGCCAGGCTTCAGCAATATGTGAACCGTGAACTTCCAGATGTTCAAGCTGATTTTGGAAAAGGCAGAGGAACCAGAGATCAAATTGCTGACATCCGCTGGATCATGGAAAAAGCAAGAGAGATCCAGAAAAACATCTATTTCTGCTTTCTTGACTATGCCAAAGCCTTTGACTGTGTGGATCACAATAAACTGTGGAAAATTCTTCAAGAGGTGGGAATACCAGACCACCTGACCTGCCTCTTGAGAAACCTGTATACAAGTCAGGAAGCAACAGTTAGAACTGGACATGGAACAACAGACTGGTTCCAAATAGGAAAAGGAATACATCAAGGCTGTATATTGTCACCCTGCTTATTTACCTTACATGCAGAGTACATCATGAGAAAGGCAGGGCTGGAAGAAGCACAAGCTGGAATCAAGATTGCCGGGTGAAATATCAATAACCTCAGATATGCAGATGACACTACCCTTATGGCAGGAAGTGAAGAGGAGCTAAAGAGCCTCTTGATGAAAGTGAAAGAGGAGAGTGAAAAAGTTGGCTTAAAGCTCAACATTCAGAAAATGAAGATCATGGCATCTGGTCCCATCACTTCATGGGAAATAGATGGGGAAACAGTAGAAACAGTGTCAGACTTTATTTTTGGGGGCTCCAGAATCACTGCAGATGGTGACTGCACCCATGAAATTAAAAGATGCTTATTCCTTGGAAGGAAACTTATGACCAACCTAGATAGCATATTCAAAAGCAGAGACATTACTTTGTCAACAAAGATCCATCTAGTCAAGGCTATCGTTTTTCCAGTGGTCATGTATGGATGTGAGAGTTGGACTGTGAAGAAAGCTGAGTGCTGAAGAATTGATGCCTTTGAACTGTGGAGTAGGAGAAGACTCTTGAGAGTCCCTTGGACTGCAAGGATATCCAACCAGTCCATTCTATAGGAGATCAGCCCTGGGATTTCTTTGATAGGAATGATGCTAAAGCTGAAACTCCAGTACTTTGGCCACCTCATGCGAAGAGTTGACTCATTGGAAAAGACTCTGATGCTGGGAGGGATTAGGGACAGGAGGAGAAGGGGACGACAGAGGATGAGATGGCTGGATGGCGTCACTGACTCGATGGATGCCAGTCTGAGTGAACTCCGGGAGTTGGTGATGGACAGGGAGGCCTGGCGTGCTGCAATTCATGGGGTCGCAAATAGACACGACTGAGCGACTGAACTGAACTGATCAAGGTGTAAACATGCTAGCATAACTTAACAGAGAAGGCAATGGCACCCCACTCCAGTACTCTTGCCTGGAAAATCCCATGGACGGAGGAGCCTGGTAGGCTGCAGTCGATGGGGTCGCTAAGAGTCTGACACGACTGAGTAACTTCACTTTCACGCATTGGAGAAGGAAATGGCAACCCACTCCAGTGTTCTTGTCAGGAGAATCCCAGGGATGGGGGAGCCTGGTGGGCTGCCATCTGTGGGGTTACACAGAGTCGGACACGACTGAAGTGACTTAGCAGCAGCATAACTTTTAAGTGTTTTTTAATTTTTATTACTCAAAATGTTTAAAAACTCTTCTATGTTTACTTTCATTGGGTAATTAAAACTTTTATTATAATAGAAAGCAAATCTAAAACATAAAATATTTTCCTTTATCTAGCTTAGGGGATCTCTGTAGCAGTCAAGTATTGAGAATTGTCACAGATGATAATAAAAATACAAGTACTGTATTTTAGCTTTTTTTATTATGTAGTATGTTCCCTTTTTAAAATACTGGCATTTTAAATGGATGGGTCTTTCATAGTTGTAATTTTTCTCCTTGTCAGTAAAATATTTAGAGTGGTAGGTGTTTTATTTAGTTGCCACATATTTTTCCCTTTATGGTTTTATCCCATGTTTGTGTTGTTGTTGTTGTTCAATTGCAAAGTCCTGCCTGACTCTTTGTGACCCTATGGACTGTGGCACGCCGGGCTTCCCCATCCTTCACTATCTCCCAGAGTGTGCTTAAACTCATGTCCATTGAGGGCGTCCCTGATAGCTCAGTTAGTAAAGAATCCACATGCAATGTGGGAGACCTGGGTGCAATCCCTGGGTTGGGAAGATCCCCTGGAGTAGGGAAAGGCTACCCACTCCAGTTTCCTGGCCTGGAGAATTCCATGGACTGTATAGTTCATGGGGTCAAAAAGAGTTGGTCCAGAGTTTGACTAGAGTATGAATCAAGTTGGTAGCAAAGAAGAGAGCAGGAAAACAAAAGAAAAGTTGAACATACACAGATCGGAAGAAAATGGAATGCATGTAAGAATTAAAGATTTTAAAATTAAAAAAATAAAAAACTAAAAAAAAATCATTAAAAAAAATAAAAGAAAAAAAGAAAAAAAAAAAAGAAAATGGAATAGAATTTATATTTGTGAGTAGTTGGCTAGGGGATTAACCGTAAGAGATGAATGCTCAATAAGTGCTTGAACTCTATTGTTAACGCTTTGTCTTCCTATAACTTTTGCTTAGCCAAGTTCTTAAACTCGTTTGTCTTTTCCCTTAGGTTATTTGGTTCATTTCTTCAATCATATTGCTTTTCTCTAAAATTCTCTAAATGGTATTCAGTGTTTTAGGGGCCACCTATGTTACTAGATTATATAAAGGAGCAGAATTAATGTAGTTAGCTCTGTGATGTCTCTTGTTTCTTTATAGATACTTATTTAAAGTATTTTAATTTTTATAGATTCAAAAGTATTTTTATTTTATATATATATATTTTAAAGTATTTTTATTTATTTGGCTGCACCAAATCTTAGTGTTTATTTATTTGACCATGCTGTGTCTAAGTTGCAGAATGCAGGATCTAGTTCCCTGAGCAGGGATCGAACCTAGTTCCCTGCATTGAGAATGAGGGATTTTAGCCACTGGACCACCAGGGAAGTCCCTCTTTGTGTATATTTTAAAGTTACTTTGTTTTATATAAAAATTTTTTAATTGTATTGGAGTGTAGTGGATTTATAGTTGTTTTAGTTTCAGGTGTAGAGCAAATGGACTCAGTTACGCATATATGTATTTACATATGTTCATTCCTTTTAGATTCTTTTTCATTTAGGTTATCACAGAATGTTGAGTAGAGTTTCCTCTGCTATGCAGTAGGTCCTTGTTGGTTATCTGTCTTCTATGTGGTAGTGTATGTATGTTCATTCCAAGCTCCTCATTTATCTCTCCCCTCCAGTTTTCCCTTTGATAACCATCTGCTTGTTTTGATGTATGTAAGTCTTTTTCTGTGTTGTAAGTCAGTTCATTTGTATCTTTTTTTAAGAATTAGATTCCACACATGAGTGATACTGTATATTTATCTTTCTCTCTCTGATTTACTTCACTTAGTATGATAATCTCTAGGTCCATCCAGTCAGTTCAGTTCATTTGTTCAGTCGTGTCTGACTCTGTGACCCCACGGACTACAGCACATCAGGCCTCCCTGTCTATCCCCAACTCCTGGAGTTTACTCAAATTCATGTCCATTAGTCTGTGATGCCATCCAACCATCTCATCCTCTTTCGTCCCCTTCTCCTTCTGCCTTCAGTCTTTCCCAGCATCAGGGTCTTTTCAAATGATTCAGTTCTTCGCATCAGGTGGCCAAAGTATTGGAGCTTAAGCGTCAGTGAATATTCAGGACTGATTTCCTTTAGGATGGACTGGTTGGATCTCCTTGCAGTCCAAGGGACTCTCAAGAGTCTTCTCCAGCACCACAGTTCAAAAGCATCAATTCTTTGGCATGCAGCTTTCTTTATAGTCCAGCTATAGTTCAACTTTCTTTATAGTCCATCCATATATGACTACTGGAAAACCATACTTTGACTAGATGGACCTTTGTTTACAAAGTAATGTCTCTGCTTTTTAATATGCTATCTAGGTTGGTCATAACTTTTCTTCCAAGGAGCATCTTTTAATTTCATGGCTGCAGTCACCATATGCAATGACTTTGGAGCTCCCGAAAATAAAATCTGTCACTGTTTCCACTGTTTCCCCATCTATTTGCCATGAAGTGATGGGACCAGATGCCATGATCTTCATTTTCTGAATGTTGAGTTTTAAGCCAACTTTTTAACTCTCTTCTTTCACTTTCATCAAGAGGCTCTTTAGTTCTTTCTCACTTTCTGCCATAAGGGTGGTATCATCTGCATATCTGAGGTTATTGATATTTCTCCTGGCAATCTTGATTCCAACTTGTGCTTCCTCCAGCCCAGCTTTTCTCATGATGTATTCTTCATATAAGTTAAATAAGCAGTGTGACAATATACAGCCTTGATGTACTCCTTTGCGATTTGGAACCAGTCTGTTGTTCCATGTCCAGTTCTAACTGTTGCTTCCTGACCGGCATACAGATTTCTCAAGAGGCAGGTCAGGTGGTCTGGTATTCCCATCTCTTGAAGAATTTTCCACAGTTTGTTGTGATCCACACAGTCAAAGGCTTTGGTGTAGTCAGTAAAGCAGAAGTAGATGTTTTTCTGAAACTCTCTTGCTTTTTTGATGATCCGACAGATGCTGGCAATTTGATCTCTGGTTCCTCTGCCTTTTCTAAATCCAGCATGAACATCTGGAAGTTCATGGTTCATGTACTGTTGAAACCTGGCTTGGAGAATTTTGAGCATTACTTTACTAGCGTGTGAGATGAGTGCAATTGTGTGGTAGTGTGAGCATTCTTTGGCATTGCCTTTCTTTGGAATTGGAATGAAAACTGACCTTTTCCAGTCCTGTGGCCAATGCTGAGTTTTCCAAATTTGCTGGCATATTGAGTGCAGCACTTTCACAGCATCATCTTCCAGGACTTGAAATAGCTCCACTGGAATTCCATCACCTCCACTAGCTTTGTTCATAGTGATGCTTTCTAAGGCCCACTTGACTTCACATTCCAGGATGTCTGGCTCTAGGTTGATGATCACACCTTTGTGACTATCTAGGTCATGAAATTCTTTTTTGTATAGTTCTTCTGTGTATTCTTGCCACCTCTTCTTAATATCTTCTGCTTCTGTTAGGTCTATACTATTTTTGTCCTTTATTGTGCCCATCTTTGTATGAAATGTTCCTTTGGTATCTTTAATTTTGTTGGAGAGATCTCTAGACTTTTCCATTGTGTTGTTTTCCTCTATTTCTTTGCACCGATCACTGAGGAAGGCTTTCTTATCTCTCCTTGCTGTTCTTTGGAACTCTGCATTCAGATGCTTTTATCTTTTCTTTTCTCCTTTGCCTTTTGCTTCTGTTCTATTCACAGCTATTTGTAAGGCCTCCTCAGACAGCCATTTTGCCTTTTTGCATTTCTTTTCCTTGGGGATGGTCTTGATCCCTGACTCCTGTACACTGTCATGAACCTTTGTCCGTAGTTCTTCAGGCACTGTGTCTATCAGATATAATCCGTTGAATCTATTTGTCACTTCCACTGTATAATTGTAAGGGATTTGATTTAGGTTGTGCCTGAATGGTCTAATGGTTTTCCCTACTTTCTTCAATTTAAGTCTGAATTTGGCAATAAGGAGTTCATGATCTGAGCCACAGTCAGCTCCTGGTCTTGTTTTTGCTGACTGTATAGAGCTTCTCCATCTTTGGCTGCAAAGAATATAATCAGTCTGATTTTGGTATTGACCATCTGGTGATGTCCATGTATACAGTCTTCTCTTGTGTTGTTGGAAGAGGGTGTTTGCTATGACCAGTGCATTCTCTTGGCAAAACTCATATAAGCCTTTTCCCTTCTTCGTATTGTACTCCAAGGCCAGATTTGCTTGTTATTTCAGGTATTTCTTGAGTTCCTACTTTTGCATTCCAGCCCCCTGTAATGAAAAGGACATCTTTTTTTGGTGTTATCCATGTTGCTGCAAATAATGTTGTTTCATTCTTTGTTATGGCTGAGCAGTATTATGTTGTATATATGTACCATGTCTAAGTTAGTTAGTTTGCTGCTTTATGACTTCAGTAATTGGTCTAATTTTATGCTTGCTCTCTTCCCCCAGCCATTTTTTGTAGTAATGTTTTTAACAGTAATAGTATGAATTCTTAATATTTTAAATTAGATTTGTATTATTTTACCTCAAACCCCTATGTCTTTTATTTTTCTTGGTGGATTTCAATGACCTTACTTTAGCATCACGAATACATTGAAATTATTTTTATTTCTCTTAGAGGAGTACAAATAATTTCCCTGAGATTGTTTTGTTACTCTCAGACTCCTAAGTGTGTATAAAAGCTTGAAAATGCTCCTTTGTAGAATTCTCTTAAAATTTAAATGGGTACTCACTCCCCTGAACACACTTGTGCACAGATGTGCAGGTATGTGCATGCACACTCACACACTTGCTTTCACAGATGCAGAGTGGGGGTGCAGAAGGACAGAACCATGACTGCACTGATATTTTGAGGACTTAGAATAAGGCATATTAGGTTAAGGTTCAGAGAAGGCAATGGCAGCCCACTCCAGTACTGTTGCCTGGAAAATCCCATGGACAGAGGAGCCTGGTGGGCTGCAGTCCATGGGGTCGCTAAGAGTTGGACACGATTGAGCGACTTCACTTTCACTTTTCACTTTCATGCATTGGAAAAGGAAATGGCAACCCACAGTGTTCTTGCCTGGAGAATCCCAGGGACGGGGGAGCCTGGTGGGCTGCTGTCTGTGGGGTTGCACAGAGTCGGACACGACTGAAGCGACTTAGCAGCAGTAGCAGCAGGTTAAGGTTACTGTTTTAGAAAGAGTGTACAAGTTTTCCCCTTCTGATTTGGAGGATCATAATTGGTAACAAAAGACCGTACAGTTTTCTGATACTGAGGATGAGAGTAAATTATCTTTGAAAATGTATTCTTATGTTTGCAGACTATATCTTAAAAATGAGTCAGTAGAATGAAGAAAATTAAGAACTAGTGAAACAACAACAGTGTGATCTTAGACCTTTAAATAGTTTGTCAGGTTACATTGTACAAGTCACTTATCTTGTTGTCACATTTGTGAAGTGAAGTACTTTTGCTGAATTATTTCAGGTACAGATTCTATAAAGCTTTAGCCTCTACAGTGCAGGTGTAATGGGCAGATAGGACTTAATGAATGCTTTTACCTGTACTGTGCTGCAGAGAACTCAGTCACTTGGATTTTGATAATTTTAAATGTAAACAGAGAACAGCAAATTCATAGAGGACTGTTTCTTCTTCAAGTACTATGTATACTACTGTTTCTGATTGAAAAAAAAAATAAAGCAAGCTCCGCCTCTGCTCTCTAAAAACATTTGAAACAAACCCATAGAAAATATAAATGAAAAAAGTTTTTCATTAAGATTTTTCTCCTTTGAAACATTGGGAGCGTGTGTATAAACATTTTGATCCTGAATCTCTAGTGCTGATAACTTGAACTTGTTGTTTAGTCCATTAAGTCATGTCTCTTTTGTGACCCCATGGACTGTAGCCCACTAAGGCTCCACTGTCCATGGGATTTCCCAGGCGAGAAGACTGGAGTGGGTTGCCATTTCCTCCTTTTGGGGATCTTAAGTTTATGGCAGAGGAGCTCTTTAGCTGTGGCTGCTTTTTGAGTAGCTTATATAAATAGGCTTAAAGAATGATCTGAATTAAGTGAGAATATATAGCTTAGTAGATCTTAGCCATGTCAGAAGTGTTTGAAAGAGGGGGAAAAAAGGATGAACATAATAGACCTTCACTTAGAAATATTTTTACATACTCACATATATCTCTGTAATCTCTTTTGAGAGCAAATATAGGCTGATGATTTGCCATGTAAACATCTACAGGATCTACTAAAATAGATTCTCCACTTATTTAATGAAAATATCTAAGTTTCACTCATTTATTTAGATTCAAAGCAAACTGATTTCATAAAAATGCAGCTGCTTCAACATTTGTGATTTAACGTATAAGAGATTCCATAGTTGTTGATTAATTATACATTGATCCCTAAGGTAATATGTGAACTTCAGTTATAATGCCTGAACTTTGTAAATTACTTCTTTTCACTAGAAAGCTGTTGCCAATAAAGAGTTTTTGGTCAAAAATTTTTAGTAGAGCAGGATTTACTGACTTGTTACTTATTTTTCATTTGCTACTTTCATTGGCTTGTAGGAAATTCTTTTGGATTATTATCCAGCTGACAAATATATTAAGTGAAATATAAGTGATACCTGAATCTTATGGGGAGTAAAAAGGAAAACAGTTTAAAATATTGCCATTTTATATATTTTTGTATATACAGCTTACTGTATAAAATTAGGCTTTTGGGACATCCTAAGACAATCTACCTTAATTTTTACAGGACAGAACCTCTGAGAAGGTAAGGGATTTTCCCTTAATTATATGATTAAAAGCAGAGTAAGGGTTAGAATTCAGGTATTCCAACTTTGAGACTCTCCCTTTCTCCCCAGACATCCATTACATTCTGCTCTTCATTCATTATCAGGCAACAACTTCTAGCCTGAAAAAAAATCACATTTTTCTAAAAGCTTGTATTTTAAAATCTTTTAAACAGGCGCATATTTTCACTCAGAATCAGTGACTACAGGTTTAGAATTCTGGAGTAAAGCCTGTTAGGCATGAAAATTAACTTTGAGACTATGAACAACTTAGCAGCACTTTTTTTCTTAAATTTGTTTTATCTCACATTAGAATACTTAGATGTAAAGCATTATTTATTTATACAAAAGGCTATATTCATTTTTTTCTGTCACTATTTGGAAATATTTTTTGCTCTGGATAGATATATAAAATATTCTTTGGCATTAAATGATTAAAATTGGAACTTTATTTTTACAAGTTCTATTTGTGGACACATAATTTGTTAGCTCATTTTCTACTTTAATTTTGGAATGGGAGTAGTTTTTGAATAATTAGGATGTAGGAGAATCAGTTAAGGTCAGTAAATAATTTACTTTAAAATCCGTGGAGGAGAATTTTTATACGTTATATTATCAGAATTGTCCATCTGTCAGTCTGTGTTTTGTAAATGTTTTCCCTACCACAGGGAAAGCTAACAATTGGGGGATCATTACTTTCTTTTTGAAAGACATATCAGGAATTTAAAGTATAAATAGATTGGAGGTATAGAGGGGCACTCAAAGTTGTAACTAACTTGTGGACTTTAGTAATGGTCCAAGACCATAGTGGTTGAGGGCTACAATCTGTGTTTATATGCACGTTCCTAGCATCAGTTACAGAAGCCTTATAATAAATGCATTTTTAAAAAATTATGGCTTACTAACTTCATTAATTAAAGTCCTATTGATGAAAGTTATTTTATCTTAGAAAGTAGCCTTAGAAAGTCTCCTTCAATTTATTGATTTAGAACAAAGTGTTTGAAAAAGCATATGAAAAGCTTTGGAATACCTGCAGTGCACATGGTGTCCAGCTTACTGGTGATATTTTTCTGTTTTTACAGTTTATAAGGCAGAGTACTTTAAACTTCTTTTTGAGTGGAATTTTACTTCGGTAATAAGCAGTATTCTGTCCAGAGGGTGTCAGCATTTTGTAATGTCAAGGCTTCATTGTGGTCTAAAGTGGTACATTTTAATTTGGAAAGTTGGTCAGGGACATCCATATGATGGTATACATTTCCCAATGCTTCCATGTTCTACTAAATTAGGATGAAAAATACATTAAGATTTACATTAAATTAGGTGTTTTCAAAGTTGATGGGGGAATTCCCTGGCAGTCCAGAGGTTAGAACTTGGTGGTTTCACTGCCAGGGCCTGAATTTGATCCCTGGTCAGAAAATTAAGATTCTTCAGGTAAAAAAAAAAAAAAGGTTGAGGAGTCAGGGGAAAAGGGTTTGGGATGAGGCTTATGAAATGTGGGAGGTGGGGGAGGTCAAAGCAGCCCTTACTTTATAAATAGAAGGAAAATTTTGATCAGAACCTTTAGGTCACATGATTCTTTCCCTTTTTGTGTGTGTGTTACAGGCAAAGGGGAAGATAGCGATGTACTCAGTATAAATGCAGACGCTTATGACAGCGACATAGAAGGCCCCTGTAATGAAGAAGCAGCTGCTCCTGAAGTCCCAGAAAATACAGTCCAGAGTGAAGCTGGTCAGATAGACGACCTGGAGAAAGACATTGAGAAAAGCGTGAACGAGATTCTGGGACTTGCAGAGTCCAGTCCAAAGGAGCCCAAAGCTGCCACCCTGACTGTTCCTCCGCCGGAAGATGTTCAGCCTTCCGCACAGCAGCTGGAGCTGCTCGAACTTGAAATGAGGGCCAGAGCTATTAAAGCCCTGATGAAAGCTGGTGATATAAAAAAGCCAGCCTAGTTTATTTAAGTTGTGTCTGAATATTGGATGTGTTTGAACAATGCCACACTGTATCATTTTGTATCTAATGTTTATTTGGGGGTCTTACCTGATATTTCTCATATAACTCTTACTAGATAAACTCATCTTAGGTCTAAAATACATGTTATTGTTGTTGTTACTTTTGTATTATGTAGTTGTTTTTTGAATTCATGACACATATCATTGGGTACTCTAGATACTTTGTTAGATGAGTATTTAGTATTTCTGCAAATTAATATCTGAAAACCCATTAGCTAAAAAGTCATGATATTTTTTCCTTTATTTTGAAATATTTTGGCATCAAACCAAAAAGTTTATGAAAGATTGACCAAGCATGTTGCCTTCAGGCTATCTATATTTTGCAATAGAATATTAAATTATTGCTCCTAGGTATATTAACAATTTAAGTTGAGTTATATTTATATGCACTTTTAAAATATGTACCATTTTGAAGATGGCTTTTATGGGTATGGACTTAGTAAAAACTGAACAACATTTTTGTTACAAGGCAGAGATTCAAAATGGCTGAGCAAAGCTTTTTTATAAAAATGGAAAAAAAAGGACTTAGTTTAAAGCATTTTTTAACAACATCGAATTAATTGTCCAACTTTAATTCCAGCAGACAAACCATTCTAACAGGTATTTGATACTGTCGAACTCTTAGTTCAGTTTTTTTCCTTCAATAAAAAGGGCACACGTTTTCATTTACATTCCAGGCAGTTAGGAGAAGGAGACTATTTTATTGTACAGGCTTTCATCTGATGTTTTTGCTTGAAAATCTTACGTGCTATAATTCCATGAATTAAAAATCATTAAGACTATCATTCTGGATCTGAGGACTTTTGATAGATTTCCAAAAATGAATTTAATTTCAGGAAGTTTTGATAAGTGGATGTAATAATTAATCTAATTTTGTATAGTTTTTGTAAATAGATTAACATGCTGCCACAATTATGAATGCTTTTTGTCCCATCACTTAATTGTAGTTGTTTGATACCAAAATAAATTTAGGTAGAGACTCTTAACTTAAAATAAATTTTTTTTTGTAAAATATAAATCTGAAACTGTTGTTTTTATATTTGCTAACAAATATATTTATAAGGCATGTTCTGTTAGTGTTGTGGAAGGATTTTCCTTACACACACAAGAACCTAGAGGGATTGTGTCTTTTTAGCTGGCTTAATTATATATAAATTTTAGAGAATCTCTTAGGGAAATAGTACTTGGGCTTCCCTGATGGCTCAGTTGGTAATCTGCCTACAATGCAGGAGACCCCGGTTCGATTCCTGGGTCGGGAAGATCCGCTGGAGAAGGGATAGGCTACCCACTCCAGTATTCTTGGGCTTCCATTGTGATTCAGCTGCTAAAGAATCTGCCTGCAATGTGAAAAACCTGGGTTCAGTCCCTGGGTTGGGAAGATCCGCTAGAGTAGGGAAAGGCTACCCGTTCCGGTATTCTGGCCCAGAGGATTCCATGGATTGTATAGTCCATGGGGTCACAGGCAGACACGACTGAGTGACTTTCACTTTCTTTTTCACTTATAGAAATAATATATATGAAACACTGGAGTAGCAGTTACAAATTCATTTTTGTTGTTCCTGAACATGCCTTTAAATAATCCTGTCATTTCTTTTTTCTTGCTGAATTTTTATAATAAGGCACAGAGGCCTATATCATTTGAAATGCTTCTCTTAGGCTGATAAACACGGGTATGATTTAAATAGTTCTCATAGTTACTGCTTCAAGATGAAAAAAATCAGTTTCTATTTCTACTTACACTAGAAGTTAAAATGATAACAAAGTAGTGCGGAATAAACTTCATTGCTACTTACTAATTATGAGATGCAGGAGATGACTTGTGTGCGATCGAACCCAGAGGAGGAGAAAGAGGACTGAGTGCCTTGTAGCTGATTCAAGTCACCACCTTCATGAAGCATTGCGTGCCTGCTGTATTCACTGTGCAGAACGCTTTAGAGTACATTTGACTAGAGTTGGGTGTATGTGAGGAAGAATGAGTTGAACACATTAGGCTACTTAGATTACTACCTTGGAAAATCAACTCTTTTTTTTGTAATGTTAAAAGACATGAGAGGTTTTTGCAAATGAGTGGCTTTAGAGAATAGGAATAAGGTTATTTTAGAAATGCCTAAGTAATGAGAAAATACCATATATTGATCTGATGCTGTCATTTAATCATCAGCTCACAGGTATTTATTGACCACGTCTAAGGTGTTTAGTCTTGTTCAGAATCTTAAACTGTTATGGTGTAGATTTTAGCACAGAATAGACTGATTAATAAACATATGAGTGCTGTTTCATTTTATGCCTAATCTTCCATTTTGCCAATGTGAAAAAAAAAATTTAGTTCATGTTTAATTAGTGACTAAGAGGAAAAAAAATGGCAGTCGAATTTTTCATCCAAAGTCAGGTAATACTGATATTTGACTAGGAACTTTACCTAAATCTTGAGTGATTGATGGTATCTGGTATAATGGGTCCTTTGCAGTAAGCCTTGGCCCACTTTTTGATGTTCCTACTAATCCTCATGCTCAAGATATATCCTGATAACCTATCACTGGATGACCAGTGTAATATACTAATTATGAAAAATCACCTAAGCCTCCCAAATCCTTTTGTTGAACACCATAAATTCCTTGAAACTATAGGGCAGTATATGTTTTCCTTATAAATCTTGTTGCCAAAACCTACTTTCAGCAAATCATTAGATCCTAGGGCATGATTAGCTATCTGAATAAAAGAATCATTTGGACAGTAATACAAATTGCAATAAAATACATTTTTCAATGCCATTTCAAGATAGATAAAACAGGAGTTAACCCACAATTTAGGCAAAATATAGATGGCAGCTTGAAGGTTTTAAAAACTATCAGTTTTATGTCATAAAAAGTAGGAAAAGAGTTTGGTTATAGATACTTTCCTTTTGTTGTATCTGTTTAATTGTTTAAAAGGCCAACATGCTTTACCTTAAAACAATAGATACTTTTATATATTTTTATCTTCAAGTAGACTATCTTGAAAAAAAAATCCAAAAAAGTGCTGAGAGACTGTTTCCTTGATACTAAATTATTTTAAAATTATATTTAGTCATTATTTTATCATTTATTTGTGATAAAATGAAAAGGGTATGAGAGTTAAAAACAAAGGGTTCTGAATCTGCCCCAACCAGCTGTGTAACTTGGGATAAGTATCTATTAACAGGAGAGATGAATCATTCACTGATATGTAAGATTCTTTCTGCTATAATTGGGCTTCCCAGGTGGCTCAGATGATAAAGCGTCTGCCTGCAATGTGGGAGACCCGGGTTTGATCCCTGGGTCGGGAAGATTCCCCTGGAGAAGGAAATGGCAACCCACTACAGTACCCTTGCCTGGAAAATCCCATGGATGGAGGAGCCTGGTTAGGCTGCAGTCTATGGGGTCACAAAGAGTCGGACATGACAGCAATTTCACTTTCCTTTCTGCTATAACATCCTGATTACAATAGAAAATGCCATAAAATTTGTAAAAGTTACCAAGTATTTTTGCTTTCCAGGTGGCTCTAGTGGTAAAGCGCTTGCCTGCCAATGCAGGAGACTTTGGAGACATAGGTTCAATCCCTGGATCAGGAAGATCCCGTGGAGGAGGGCACGGCAACCCACTCCAGTCTGGAGAATTCTGTGGACAGAGAAGCCTGGCAGGCTATGGTCCATAGGGTCGCAAAGAGTTGGACACGACTGAAGCGACTTAGCACATCACAGCACCAAGTATTTTGAGTTCAAGTATTTCTTAGGGCTTCCCTTCCCCTTTCCCCTTTTCAAAATGAAGCAATCTAAACTGTCCCATATAGTTGCTAGATATGAACAATAATCAAGTGTTTTTTCCTTTTACCTAGGCTTTATTGTCAGGGTCACTTGGTAAGTATACTGTCTAGAATTTTTCACTTTGGCCTATAAACTTAGGTTGCTATCTTTAACTTACTGCTTTATTTTATTTCAAAATAATATGTAGATAGTTTTAAATAAAAAAAATTTTTTTCCCAAGGCTTATAACAAAAAACAGTCCTCCCCTATTTTTTTGTTCCAACTCTTGCTACTGAGAGGTAACCACTCAAATCTTTTAGCCTTCTTACAGATTATCTTTGTATTTCTAAGTAAAATAATTTTTTGCCATTCCTTAATATTGCAGTCTTAGGTTTTATTTATTAATCTATTTTGGAATGTGAAAATTAAGCTATATTCCTTCTCTCTCTTCCCTGAAAATGTAGCTTCCTCTCTCATCCTCACAATACAGTGCAGTTATTGGGTTAGCCAGAAAGTTCTTTTGAGTTTTTTCTGTAACATGGAAAATCCCCAACGAACTTTTTGGCCAACCCAATACATGATGGTTTTGGTTGAATTAGCATTCAATATTTATACTATTTAGACTCTGTAAATATTATTCACAGCTGGGTTGTATGGTACCTGTCATTAGATTTCCTTTTTTTGTTCCAGTTTTTGGTTTTGGCTTTTTGGAATTCTTTTATAATGATCTTATTCTTTCGTTTGCTCAGTGTTCTCTATAGTAGCTTTTCAATTATACCCTGACTACCCTCCAGGAGCTTAACTTTGTTGGTAGGTTCAAACATATCATATGATTTTTTTTTTTTTTCTCCTTTAAAGACATTCCTCCTGGGACTCCCTGTCCTACGCTACTCTGGATCAGTTGGTCTTCACCTCTCTCATGCTAAGTATCCCATTTCCTGAATCTTGTCTTTCTTCTTTAGTTTATTCCCCCATTTTGGTAATGTACCTCTTCCAACTGCTTTCTGTGAAAAACTTCTTAAATGATCAATTGTTCTGATTCGTTGCTGTGACTCAGCATGTCTCAATTCTATCCATATCCTCAAATGAAACAGTGAGTGTTGGCATTAGGCTGGAAATCATTGTCCCTTTCAGTTTTACAGCATTGCGTGGTGCCTTTTAACTTCAACCCACGGACTGTAGCCTGCCAGGCTCCTCAGTTCACAGAATTTTCCAGGCAAAAATATTGGAGTGGGTTGTCATTTTCTTCTCCAAGAGATCTTTCTGACCCAGGGATAGAACCCGCATCTCTTACATTGCAGGCAGATTCTTCACTGCTGAGCCATCAGAGAAGTCCTCTTTTAGCTTCCACTGAAAACTGTCGAGAAAGTCAAGTGTCAGTCGTGTTCAACTCTGCAACCCCATGGACTGTAGCACACCAGCTTCCTCTGTCCATGGGATTTCCCAGGCAAGAATACTGGAGTGGTTAGCCTTCTCCAGGGAATCTTCCCCACCCAGGGATTGAAGCCAGGTCCCCTGCATCACAGGCAGATTCTTTACCATCTGAGCTATTGAGAAGTCATTTGCAATTTTGATTCTTGATACTTAATGTGTGTCCTGCTTGATTTGAAAGCTCTTAGGGTCTTCTCTTTATTCCCAATATTCTGAAATCTCTTGATAATGTATTATGGGATGGATCATTTTTCATTCTCAAGTTGATCATTGATAGACTCTTTAGAGGGGAAGTTCATATCATTCAGTTCTGGGAAGATTTTTAATACTACTTGGAGAAGCACCTTCCCTCTAACTTTTTAAATCTCTATTTCTAGAACTCCTTTTGTTAAGACGGGCCTATGTGCTCAGTTGTTTCAGTCATGTCCAGTTCTTTGTAACCCCGTGAGCCTTAGCCCGCCAGGCTCCTCTATCCATGGGATTTTCCCAGCAAGAACACTGGAGTGAGTTGCCATTCCCTCCTCCAGGGGATCTTCTCAGCCCAGGGGATGGAACCCACATCTCCTGCAAGTCTTCTGTATTGCTGGCAGATTCTGTACTGCTGAGCCCCTGAGGAAGCTTCCCAAGATGTGGCTATCTAGGCCTAATTTTTAAATTCTTACTTCTCACTGTCTCTTTTCCATCTTCTGCTTTCTCATATATTTTCTCAATATTCTCTTCCAGTTCTTCCATTGATTAATTTTTTTCTCCTATCATTTTTAACATCTGAAAGATTTTTTGGGGATTCTCTGAATATTCCTTTTTAAGAGTAGTGGTATGTTGTGTCTGTGGAGCCACGGTTCCACCCTGGTGTGCTGGTGAACTTGCCTGTACCCTGGTGGGCTGTGCAGTCAGAGCTTGAACCTCGTGGCCTAAGTCTTGGTGCAGTGGTGTGTGTGTGATCCTTCTGGAGTGTGGTCAGACCGTCTTGTGGGGAGCCATCACAAGAACATTTCCTTATCTGCCTTTTCTTGAGGGAAGCCCTCTATTTTGTGAACGGATGTCTTAAGGCAGTTTCCCCATCTGCCTCGCTGGTTTCTTAGAGACCTGAGGCTATCCTGCCCTGCTTAGGGCACAGCTGTAGGCTATAAAATTGCGTAGGGACAGCCTGACATTAGTGCCTCAGCTAGAGAGTCCTGCCAGTTTTGCTTCTTTTACTTTGGTGTTAGCCTACCTGGAGAAGGGAGTGGCAACCCACTCCAGTATTCTTGCCTGGAGAATTCCTTGGACAGAGGAGCCTGGTAGGGTACAGCCATGGGGTCACAGAGTCGGACACGACTAAGCGACTATCACTTTTAGCCTACCCAAGGGCCATGGCGGCTTGGCACCTTTGGCTACAGGTTTTCACTGGGTAAGTAATGAGCTGCCTGAGTCTAAAGAGACTTTACTGTTTTTCTTTAACGGCTAAATCTGTCCAGTCTTGCCTGGCCCATGTCTTGGCCTTGTGCTTGATGGCTTCATGGATGTAACATTTTACCTCTCTGAGGATGTTAATTTTAACTGTTGTTTTCAAGTTTTCTTCTGCTTTTTGCCTTCTAGTTCCTTCAGTTTAAACATTTTTCTTGTTTGTTTTGCTCTCTATCTGATGGTTTTTCAACTTCTCTTAAACCTGTGCTGATGTTTAACTGCTTTCATAAGTTAGACACTAAAAAACTGATTGGAAGCCCTTTTTATGAAGGAGGCTCGTTAATTGGTGGGATTCGGCGTTTCCATGAACCCTCCTGTTTCAGTAGGCTCAGCCTGCCCTTTTCTCTGCTTGGTATGCCTGGGTGTGGAGTCTCATGCTTGAGCTTTGCCAGTCCTCTGTGGCATTGGTGAGTGAATGGTTGCATATTCGTGAGACCAGCTCTCATGTTTTCCCCTCTGCACTCTATTCGGAGGAAACTGGGATCGTCATTACCAAGCACTACTTGGGTTTCTGCTTAGAATCAAGTTACTGCTTAGTTTTCTACAGGCCTTTAGGTTGCAACCTTCTTCATCCACCAAGTCAATTCCACTCACTTCTTTGTGCTTCAGCTTTCAAAATTTCCTTGTCATTTTGGGGGACTTTCATGAGAGAGCAATGGCAAATGTGGTGTTTAGTGTTCTTTTAAGCAGATATTACTTGCGTTTTTAACTTGTCTTTGCTTTTTTTCACCTCTTAAGTCTTTTTTTTGTTTTTGCTAAGTGCGAATTTAGGTTAATTGATTACAAGTGGAAGAGTGTGAAGGAAAGTAGACAAAGGTGAGGGCAGTTTATAATCAGTGATACTTGCTGCTGCTGCTGCTGCTAAGTTGCTTCAGTCATGCCCAACTCTGTGCGACTCCATAGATAGCAGCCCACCAGGCTTCCCTGTCCCTGGGATTCTCCGGGCAAGAACACTGGAGTGGGTTGCCATTTCCTTCTCCAATGCATGAAAGTGAAAAGGGAAAGTGAAGTCGCTCAGTCGTGTCCGACTCTTCGCGACCCCATGGACTGCAGCCTACCAGGCTCCTCCGTCCATGGGATTCTCCAGGCAAGAGTACTGGAGTGGGGTGCTGTTGCCTCCTCCAAGTGGTACCTGAGGCTGACTTATATCAATCATCGAGTGTTTTTCTTCCCTCTTTCACTCCAGTAATTTTTGGTAGAGTATGTGTTGGTGTTAGTTATTATGCTGATAATTTCAAATATGCTGTGTATTCTTTTGTCATGTAATTTCACATTCTTTTTAATTTTACAGATATTTGCTTGAATTATAGTATTTGTTCTCTTGCCCTTGCTTTTGGTTTTCTTCTGGATTTCCTGTTATTTGTCATGTGTCTTTATCTTCAATATATGTCACTACCTAACTTTTTTTTAATCCTCATTTTGAATTAAAAAATTTTCCCTTCTCACCTATTTCTCTTAGGCATTATCTGTTTATTCACGCCTATATTTATTCTATTTTCATTTTCATTTCTGGAGTGATATTTTTCCTTTTAACTCTTCCCTGAATTCTATCCCCTCATACCTAATTCTGATTCATATTTTCTTTTATGGCTTGTGTTAATGTACTTTTCTTAATGACTATAATCTCATTTTACAATACAAGGTAATAGTTTTGATATGTTCCGTGGGTCTTTCTGGTATACTTTTATTGTCTGGAGGGGTTATTCTGTTCCTTATTCTTTATCTCTCTGTTTTATTTATAACATTATAGCATAGATTTGGCCTTGATATATTTGTCATAGTGAGACTTATTTTTCTGAACTTTCACAAGAAACCTAGCTCAGATTAGCTTTGCTATCTTCATATTCTGCTGTCTATTTTTTGTTCTCTAATGATGTTCAAAATTATGGTGCCTTGCTTTCAGAGAGTTCCTGGATCTGTTCCCCTCTCTCACACATTTTCTTGAACTTCTCTTTCCATCTCTGTCCAGATCATTTTTGATTCTACAACCAAGTGATTCTTTTGAGTGGACCTCTCTCCTAGAAGGGGGGCTTCCCAGGTGGCTCAGTGGTTAAAAAAAAAAAAAAAATCTGCCTGCCAGCGCAGGAGACGCAGGAGACACGGGTTTGATCCCTGCGGGGGAAAGATCCCCTGGAAGAGGAAATGGTAATCCACTCCAGTATTTGCGCCTGGGCACCCCCATGGACAGAGGAGCCTGGTGGGCTACAGTCCATAGGGTCATAGTCCATAGGGTCACAGAATCTGATACAAATAAGCGACTGAACACGCAGGCTCCTAGAAGGGAGCCCTGGCTGGTTCCTTTTTGGAGTGCTTAGGATCTGACTGCTCCTTTGAGACATTATTGTCCTCGAACTCACCTGCTGTTATTAGAGGCAAAACCCCTCCCACCTTCACTTGCTGCCTCAAGTTGTCTCACCTGACATCACCTTATTTGGGGCGTCTCCTGGCTTCCCTTTATTTTCTCCTTCTGAAGTGCTGATATTATGAAGGTCTTAAGACTTGTTAGTGGTTTGTTCTACTTGCTTATATTTTGAGGTTGTGTCGTACCTCTGCTTAGCCTTGTTTTAAATGTCCATGGGTTTTGGTTTTTTCTGTTCATTGTTCTACCTGGTTTCATGTAGAGATGCAAAACCTTCTGCTTTTGTCACCATTATCTTCCCAGGATGCTCCTGTGTTTTTGTTTTAAGATATGTAGGCAGTCTTCATTATATACAAATACAAATGACAAAGTGCTGTATATCAAGGAGAGCTGATATATATGTAAAATATCTTACTGATTTATTTCAAAGTATTCTTAAAATTATCTTGTTAATTTTGACAAAGTTATTTTTAATTTTAAAACCACAGCTTGTTATCTTGTTTGGTAGAAGCAGTTGTTAGCTAGAATGTAAAACGTATTTGCACTGCCCCTTAATAGCAAGGGAATTAGCTTTACTAGGTATATTCTTATAGTAGTAATTGTCAGTTGAAAGATTTTTTTACTCTCTTAAGATTGAAAATCTTTTGTATAAAAATAAAGATATGACAGTATAGATTAAGAGAACCAATATTCGAATGTGAAATTTGAGGGGAAGAGAATTGAAGTAACTGTGTCACTTCTAAAAGATAATTTTTTTCATTCTTTGAATAATTAATATTTATTCATTACTCTTCTGTATAGCATCTCTGCCTGGCACGTATTTTCTCAGAGTCCAAGAGACCTACAAGTTTTGGCAACTGATTTTTTCCCTCTCTAAATACATTTGGTATAGGTTTTTAAATAAGATTATATTTTTAGTATGATATTTAAAATCACAATATAAATGGAAAATTGGTGGTATTGTATATGTTTATCAACCAACCTATTATAACATCACAAAAACCAAAATAACTCTGCCTGAAAACAGATTCAGAAAGTATCCATTACCATTACTATATAAAATTTTTCTCTCTTTTAGTTTAAAAGATAGCTTGATGTGGTTGATTGCTATAACACAACTGTTTTGGTATGAAATATCTGTGTAATAGCTTACTTGTGGAATTTTCCTATTAGTAAACATGGAAGAAGAAACTATATCAAGAACACTTAAAATATCAAATTAAAATCTAATTGTCTTCACTATTCACAATTATATAACTCTTCAGATATATGCCTGCATCAAATATGCAATATAAAAAAGAGAAAAAATGTTTATTATGTTCATCTTATTTACAAACAGATTAAAAGTTTAAAATACTGCATTTTTTATCAAGTTTCATGTTTTATAGTTCTTTTTTATTAACATTTAAATGCATGAATGGAATTCATATTCATTCTGAAGCCTGCAGAAGGATTTTTGCTGCACGTTGGCTAATCAAACGGCTGCTGTTGTTACATGAGAAAGAACCAAAGATGATAACTGTTAATGCCATACATTTATGAATCTGTGTAGGACAAATAGTATTCCTTTTTTAAAAAAAATTATGTTCATACAATTCACTATTCTCTTTTAAATATACCTTCACATATCTTTTTTTCTACCTAATCTTTAGACTCTTTTGTCAGAACTTGGTGTGAATTTTAACCTCTGATAAAAGTCAGTCTTATATAAATACTTGTTGTTTTCTGTGTTGAGTAAATAAAATCAGTCCCTCCAAGTATGGGACATGTTTACACCAACATGTGACAACTGTAAGAACTTTGTTTTCATATTTCTACTTATATATTGTTAATTGATTTTTTAAAAATAAAAAGCCTGCTAGTCTTTAGTGAAGGATAAATAATTCGCTGGTAGTTTTTCTTTTTTAATCTCCAAAATGAAATATTAGATGCATTGATTTGGAATTTAGAAACTTTTAAATTGTACCTTTTCCTCAAAGTACATAAATATCGTGAGTTGTCGATCTTAAGCACATTTTATTGTGAATTACTTTGAAATTAGTTGTCCTTATTTGCTATTATCAGGAAATAGTTTGGTAAGAGAAGGGACTTTATCTTTAGAATTTATGGATCTAAAAGATGGTTAGGAGACCATGGGCTGCAGCTACCCACAGTAGCTTGGTTGGTGGGTTTGTTTTTACCAGCTCCTCTTGACCAACGTTTTAGTATATCTTTCTGTCCTCTCTCCTTTTTCTTTCACCTTCCTATTAATATTAACTCTTTCCTTTGCTTTTTTGTCATTTTCCTCTTCCACATTTTCTTCCTTTACTGATGATCATTTCAGACAGTTTTAAAAATCCTTTGTTGTATTCTCAACCTATATGTTAAAAGAAAATTCATGTCAAAACTTTGTTTAGGGACTTCTCTGGCAGTCCAGCAGTTAAGACTCTGAGCTTCCATTGTAGCAGGGTGGGTTTGATCACTAGTAGGGGGGAAAAGAGCCTATGCACCATATTAACAAAAATTTTAAAAAGAAAAGGAAAAAAACTATGTTTAGAAACCTGATTTCCTTTAGGTAATTGAGAATTTTATCATCATAGAGAATCAGATGGGATATTGAAGATCTAATTCAAAATAGCAACAAATTCAATGTCTTTTTTAAAAAAATATGATTTTCAAAAAAATACACTTTTGGATTAATGTTTTTCCATTATAAGAAAAGATTAAAGTATTTGAGCCCATTCCCCACAATCATTTCAGTACGTATGTCACTTAAATATTAATTATCTTCCTCCTGTCCTTTCCCACATTTTCAGTTTAAATTATCAAAAGGATATGAACACTGGATGCTTTTAAGTTCAAAGGTTTATTTTTTTTAAGTTCTGTTTCCTAATTTCTCATCTTAGAGAAATTAAGAACAGCATTAGAACTTTATTGCAGATAAATTGAACAAAAGAGAAAAGTACAGAGAGGAATCTCACAGACTAGATGTAGTCTAGTGGGTGTTTTGCCTGTTCTCCATCATTCAAAATCATTGTTTGTTGATCAAATTAATAATACACACACACACACACAAGATACTCAGTGTTGTGAAGAGTACAGAGTTTCCTTGACTTATGATGAGGTTACATCCTAATAAACCCATTATAATCTGAATATACTATAAGCTGAAACTTCACTTATTAATAATATACCTAACCTACTGAACATCAGAGTTTAACCTCACCTACTTAAACATGCTTGGAACAATTAGACTGGCTTACAGTTGGGCAACATCGATTTCAGAAAAAGCCTATTTTACAACCAAGTGTTGAATATCTTATGGAATCCTGAATACTGTACTGAGGGTGGAAAACAGAATGGCTGGCTGGGTACAAAATGGTTGTAAAGGTATTGGTAGTTTACCCTTATGATTGTGTTACTGACTGGGAGCTGTAGCTCTCCACCGCTGCCCAGCATCATGCAAGAGTGTCATTCCACACACCACTATCCTGGAAGATCAAAATTCAAAGTATAGTTCCTACTGAATGCATAGATTGCTTTTACATCATCATAAAAGTTGAAAAATCCAAAGTCAAACCGTCATAATTTGGGAACAATTTGCATCAGGAGTAGAAGGATCAAAGGCAAGCAGTCTGGAGGAAAAAGAGCATTTGTATAAATGGAAGCCACAGAGTTGATATCCTTAAGAAAGAGAACCTTCTTATACTGTGGGTGGGAATGTAAATTGATGCCAAGAACAGTAAGGAAGTTCCTTAAAAAACTAAATGACCTAGCATTCCCTCTAAGGGGTATATAGCCTGAGAAAACCATAATTTGAGAAAACATGCACCTCAGTGTTCATTGCAGCGCTACTTACAATGGCCAGGACCGGAAGCAACCTAAATGTCCATTAACAGAGGAATGGATAAAGAGGATGTGGTATCAATACGTATATTCAATGGAATATTAGTCATTAAAAGGAACGAAATTGGGTCACTTGTGGAGATGTGGATGGACCTATAGATTATCATACCAAATGAAGTCAGAGAAAAGCATATATATATTAGAACATATATGTGGAATCTAGAAAAATGATACAGATGAACCTATTTGCAGGGCAGGGATAGAGACGCAGATGTAGAGGACAGACCTATGGACATGTATGGGGATGGGATAAATTGGGAGATAGGGATTGATGTATATACACTACCATGTGTAAAACAGCTAGTGGGAAGCTCCTGTATGTCTCGGGGAGCTCAGCTTGGTGCTCTGTGATGACCTACAGGAGTGGGGTGGGGGGTGGGGTGAGAGGGAGGTCCAAGAGGGAGGGGATATATGTACGCATAGAGCTGATTCACTTCGTTGTACAGCAGAGACTAGCACAACATTGTAAAGCAACTATACTTCAAGAAATAAATCAATCCTGAATATTCACTGGAAGGACTGATGCAGAAGCTGAAGCTCCAATATTTTGGCCACCTAGTACAAAGAGCTGACTCATTGGGAAAGACCCTGATGCTGAAGAAAGATTGAAGGCAAAAGGAGAAGGGGGCAGCAGAGGATGAGATGGTTAGATGGCATCACCGACTCAATGGACATGAATTTGCGCAAACTCCAGGCGATAGTGGACAGGGGTGCCTGGCATGCTGCAGCCCGTGGGGTCAAAGAGTTGGACACAACTTAGCAACAATTCTTCAGTAAAAAAAGAAAAAAGATGTAGTACATATAATCGAGAAATTATAAAGTGTCAGCATTGTAGAATTGTATGTAAAGTGTGGTTGGTGATTCCTAAAGCTCAGAGAATATTGGAGGGGAGGGAGGGAGCGCTGGGGAATGTATGGAGAAAGCACGTCCAGTAGGAGAAATGACCGCTCACAATGAAAGGAGTGGTTATGCTCTGATTATGTGGTCCTTGGAGACCATTTAGTGCAGGGCAAATAGTCTCACTCAGGAGGTTTTGTTTGCCCTTAGTATCACACTATGGTGTGAAAACGGATGAATCTGCGTCTGTAAGAAGTGAACTTCATGTGGTGGTGTTTGCAAATTTTTTTTGTAAAAAGCAGATGTTTGTGTGTAAAAAGAATATATGTTTATGTATTGGACAGCTTCATATATATTGGGCAGCCAGGCTCCCCTGTCCTTCACTATCTTCCGGAGTTTGCTCAAGTTATTGTCCATTGAATAGGTGATGCTATCTTTTCTTGATTTACTGGATAAATGAGGCATTGTCTTTAGGCAACTATTTGAAAACACCCTGTTATGTTATCTCAGATCTGCTTTGAGCCCTAGTTTCTGTCAAACTCTCTAAGTTTGTCAGAATATATATAATTTCTGTTCACTGAAACAACAGAATAAAGAAAATGGACTTGTGTATTCCTTGGTGGATGGCCCCATAATGTCATTTGGAGTTTGAGACATGGTTTCACTGAACACTGAAATTAGCCCCAGAACTATGGCCTGTGTTTTTTTTCTTTAAGGGTATAAACTCAGTGAGGAGCGTAATTAGGGATAACAGGCTTTTATGCGTGGCCGGGGTCGGCGGCGCATACATTTAATATACAGTGCTTGATATTACTTTCTTGACAGATTCCCCAAACATTGTGCTTTTCCATGGCAATGCGTGTCCCCCATGTATTTGATATAGTAAGATTTTTAAAAAGAGTTTGATTGTAGTTAAATGATGAGAACTCTGTGGTATGGTCAAAGTGAAATATCATATACTTTGTATGTAACAAGTATGAATATTATAATCTATCTGAAATATATCAAGTCAAGAAGTCCAGCTTTTTAATAGCTGTGAGTTTGCTATATCTAGCTTCCTGGCAATTCAGTGCATGTTGCAATGTACACTTTCTCTGAGAGCCTTGTTTTAAATGTTTGTTTTTGTATTATCCTCAAAGGAGAGCTTCCAAATTATGTTTCCATATCCAGACCCTGTAAACGTTTAAATTTAACTAGTCAAAGCAATGAATAAGTCTTTCCTTTGTTGCAGAATAAGTCTGTTCCTTTCCAACAAAGGAAAATAATAGAAACACAATACATTTAAAGTGTTCTTTTAATGTTTTAATTTTGTGTCTTTTTAAAAAAAGAGATGGGAATGGGGAAAAAAGAGAATTTAAGATTTTTGTATTTAATTGAACTAACAGCATGTGCTGACAAGTCATAAATAACAGCAGTCCAAAGTGACTAAATAAATTGGTTTGCACAAGCAATGATTTATCTTCTGTCTTTCATTGCCATCAGGCTAAGAGACAGCTTCTTTTTGTCAGCCTATAGGAAAAATACTTGCTAGTATAACAATCCTGTTTCTACACCTGTGGTAGAAGCTCATTATCTTCTATAGAAGTTGCATGTTAAAATATTTAAATAGAATAATTAAGTCTACATTTGGTTGTCCATTTACCTAAAACTGTAATGCTCTAATTGCTCAGTCTTTATGGAAATTTGTAATATTTCTATAGGATCATTTCCTCTTATTTTTTTCCTTTGACTCATGGATTACTAATTAATAGATACATGTTTCTTGCATGTGTGTGTGCTAAGTCGCTTCAGCCGTGTCTGACTCTGTGTGACCCCATGGACTGTAGCCCACCAGGCTCCTCTGTCCAAGGGATTCCCCAGGCAAGAATACTGGAGTAGGTTGCCATGCCCTTCTCCAGGGGATCTTGCCTATTCAGAGACAGAACCCAAATCTCTGGCATCTCCTGCGTATCAGGTGGATTCTTTACTGCTGAGGCATCAGGGAAGCTCGAATGTTACTTAGGATCCTAATATTAGGAGATTTTTGAAATCTTTCTGTTACTGATTTTTAACTTAATTCTACTTGGTCATAGGACATATTTTGTATGACTTGTCTCCTTTTAAATTTATTGAGATTTGTAATATGGCCTAAAATAGGGTCTATGTTGGCAAGTATTCCTTGATCACGGAAAAAGAAGGCATATTTTGCTGTTGTCTGGTGGGGTGTTATATAAGTGTCAACTAGATCAGGTTGGTTAATAGTGTTGTTCAAATCTTGCATGTTCTTACTGATTTTTTGTGTGTATTTTTTACTTATCAGGAGAGGACATATTAGTTTTATATTTCCACATAACAAATTACCACAAATTGGGCTTAATGTTAATGTATAGTAATAAAGTGTCAAGAATACTGGAGTGGGTTTCCATTTCCCACTCTAGGGGTTTTTCCCAACCCAGGAATCAAACCCATGTCCCTTGTATCTCCTCATTGCAGGTGGATTCTTTACCAGCTGAGCTCTCAGGGAAGCCCATGGAGTATCTTATCCTACCTTTTAGTCTCCTTCTGTCTTTAAATTGTGCTTCTTGTAGGCTGCATATGGTTGGGTCTTAATTTTTTTATCCAATGTTTCAATCTCTGCCTTTTATTTATTTTTTGAAATTTCTTCATAGTTTATTTTTTATGAATAGTATTTGTACATAGGATACCATATGTAACCCTATCTCTCAGCTTTTATAGATCTTCTATAATATATTTCTATCATTTCTTTTATTTTGATGGTTTTGTTGATATATAATTCACATACCATAAAATTTACTATTTTTTTTAATGTACAGTTTAGAGGTTTTTACAGAGCTATGCATTCATGTTATTGTTTTAATTTAGTTGTTGAGCTGTGTTCAAATCTTTTGTAACACCATGGACTGTAGCCCACCAGGCTCCTCTGTCCATGATATTTCCCAGGCAAGAATATTGGAGTGGGTTGTCACTTCCTTCTCCAGGGGATCCTCCCAACCCAGAGATTGAACCCGTATCTCTTGTATTGGCAGGTGGATTCTTTATTGTTGAGCCCCCAAGGAAGCCCATTTATCAACACTATGTAATTCTAGAATATTTTCATCACCCCTTCTAAAGAAACTTTTTACCTATTAGCAGTCTCTCCATGCCCACCTTCTCCAAGCCCCTGGCAAACACTAATAAACTCTTCTGTGTAGAATTTGCCTATTCTAGACATTTCCTCTCAATAGAATCTTACAATAGGTGACTTTTTCTATCTGACTTGTTTTCAAGATCCATCCATATTGTAGCAGATGCCATACTTGTTTGGTTTTTATGGCTAAATAGTTTCCCATTGTGTTAGTATATCACATTTTGTTTATTCGTTCATTAGTTGGTTCATTATTGGGTTATTTCCAATTTTTTGGCTATTGTGAATAATGCTTCTATGAATATTCATGTACAAGTTTTTGTGTGGACAAATGTTATCATTTCATTTTTCTTGGCTATATACCTAAGAGTAGAATTACTATAGTAACTCTATGTTTAACTTTTCAGGGAATTCACAAACTTTTTTCCAAATGGCTAGACCATTTGACTTTCCTACCAGCAATATATAAGGGTTCCACTTTCCTTCAATACCTGTTATTGTCTGTCTTGTTTAGTATTTGAAAGATGTTGCTTCATTGTGGCCTCATTTGCTTGTTTCCAGTGAGATATCTCTGTCCTTATTATCCCTCTGTATAACATGTCTTTTTCTGAGTGCTTCTTACTGTTTTCTTTATTACTAATTTTGAGAAATTTGATTACAATGTGGTTTTGTGTAGTTTTCTTCTTGTTTCTCGTGCTTAGAGTCATTGTTGTTCTTGGATTTGTGAGTTTTATTATTTTATTTTCATCACATCTGGAAAAGTTTCAACCATTATTACTTCAAACAATTATTATTTATTTTTCAAAATAATAATTATTATTACCATTATTACATTAAATAATTTTTTATCTCCCTCTTTTTCTTTTGGGGGCTTCCTTTACACATATGTGGTATACTTTAAATTTTTTATCATAGCTCACTGCTGCTCCATTCATTTTTTAAAATTCTCTTTTCTGTCTTTCAAATTCCCCAATCTTTTTTCTGTAGTTTCTAACCTGCTGTTATCCCATCTAACATATTTCTCATATTTTACATTGTAATTTTAAATTTAAATTTAATTTAACTTTAATTTCCATCTTTTAAATATTTTTCATATCTTTGCTTATTATTTTGAACATACAGAAAATGGTCACAATGACTTTTTAAAAGCACTTGTCTCCTTTTTTGGTGTCAGTTCTTGGTTAGTTTCAATTGATAAAATTTTCTCCTAATGATGGGTCACATTTTCTAGTTTCTGTACAGGCTTGACAATTTTTTCATTGAATACCAGACAATATGACTTTTACTTTGTTGGGCGCTGGATATTTTCATTCATGTAAAACGGTCTTGAGCCTTTTTCCTGGGACATAGTTAAGTTATTGTAAACAGTTTGATCCTTTCCATTCTTGCTTTTGAGATTTGTTAAGCCTGACTGGAACATGCTTCTTGTAGGTGTAATCAGTCCCCCTTGCTGAAGAAAAGCCCTCTCTGTGCACTTAGTCGAGTGCCCGGTGGGTCATGAGGTTCTCCAGTCTGGCTTTTGTGCACAAGCACTGCTGTTAGCTTCATGTCAGTGCTGAGCACCATTGCCTCATGTGCTGATGGTGGTTTTCCTCTTGGCCTGGGCAGTTTCCTTACCTGCATTCTCTGTTCAGTCTCAGCGCAGTGACTGGGGAGGCCTTGAGACTTGCCTGGTGGCTCAGACGGTAAAGCTTCTGTCTACGATGAGGGAGATCTGGGTTCGATTCCTGGGTCGGGACGATTCCCTGGAGAAGGAAATGGCACTCCACTCCAGTACTCTTGCCTGGAAAATCCCCTGGACGGAGGAGCCTGGTGCAGGCTACTGTCCACGGGGTCGCAAAGAGTCGGGCACGACTGAGCGACTTCACTTTTGCGCTTCTACAGAGCTTCCGTGTCGCTTTCTCGTCTCTCGTTCAGAGTTCGCCTTCAGTGTAATTTGTCTTTGGCTAGTTTATTCTGACTTCCGCTCCTTAGGGTGTTTCCTCTTTTTGTTAAAAAAGTGATATTTAAATAAATATATATACATATATATATAAATACTTTTTTTTTTGGATGTTCTGGGTCTTAGCTGAAGCACATGGGTTCTTTTTTTTTTTTTTTTTTTTTTAAAGTTGTGTTTTTTAAAGTTGTGGCACCTGGTATCTTCTAGTTGTGGCAGGTGGGATATAGTTCCCTGGCCAGGTTTCGACAGCATGTAGTCTTAGCCGCTGGACCACCAGGGAAGCCGCAGAGTGTTTCTGTAATCTTAATAAATCTGGATTTATCATATTCCCTTCAGGAGATCGCAAGCCTTATCTCTCGACCTCTGTTTGCCCCTATTTTCCTCTATTTCCTTGCCTTATATAGCAAAGAACTGTTTTTTAAACATCTGGAATAAATTTTAATAAAACTATTAAAATGATTATTAATGCCATTTCAGTACATGCCACATGGATCACGAAGATATTAGTAGCTTTTCTGTAATAGTTTGCTATACGGCAACCATAACAAAATACCACAGATTGGGTAGCTTAAACAACAGAAATGTATTTTCTCAGAATTCTGAAACGGAAAGTCTGGGATTAAAGAACTGTCTTTCCATAGGACATATTGTCTGATTCTGCAGGCAGACTCATTTCTGTGTTTCGTAGAAGCGAAGTAAAATGTTAATTTGTTTAGCCATATTTTGTTAGTATGCAGTAGGATACTTGCCTGTGTAAGACTATTAGTGCACCTGTCAACTGGACACCCTCGTTTCCTTTAACAGTGTGAGTTATAATTTAGATTGTCATTTCCCCCTCTTAACTGTTTTCTCAAGAGGAGATAATTGATACTGCTAGTGGGTTTTTTTCTTGTGTGTGTGTGTGCTGCACAACTTATGGGGTCTTAGTTCCCTGACCAAGGATTGAACCCAGGACCTTGGTAGTAAAAGCACAGAGTCCTAATCACTGGACTGCCAGGGAATTCCCTGTACTGCTAAGAAATTTTTTAAAACAATCTCTTTTAAGCCTTCTTTATTTGCAATGAAATAATTGTATTATCATCTGTTTTTCTTAGTATTATAGGTAATGATTTTTAAAAAGAGTTGACATGATGGTAACTTTAAGCCCTTATTAAAGTGGCAAAGAAGAATTATTGGGGAATAAATGTACAGTTCTATGAACAACTGTTTTCTGGTTGTAAAAAAAGGTTTACTTGTATAATGTTTAAATAATGCAAAGGCAGATGGTTAATAACTCCTATCTGCAGCCATAAAAGTAAAATAAGTTTGGTTAAAAAATTTTTTTTATCAAATGGACATGTGGGCAATTAATCTGTTGCTATCTTTCCATTGAGAACAAATTTAAAATGGTATAAAAATATTCATAAACAATTTCTCAGTTTCATGGAACATACTTTGTTTTACTAGTCTTCGATACTTCTCTGTTCTTGTTGGAAATGCTGAAGTTTTGAAATACTTCAGTAAAAAATGGTGTCGGGGGGGGAACCTCCCTTTCATCCAGGAATATGCTGTGTGGCAGATCACTGAGTCAGCAGTTATTTTGACTTTCCCTGAAAGAGATAAAGTTGCCAAGAATTCATTATATATGTGTTTTGCCACTGAGTGAGCAAGAAAAATACATACCCATCAGTGCTGACTGGTTGGTAATTCCTGAAACATGATGCCACGTTCCTCATAAATAACAGAGTAACAGAATCAAGGAGAATTTGGCAGAGATCAATCTCTAGATGGATGAGTTAGGCTGTAAGCAAATAGCTACTCAAGTTCTCTTGACTTTTAAGAATGCTCTACGGGTTTTCTAGTTCAGACCCTTGGATTTCAGTGAGTCCCAGAGACTTTTACAGACTAACAAAGACTAACAGGTTGGCAATTGAGCATTGGTGTGTGGAGGTATTTTGTAATTTCAGTGGGAGACACCCTGTGCTGCTTCTAGAAACTCTACTCGTTAACTTGCTATCATGGAAATCTGCCATGATGGTTGAATTTGTCTCTGGCGTCTTGAGCTGAGAAAGTATAGATGTCGTCAGTGAAAACCTCATCACAGCTGTGAAAACCTGCTAATAAAATATTTGTGTGGCCTAGTGGTTTTATTTTTGGTGTATTTTATGAGGCTGGGTTATGCAGGCTCTTAGAGATTATCTATTTATCTATATGTCAATTACCTTGTATAAAAGTATAACCTTGATAGCTAAAGACATTTCCTGCCCTTGCTGTGTGTCTCTAGTAACTATGCTACAGGGACTATAAAGTCGTAGTTGTTTGATGGGTATGTTGCCTAATAGCTCCTGTTTCCCTGTTTGGAACCTGGAAACATTCCCTGGCTCTATAAATGAACAAACGGGTGATCTAAAAGCAAGGGAATATGATTTGAACTTTCAAGTGAGATGTGGGCCCATGTAATCCTTTATACATCTCTGTAAATGAGGAACGAGAAGGCAGGGGAGGCCTGGAAGTGGTCCCCAAGTTGCCATCAGCTATTATCTCAGGCTTTTGGCAGGTATCAGCAGGCAGGGTGGTTAGAAGTTTGAAACAGAGTGTAAAAAATTATGTCACATTTTAAATAACCTTCATATACAGCGTTTGCCTCATTGCATTGCTTCTTACTGCCTTTTTACATTTGGACAGACTTTTTTTGTAAGATTTTTGTTTCAATATGGCACTTGGCAAGGACAAATTTGCTGTATGGGGAATGTTAACTCTTTGGGATGGATGGCCTTAGACACAGCTGTGAAACAGGCCAGGTGCCTTTCTGCCAACCTACTCCCTCTTTTGAAGTGTCCTTCCTGCGGAAGGGATTCATGCCATCATTGCTGCCTGGACCCCAAAGAGGAAAGAAATCCCATCAAACAAAGACAGTGTGGACTTCAAATGTCAATGCTCTGAGTGTGGGTAATATATGAAGAGAGAACCCAGGGAAATGGCAATTCTAGCAATAAATGTAATGGTGATAATAATGAGTTACCTGTGTGTCAGGCACTGTGCAAAGTCCTTTATATACATTGTCCTCCATCATGAAAACAGTGGGGAGTGATAGTTTGCCCCACTTCTTAGATACCATGCCCACAACAACCCAGGAAGATAGAGCCAAGTTTCGTTTTTCTGATGCCAAAGCCAGACTCTTTTCTTTGTCCTGTGGTTTTCCACTATGAATGGGTGATAACTGGACTTTTGCACATCCCAGTGGGACATCATTTTAGGATAGGGATCTTAACTACCTCTAGTTATGGAGAGACAAAGTTAATTCTGGAACCAGAGACTCTTTCACACACCATACAAGTGTTTTTGTGGCTCCAAGGATCTGAATAGATTAAAACGTATGAGGGAGCTAGAAGCCAAGAAAATAAATAAAGTGCCTTGATGGGGACAGGAGGTTTTGTCTGATTATCGGATACCATCCTGGGAAATTGCGGCACCCACGAACCATCAACTACTTTGCCCCTGTTTGTTCCTAAATGCCTTTGGTGCCCTTCTCTGAATGTCAGGCGAAGCAGCATCTCCTCACTTGAGTAGTTGCACGCAATGGGTAAGAGCATCGTTAATCATTGATAGAGGCATTTTACATTTTCAAGCTAGGTTCCAACAGCATAGAAGTGACTGATTATAGATGGTGCATGAAGAGAGTGCCAAGTGGGCATTTTCATTTAATGGGAAAAGTAAGGGCAGACAATTGGTAGCTGTAGATACATCTCTATTTTTAGTCAGTGGTCTATTTTATGTGGGACTTGCCAGGTGACTTAGGGGTAAAGAATCCTCCTGTCAATGCAGGAGATGTAGGCTCGATCCCTGGGTTGGGAAGATCCCCTGGAGGAGAAAATGGCAACCCACTCCAGTATTCTTCCCTGGGAAATCCCATGGACAGAGGAGCCTGGTGGGCTGCAGTCCATGGTGTTGCAAAGTGTCGGATATGACTGAGCAACTGAACATGCACGCACAACTGTTTTATGTTTGAGGGGTAGTATGTTTCTCACATATCAACTCCAAATGACAGTAAGGTCTGCTCTGAGCTCTACAGTACAAAGGATTCTGAGAACCCACCTGGAGGCCACCATCTACCAATGAAGTCTGTCAAAGACTCAGGAATGGGTAGTGAGTCATGAGTTTACCACCTCTTCTTAGAGCAATAAAATATATTCCAAAAAAGACCCTCAAGTATTGGGTAGTTTTCTCAGAATAAAACTAAACATTCTGCTCTGGTGTCAGCCTTCTTGGTTCTAATCCTGGTTGTGGCACCTCTGGCCTCAAATTTCTCTGGGCTTCAGTTGTCCTCATCGATAAGATGGGGGCAAAATAATAGTATTAACCTCAAAGAATTGTTAGTTTAAATTAGTTAATATATATAAATTTTTTTAGAACCTAGAAACGGCATCAGAGAGAGAGAGCTAAAGCCCAAACAGTCACTTCAACAACCCAAGAGGGAGGTATTAATAGCAATTTACTTTAGACCTTGGCCAAGAATTTCTTATTCTAGCAGTAAGGTAGATGAGAGTTTGCCTAGGATATGTTCAAATGGTGAAGAGCTAAAGGCTATTGTTTTTGTGCATGAGACAGAGGAAAAAGCAGTATTTAATTTGGGACATTACTTGGAGAACACTGAGGATCTGACGTGGAGCAATCTAGGTTTAGAAAGAAGTGAAGAATACAAATCTAGAACTCACTCTCACTCCCTCTAAAGATCTTCTGGAAGCTGTATATAAGGGATCACATCGGCTGCTCTTTTCCATTGATACTGAAACGAGACAGAGGCCAGGATTATACCAATGGGCATTTAAGTAATAAATTAAGAATTTGCTGCATAGCATCGCAGTTACTAATGCCAGATGGGAAACTTTAACTTTTCTCATCTGTTATGAAAATCTTGCTCTAGTGTGACAGCTTTGTAGACACATCCAGCTTCAAATCCTGTGTCCTCTATAGTTTGTTGTTGATTAATCACTACGTTGTGTCTGACTCTTTTACAACCCCATGGACTCAACCCCGCCAGGCTCCTCTGTCCATGGGATTTTCCAGGAGTGGGTTGTCATTTCCTTTTCCGGGAGATCTTCCTGACCCAGGGATCAAATGTTGTTCCCTGCATTGGTGGGAGATTGTTTGCTGCTGAGCCACCAAGGAAGTCTCCTCTATGGTTAGCTATAATGAACTAAGACAAAGTTACTTAACATTGTTGTTATTGTTTTTCAGTTGCTAAGTCATGTCTGACTCTTTGCAACCCCAAGGGGTTCAGCATGCCAGGCTTCCCTCTCCTTCACAATCTCCTGGAGTTTGCTCAGATTCATGTTCATTAAGTTGATGATACCACCCAACCATCTCATCCTCTGCCACCCTTTTCTCCTTTTGCCATCAATCTTTCCCAGCATCAGCATCTTTTCCAATGACCCTGAGATGGATCTTGGCCTAGTCTCAATTTTCCAAACTGTAAAGTGGAGTTAATAACACTCACCTGGAGGGGTTGCTGTGTGATCAAAATGAGATAACAGAACACAGTGACTAGTATGTAAGAAAATGAAAGTGAAAATCATTCAGTCATGTCCAGCTCTTTGTGCCCCCATGGACTATACAGTCCATGGAATTCTCCAGGCAGAATACTGCAGTGGGTAGCCATTCCCTTCTCCAGGGGATCTTCCCAACCCAGAAATCAAACCAGGGTCTCCTGTGTTGAAAGCAGATTCTTTACTAGCTGATGAGGAAGCAGCCAAATAAAAGTTACTTCTCTTGCCATCATTTTGGAAGATATATTTGAAGTAGTTGAAATGAACAAGATAATTGATTGGCAAGCCTACATATGCTCTAAAATTACATGAGGACTTTAAAAAAATACTTAACATTGAGTCTGAATCTCCAAATTGTAGCCTCAGTTCAGTTCAATTCAGTCGCTCAGTCGTGTCCGACTCTTTGTGACCCCATGAATCGCAGCACGCCAGGCCTCCCTGTCCATCACCAGCTCCTGGAGTTCACTCAGACTGGTGTCCATCGAGTCAGTGATGCCATCCAGCCATCTCATTCTCTGTCGTCCCCTTCTCCTCCTGCCCCCAACCCCTCCCAGCATCAGAGTCTTTTCCAATGAGTCAACTCTTCACATGAGGTGGCCAAAGTACGGGAGCTTCAGCTTCAGCATCAGTCCCTCCAGAGAAATCCCAGGGCTGATCTCCTTCAGAATGGACTGGTTGGATCTCCTTGCAGTCCAAGGGACTCTCAAGAGTCTTCTCCAAAACCACAGTTCAAAAGCATCAATTCCTCAGCGCTCAGCCTTCTTCACAGTCCAACTCTTACATCCATACATGACCACAGGAAAAAACATAGCCTTGACTAGACGGACCTTTGTCGGCAAAGTAATGTCTCTGCTTTTGAATATGCTATCTAGGTTGGTCATAACCTTTCTTCCAAGGAGTAAGTGACTTTTAATTTCATCTGCAGTGATTTTGGAGCCCAAAAAGATAAAATCTGACACTGTTTCCAGTGTTCCCCCATCTATTTCCCATGAAGTGATGGGACCAGATGCTATGATCTTTGTTTTCTGAATGTAGCCTAGAAAACTATAATTTTTCTAAAACTCTCAGATATTTCTGATGCCAAATTCAGCTTTAGATCGATGAACTACATGAACTCTTGAAAATATTTGTATTTTATTCCCTCTCATAATCATTTAAAAATCAATTTAGTTAGGCAACTAATATTAACCAGTGTTAGAACCGTCTAAACTGAGTTTAGGAATACTTCTGATCATGGGCTGCATAGAAGACACTTGAATTGCTTTGATCACATTTCACTTTCTAAAAGTGAAATAGTCTGGTTAGGAATTATATGTGAGGGGCTTCTCTCGTGGTCCAATAGCTAAGACTCCATGCTCCCAGTGCATGGGGGCCCAGGTTCGATCCCTAGTCAGGGAACTAGATCCCACATGCTGCAGCCAAGATCGAAGAATCACATGCCATAAGTAAGAACCAGTTCAGCCAAATAAGTAATTTTTTTAAAAAAGAATTATATGTGAAAAAGTCCATCCACAAATATTTATTTAGCACCTGCTATATGTTAGACTGAGGACTTCCCTGGTGGCTCTGATGGTAAAGAATCCGCCTGCAATATAGGAGACCAGGGTTTGATCCCTGGGTTGGGAAGATCACCTGGAAAGGAAATGGATCCCCACTCCAGTATTCTTGCCTGGAGAATCTGATGGACAGAGGAGCCTGGTGGGCTACAGTCCATGGAGTTGCAAAGAGTTGGACACAACTAAGCCACTCACTCTTTCTTTCATATGCCAGCCAGACTAGGTACTTCTAATAGTTAAACAGACAAAGTGCCCTGCTTTGTGGAGCTTAATAAAGTTAAGCTTGTTTGTGTGTGTCTTTAATTCAGTTCAGTTGCTCAGTCGTGTCCTACTCTTTGCGACCCATGGACTGCAGCAAGCCAGGCTTCCCTGTCCATCACCAACTCCCAGAGTTTGCTCAGACTCATGTCCATTGAGTCAGTAATGCCATCCAACCATCTCATCCTCTGTTGTCCCCTTCTTCTCCTGCCTTCAATCTTTCCCAGCGTCAGGGTCTTTTCTAAGGAGTCACTTCTTCGCATCAGGTGGCCAAAGTATTGAAGTTTCAGCTTCAGCATCAGTCCTTCCAATGAATATTCAGGACTTATTTCCTTTCGGATTGACTGACTGGATCTCCATGCACTTCAAGGGACTCTCAAGAGTCTTCTCCAACACCACAGTCCAAAGGCATCAATTCTTTGGTGCTCAGCTTTCTTTATAGTCCAACTCTCACATCCATACATGACTACTGGAAAAATCATAACTTCGACTAGATGAAACTTGTAGGCAAAGTAATGTCTCTGCTTCTTAATATGCTGTCTAGGTTGGTCATAGCTTTTCTTCCAAGGAGCAAGCATCCTTTAATTTCATGGCTGCAGTCACCATCTGCAGTGATTTTGGAGCCCAAGAAAATAAAATCTCTCACAGTTTCCATTGTTCCCCATCAATTTGCCATGAAGTGATGGGACCAGATGCCATGATCTTAGTTTTCTGAATGTTGAGTTTTAAGCAACTTTTTCACTCTCCTCTTTCATTTTCATCAAGAGACTCTTTAGTTCTTCTTCACTTTCTGCCATAAGGGTGCTGTCATCTTCATATCTGAGGTTATTGATATTTCTCCCGGAAATCTTGATTCCAGCTTGTGCTTCATCCAGCCTGGCATTTTGCACGATGTACTCTACATATAAGTTAAATAAGCAGGGTGACAATATACAGCTTTGATGTACTCCTTTCCCTATTTGAAACCAGTATGTTGTTCCATGTCCAGTTCTAACTGTTGCTTCTTCAGGTCAGGTGGTCTGGTATTCCCATCTCTTGAAGAATTTTTCATAGTTTGTTGTGATTCACACAGTCAAAAGCTTTGGTGTAGTCAATAAAACAGAAGTAGATGTTTTTCTGAAACTTTATGATCCAACGGATGTTGGTAATTTGATCTCTGGTTCCTCTACCTTTTCTAAATCCAGCTTGAACATCTGAAAGTTCATGGTTCATGTACTGTAGAAGTCTTACTTGTAGAATTTTGAGCATTACTTTGCCAGCATGTGTCTTTAAGACCTGAACAAATAAGCCTTTTTCTATAATTATAATTTGAAACATAATAAATGACCAAATAAGTTACTGTTGTGTGTATTGTAGTTCATATTTATTTTTTCATGTTTTCTAGCATTTTGATGTGAAAATTTTCAAGCAAGTAGCAACATTGTAAGAATTTTGCTGTGGGACACCCACATACCCAGCTCCTAGATTCTACTATTAGCATTACTGGACTTGCTTTATTACATAGTTATCAAGGCATTAACCCATCTTATTATTTGTGATTACTTCAAAGTAAATCAAAGACATCAGTATACTTCCCCTAAATACTTTAGAGACATATTATTAATATTAGCATTTGAAATCTACAAGGAAATGTACCATCTTAAGAGTATGTTCATTGCATTATGACAAACATATATACACATATAAGCTATCAAGATACAAAACACAGAAAGTTCTCTCACTCCTATTCTTAGTGAATCTCTCCTCCAAGGCCCAGTGGTAACCCCTGTTCTGAATGTTTTCCACTGTAGATTAGTTTTATATATTATGGCATCATGTCAATGAGATCATATGATGTATACTCTTTGGTGTACTAGACTTCTTTACTGTGCACAGCATTTGTGAGAGTTATCCATATTCTTTCATGTTTCAGTCATTTGTTCTTTTGTGTTGCTTATTTCATTGCTTACCACCATGGAAGCATCTGTTTTTCTGTTGAGTTGATGGGCACTGTGAACCTTTCTAGTTGTTGGCTATATGAGTAAAGCCACTGTAAACTTCACAAGTATTTTTTGTGAACGTGTCGATATTTTCATTTATATTGGATAAATACCTCAGTGGAAGTGCTGGTCATAGGGTGCACATATGCTTCGTTTTAGAAGAAAC
The DNA here is from genome assembly GCF_001704415.2 of Capra hircus. Taxonomy (NCBI): domain Eukaryota; kingdom Metazoa; phylum Chordata; class Mammalia; order Artiodactyla; family Bovidae; genus Capra; species Capra hircus. The sequence goes on from NC_030815.1 coordinate 17,389,194, forward strand.
TGCCCGACTGGTTCCCAGCACAGTTGCGTCAGTTACCCTTCCATGGACAGCGTTGTTTCAGGTGCCTCATCCCCACTTCCATTGATGGCTGGGGTCAGTTTCTTTGACTATAGCCACTCCAGCGGGTGTGTAGTCTTGTCTCCTTGTGGTTTTAATTTGCATTTTTGGATAACAAGTGATGCTGAACATTTCTTTCATTGTGCTTATTGGCCATTCAGGCATATATACTTTTGATTCTTCAAATCTTTTGCCCATTTTTAATTGGCTGTCTTCTACTGTTGAAGTGCCATCGTTCTTTGCATACCCTGGATAATAATCCTTTGTCAGATATACGTTTTGCCAGTGTTTCTTCCAAGTCTATGGACTGCCTGTTCATTTTCTTAATGGTGTCTTTTGATGAGCAAAAGTTTTTCATTTTGATGAAGTCTGATTTTGTCTTCTTTTACAGTTATTGCTTTGTATGAACTAAGAAATCTTGACTCATGAGTCATGAACATATTATGCAATACACTCTTGTAAAAGCTTTATAATTTTAGCTCTTATGTTTTAGGGTATTTATTTCACCTTTTCACTAATTTTCACAATTTTTAAGAATGGACCTCCTAAACTGTCTAAAATAATATCCAGTTAAACTTTCTTTTATATATAAACAAATAAATGAAATTAATTCAGTGTCAAGGAAGGGGAAATTTGCTCTTCTGCCCCTTGAGTTCTTCTGGCTGGACTAATAATAAAATTGACACAAGACAGATTCGTAGGAGGAATAAATTTTAACTCACGCCCACAGAGATCTTATAGAAATGGACCTAAGAAGTGACAACAAAGAAAAAAATATATATATATTTTAATTGACATATAGTTGATTTATAATGTTGTGTTAGTTTCAGGCACACAGCAAAGTGATTTAGTTACATATATTTTGTCAGATTAGTTTCTATCATAGGTTATTACAAGGTATTGCATATACGTCCCTGTGCTACATGATAAATCTTTGTTGCTTACCTATTTTATGTATAATAGTGTGCATCTTTTAATCCACACTTCTCATTTATCCTTCCCCACTCCCTTTCCCTTTTGGTAACTTTAAGTTTGTTTTCTATGTCTGTGAGTCTATTCTGTTTTATAACTAAATTCATTTGTATTATCTTTTTATATTCCATATATAAGTGATGCTGTATAATAGTTGTCTTTTTCTGTCTGATTTACTTCGCTTGGTATGATATTCTCCAGGTCCATCCATGTTACTGCCAGTGACAATATTTCATTCTTTTGTATGGCTGAGCAATATTACATTTTATAAATATACCTCATCTTCTTTATCCTTTCATTGATTGATGGACACTTAGGTTGCTTCCATGTCTTGGTTATTGTATGTAGTGCTGCTGTGAGCCTTGAGGTGCATGTATCTTTTTGAATTAGTGCCCAGGAGTGGGATCACTGGATCATATGACAAGTCTATTTTCAATTTTTTTAAGGAACCTCTGTACTGTTTTCCATAGTAGCAGCTCCAATTTACATTCCCTTCATCAGAACAGGAGGGTTCTCTTTTCTTCACACCCTCTCTAGCATTTATTACTTGTAGATTTTTGATGATGGCCATTCTGACCTGTGTGAGGTGATGTTTCATTATTGTTTTGGTTTGCATTTCTCTAATAATTCCTGATGTTGAGCACCTTGCAGGTGTCTGTTGGCCATCTGTATGTCTTCTTTGTACAAATGTCTATTTAGTTCTTCTGCCCATTTTTTGATTTTTTTTTGACATTGAGTTGTATGAGCTGTCAAAGAAACAATTAATGAGGAATTGACAGGATAAAGAAAATTAGATTTGGTATGTGTAATTTGTAAAGAATCTAAACAGAGTTTGGGTTTGGGGTAGTAAACAAAAAAAGTAACAGGAGACTTCTCGGTTGTAATTCTCTGTCTCCACTGTAAGGCCGTCTTACTTTTGGATGCAGGAAATGCACTTTTTTGGGCTGTGCTGGATTTTCATTGCGGCATGCAAGCTGCCTAGTTGTAGCATGCAGGCTTAGTTGCCATGTGGCACATGGGATCTTAGTTCCCCGAGCAGGGATTGAACCCACGTCCCCTGCATCAGAAGGTGGATTCTTAACCACCAGGCCACCAGGGAAGTCCCTGGGAGTGCACTTTTCACATGAGAGATTTATTTCCTGCTTTTTAGGGAGACAGAAGAGGGTCAGAATTTTCTTCTTGGGTTCACTGCTTCTCAAGCAGCTTCAATTCAAAATAATTAATATGCCATTGTAGCATATTTTGGGGTGGCCCACCCTCAGCCTCAACATCATGTTCCAAGAAACCTATTACAATGTCTTTCTAGAGAAAACATGTAAATATGGGATCATTGAAAAGATCAGACTATCCTCCATATATGTGCTTTGCTTTCAAGCATTATCATTTAAGAAGAATAGAGGAGTCTCTAAGTAAAGAGCAACCTAGACCTAAAGAGGTATTTTACAATGTTATGCTAGTTTCTAAAGCAATTATATTCCAATAAAAAATAATAATCAAAAAAATGATGGCTGAGATAGGTGGTCCATTATGGAGGGGCTTGAAAAAGTTTATTTATAAAGATTATTATAATGATTTGGTTATTGTTTCATTTTTTAAATAATGAAATCAGGTATGAAAGTAAAAAACAATAGAGGTGTTTTAAACATGTGATTGTTCAGTTAAGAGAAAACAGACTGTTTACGCATTTATAAGGGCTTTCCCAGGCGCTCAGCAGTAATTTGCCCACAACACAGGAGCTGCAGAAGACTCAGTGACATTCTCCAGGGCCAGGCTTTGATCCATGGGTGGAGAAGATTCCCTGGAGGAGGCCATGACAACCCACTCCAGTACTCTTGCCTGGAAAATCCCATGGAAAGAGGAACCTGGTGGGTTACAGTCCATAGGGTGGCACAGAGTTGGACACGACTCAAGTGACTTAGCCTGCATGCAGGCATGCGTTTATAAGTAACAGCTGGGGACACGTAGGGGAAGGTTGAGGGTAGGGGGAGACAGAAATAGCACTCACACTCTAGGCTTTGTTGGCTCACACGGAATTTGGGAGGAAAGTGGGAGCAGAAAGCACATCCTCCTTGATGACACAGCAGAGAGGAGCTTACTCCTCCTGTTCCCAGCTGTCCTCACGACAGGCTCTTTTCTGTCTCACGCACTCAGCCCTGAGAGTCGGGTGATGACTCCGGCCACCCTGCTTCAGGCAGTGTGTCACCCGTGTTCCTTTACAAGGCCTGGCTCCCAGCTGTTACCTGGTGGAGGAATCTGACACTCTGATAAATGAACAGGCCATTGGATATTCTTTCCAACAGAGGGCAGTGGCTCACTGAAACTCTCACATAACGTTTGCTCTGAAAATAGATTTTTCTTAAATAGCTGTGGATTAACTTTCAGCGAGGCCAGCCTAGTGGGAACTAAGCGAGCATGTAACCCCAGATGGTTGGGCAGCCACATGTGGTCACAGTTCTGCCTTAATTTGCTGCTGATTACTTCCTTTGAAATTTGCAACCAGATTCTAAACTATTCACCTTTCAACATCTGGAAATGCTGAGCGCATTTGGTCATTTGTTCATCTTGTTTAAGCTGTACACCCGGGTTGGGTAAGACTGTATTTGCCGAAGCAAATAGAATAGACATTGCTGAAAGATTAGACCTTCTGAAACGCTCTTCTAACCTAGACAAGCCATAGAAGGTTAGAGATTGTGTTTCTTTGCAATCCTATTAGTGATAGCATTCCATATGATGCTGCCTCCCCCAAAGCTTTTTTTATGAAGTTAAAAAAGTTTCTAATGTAAAGGTTGTATTATCAACAAATGCTAGTTTGAAAGAATCAAATAGGATTTTGAAGATTACCCTTCTTTAACAATGCCTTAAATTTTTATCTCCTTATCCATTCCCTTGCTTTCTTTCTCAAGACATTATGGTTTATTGTGTCTCCACTAGGTGCCTTGCATGTGATTTACACAGTGAATGGCCCTGCTTTTGGAGCAAGTTAATGATATAATATCCCCATTTATATTCAGAGCAGTCAACACTTTCTAGCTCTCAGAATAATAAAAGCACCTGCATTTAATATACATGGAAGAATGGGAAGGCAAATAGCAGATAAGGCACAATCAGGTAAGTGTAATCAGATAAAATATCACAATATTATAGTCGATCAGCACCTGGTAATGACTTGAATTTTGAAAGACTGACAGACAGCATGGCCTAAAGCAGCCAGGCATACCTCATTCAGAGCATCTCTTCCCAGGGCTGATTGCTCCTCTCCTGTGTTTTCTGGCAGATTAAGCAGGTAGGGTTTCTTATTTTAACTCTTCTAGAACTGTATTGTGCTACTGGAAAAACACTGGCAGCATTCCTCTCATAAGCCAGATCAGAAACAAAAACAAACGATGTAGCTAAAATAAAACCTGGCATCTCCCAGCAGTTATCTCATATTGATCCAAATCGGTTTTATTAAAAAAAAATAAAGCTTGCGGTGATAGGCAAAGCTTTCATTTCCATCTCTGTACTTGCCTGCGCGGTGTTGACATTTTATTCTTTTTTTTTTTTTTTTAAGCAAGTGAAAACTTAGTTTATTAGAAACTTACTTGTCTCTGAGAACTTCTGCAGTTTTGATCCTTGGCAGCTAGTAAACCTAGCCCTAGACCTAGTAAACCAAGGTCTCTTTTGACCTTGCAGGAGTCTTAACGTAACGGAGCCATAAGGAGTCAAATAGAAAGCTTCAGATTTGTAGAAGTCAGAAAGCTGAACAAACCTGGTTTTATAGGAGAATTTAGCAGTTTACTTCTCCTTTAAAAAACAATTTTTTTTTTTAATGAAGTATAGGGAGATAGTGAAGGACAGGGGAGCCTGGAATGCTATAGTTCATAGGGTTGCAAAGAGTCAGACATAGCTTAGCTGACTTGCAATGTGTGTTAGTTACTGCTGTAAAGAGAGGGCTCTTTAGCCTACGTTAGCCTGAGGGGTGGCTCTCTAGTGGGAGGATCAGGAAGCGCCTTTGGTCATGTGTGCACGCATGCTAAGTTGCTTCAGTCGTGTCTGATTGTTTGCATCCCCATGGACTGTAGACTGCCAGGCTCCTCTGTCCACGGGATTCTCCAGGCAAATATACTGAAGTGGGTTGACATGCCTTCCTCCAGGGAATTTTCCCCAAGAATTGAACCCGTATCTCTTAGGTCTCCTGCATTGAGAGGTGGGTTCTTTACCACTAGCACTACCTAGGGAGCCTGTGTTTGGTCATGCCTGCTGCAATTTGACTAGATGTTGAATGTAGGAAATGGCTTCAACTGCCCCATCATTTGAGAAGGGCTGAATTCAGCCTCTTGTTCCTCAGTTCTTATACTTTTGATTGTTGTTCTCAGAGTAAGAGCCCTGGACACTGGCCAAGAGATGTCTATTGCAATGAAATTTCATAAAATATGAGTACAAAGGAGATGAAATCATTGTTGCATTTAGAACAACCATTTTTTATGGAAATCACTCTATCCAAAATGTCTCTGTCTCTTTACCTGGTTTAGTCAGCTTTGGCTGTGATAACATGGGCACAGAAATGGATTCTTGTACAGCTCCAGAGGCCGTGAGTCTGATAAGGCTGTTGGCATGGTTGGCTTCTGGTGAGGGCTCCTTTCTTGACTTGCACACCGTGGCCCTATTCACATGTGCTCACTCGACCTCTTCTCTAAACACCCACAGGGAGAGAAAGTGTGGGCTCTCCAGTGTCTCTTTTTATGATGACACTAATCCTGTCCTGAGGGCCCTACCCTCATGACTTCATCTAAACCTGTTTCCTTCTCAAAGGCCCCATCTTTAGGGGTTAGGGCATCCGTACATGAACCTGGTGTACCCCAGATGGTAGCATCATCCAGTTGTATCGCTGTGGCAAAGTCACTAAGGTTGAGACAAAGAGAGCCATTGTGTGGCCAACAAGGCTGGCATGAAGGGTGTGAGCAGTTCAGTCCTCGATGGAGCAAAATGTCAACGAAGTGGGGCCCTTGATGACAGTATTCTTTATCCGTTCTTTCACATACACCCATGCCCACACTCACTCATTCCTGCAACACCCACTTTAGACTCTGGTGAAAGAGAAAGTGCACGTGTCAGGAATGAAATGGGAAAGCCACAGCTTCAGGATATTTATGGTGCCAACATTCTCTTGCCTTGTCCATCACCCTTTTTACCCTTGCAGTGATATGGACTGATCACTGATTTCAGAATGATAAAGGAACCCATTCAGGAGCCTCACTCACCCGAGAGTGTTCAGTTACATTCTGCATGTGGAGGATGGAGCAAGAACTAATTTTTCAGATGTCTAATGACAGGAGTAGAAAGGAAAAAGGAGTTTGTGAAGAATCATGGGTTGATTTTAACACCCTATTTTCAGAACATCCAAGTCTATATAATGTTTTCTTTCTCACAATTCATTATTCAGTGCTTTGGGGAGGTGGGCTGAGATTTACATTTTACGATTGAAAAACTGTGAGCTTCTTCAGGGTGATGAGAAGAGACCTGGGTTGTCAATTTAAACATGAACTGTACAGTATTGAAGATGGAAAACACCTCCTTCAACAGTTGGTTGGTTGTTTTGTATTTTAGTTGTGGCTCGAGCGGACAAGCAAAGCATTCTGTTGTTCTTTTAACTTGTCATTTAATGAGTCTGGACCATGAAGAGCCACAGCCATGTCAAAAAAGAGACATACCACTACCTGATTTGTGATAGAGACAACCTTAGACAAAGCCCAGCTGAGGCTATTTCATCCTCTGAATCGAAAACCTTTCTGTTTCTGCTTGCAGCCCCATTAAGGGATATTTTGTAAATAGTGATGGTGATATTGCAATCAGGCAAATTCTTCTTTGGTTCCAACTGTGTTCCTCACCCTTTCATCAGAGCCATGGTCCTGGAGAGCCAGGTTACTGCAGTAAGTAACATAGTTGTCTGAAGTACGGTATGAGCTTGGATCCATCCTGGGTGTTTTGATGTTGTTGTGCTATATGTAACTGAGAATAAAGCATGAGTCTTTCTGACTAAGACTGTGGCTTATACGTTTTGCTACCACCATCCCTTTTGGAGGCAGATAAAGGACTAATCTTTTAGAAGTGATGGTGGGAATAGGTTGAGGAGAATAAAAAGACTGGAGAGACATGGTTATGGTGGCATTCACCCATGAAAAAAAGGAGAAGAATCATTACTTGCAGAGATAATTTGTACTGTAGGCAACAAAAAATGACTTCTTATTTAGGTTTTCAATTATATTTGAGTTGTCTGCTCTGACCAGGAGAGACACTTGAGTTTCTCTTTGTTAAGTGCACATCCCAAATCTAAGCTTGGTACATTTCAACAGTTACTGAATAGAAAAGATTAGATCTTCGTGCTTGTTAATTCTTAGGAACTCATTTAGCTTTATGCTTCAGCTTTCTCATTTCAAGAGCAGAAACATATTATTTTTATGCCACATTTCATAATCGACTCATTTCTTAGCTAAATTCTCCAGGTATTTTTCAGAAGACTTTCTTTCCTTCTATGATGGGGGCGCAACAATTGTTTAATAAATTGTTGCTATCAAGACATTACAAAACACATATATAAATAGATTTATAAGGAACAAGTGTGGATAGTTGGATATGACAAATTGTTAAATATCGAAAATGACTAGTGGAGAAAAACCATCTGAAAAAAATGGTAACAGCTGAGTAATGAGTGTTCTGATTAACATATTCTACAAATCTATCACTACTATGGCTCAGCATGTCCTGATTACTCTCTAAAATTAATAATGACAGATACCAAGACCCTATTAATATTTTAATAGTCTAATAGGTCCAGACAAAACAGAGAAGAATGCAAATCTGTGGTCAGGGTTGCCGGGCAATCTCGAGAGTCTGACAGGTAGGAGAGCTAAGTCCTCGTAAAGCTTTCTTGACTTCTCTCTAGGTTCATTCTCATCTTAGGACCTGGTTTCATAAAATGTACTCATTTTGAACAGAAGGATGTGTTAGTACAAGGCAAAACCCGCAGAATATTTAGCAATCCTTTTGCCCACAATGTATTTTAAGAAATACTGATCATGTCAGTATGTATCCTTACATGCTCTGTCATCTGTAAACTCAGTGAACTCTTACAAAGAATATACATACATAGGTTTGAAGAAATAGGTTTTCTCTGATTCTAGCACTAGAAATCTCCTTGTTCTCATCATCTCCAAATTCATCTTTAGTAGAAGTGATAAAATGTGATAAACTATTGAGAGATACTTGAAAGAATAACATTGAATGAAACAAGAAGTATCTTTTCTTTCCTTCCTCCTTAATAAGTATATTTTAAAATAAGTTATTAAATAATAAGTGCAAAGTACCCATGGTGGTGCCCAGCACACAGGAAGCGCACATTCAGCAGTGTTGGTTTTCTGCTCTTTTTTGCTGCTAAGCGGTCCATTTCCCCAGGAACTTTCGCTTCACCTTCCTGTGTGGTCTGCATTGTATTTTGCAACTCTCATAAAGTTTCCTTGGAGTCGACTTTGGATTATAGGCTATATTGAAAGTTCCCCCTTGTAATCATATGTCTGTATACTTTGATGCCCATTGATGTCGTTCTTTAGAGAAGGAGGGTCTGCCTATTGAGGGTTATCAACACTGGATGGTTTTGAAGCATCGTTTGCTGAAAGTCATACAGGTCCACAAAGGAGAAACCAAATATTTCTCAGTTGGAATTTCTATTCTAAATACTGCAATGGATCTCAAGGGGGAGAGTAAAGGTGAGGGTGGAGGGAAGCCAGAAGAAAAGGGGCCAGATTCCAGAAAAAAAAGAGAATAAAGAAGTTTTTGCCAGGAAGCCAAAATCTGCGCACCCAAGGACTCACACCCTGAGATATAGGTTTGGTGGCAGCTGCTGAAATCTGTCCAAGACCAGAATTAAATCTGTTTTTGGAGTCTTCTTATACTCCGGCTGGCCATGACTCACTTTGAATCACCTGATTATACTTAGGGCTCGGAGACAAGAAATGCGTTCTTCTCTCTCCCTTTCTTTTATATTTCCTTACAACTTAAAAAGAGGTTGGCTTTTACTTTGGTCCTGACTCTGCTGCCAGTTTGCCTGACTGATTTTCCTCACTACCCAACTCTGACTGCTATATATGCTTACCGTATTTTCTGGTCATTTTCACAGTTTCGGTCCTTATCTCCTTTTACTAAGTTACTGTGCCAGGCCACCTTCTTTGTCCTTGCCTTTTAAAAAAAAATTATTTGGCAGCTCTGGGTCTTAGCTGTGGCATGTATGATCTTTAGTTGAGGCAGGTGGAATCTAGTTCTCCGACCAGGGATCGAACCCAAGCCCCCTGCACTTGGAATTCAGAGTCTTAGCTACTGGACCACCAGGGAAATCCCTTGTCCCTGCCTTTTGACTTCATTCATTCATGCTCAGGGCCTCCTCCAGCAACACCTGCAATGAAGTTTTCTCTTCCCTCTCTCCCTTCTCAGGTCTAATGACCTCTGCTTTCCTTGTTTCCACAGCACAGTGAGCATTACAGCCTGGCCCTGCAGGATTATGCCTCTATGCATGCGTGCTTGCCTACTTCACTGGACTGTCAGCTCCTTGGCGACAAGGTCTGTGCCATTCATTCTTGTATGCCTGCTACCTAGTAGGTGCCGATGGAAATTTTGCTGAACAAACATTCAATACAGTCTCTTTGGTTTCATGCAACAAAATAATCTGAAGTTAGCAGGAAGTTTTTGACATGTAGGATATTAATGAAGAGAATAAGTGCTTGTATTTTATTGTTTGTTGAGGACATGGAAAGCTATGTGTGTTTAATAAATATGGGAAAAAGATTGACTTGGTGAGGTTATGGTACAAACCATCCTGAAGACTGGCCTGATGAGGTACAACAAGGGCACTGGTCTCGGGTTCATAAGCCAGCATCCTAGACATAGCTTTGCCAGAGGATCTTCCCATTGTCTCCTGAGGCTCCCGTTTCCTGGATGTAGTTTTCTCATCTTGTATAGTGGAGAGATAGGATGAGGCAATTTTCTAAGAATTCCAGGTCATTTAAGCTCTGAAACTCTGTAATCTATCATCATAATCACAGTTAGGGATTGCTTGTTAGTGCCAAGAAGTCCCATCTCTCTAGCCCCATATAGAGGCAGTTAAACATTGCTTGCACCTTATTCAGACTTGGGGTCCTCTAGGTACTTTTTCTTTATTCCCTCCTTTCCTTCTCCTTCCTCTAGAACTACAGTTTGGCCTGGAAGCTGCAGGGTAGTTTGAACGTGCTGTTACATGGTTCTCCTGCTGTTCCTGTAGGGTAGACTTTCTTACCTCTCATGGCCTCTGCCTCATTATACTAGCCCCTCGGACAAGCTTTGGCCCCCCTCCAGCTCACCCTTACCTCCAACTGGTCCAGATAAAATTTTAAAACCTCCTTGAATTTTGCCCTTCCTTCATTTAAAAAAAAATTGTTTTTAATGATTTTTTTTGTCATACCTCGTCATGCAGGTTCTTGGTTCTCCAACAAGGGCTTGAAGCTGCACCCCTGGCAGTGGAAGTGCCGAGTGTTAATCACCGTGCTTCCAGGCGAGTCCCTGTCTTCATTTTTTGTGTAAAAGCCATACCACCATGAAAATCTGTGGCCATGCATCCTCAGCCCCCTTCCCTTTCTCCTGTTTGTTTACAGACCTCTCCTCCAAATGTCAAGAACTCTGGCATGTTTTTATTATGACAGTAGTAGTAAGCATTATTTACAGAATGTTTACTTAACAATAGTAGTAAATACTGTTTATAGCATGTTTACTATATGCCAGGTATTATGGTAAATACTTGCTTGCATCTCTAATCCTTGTAGCATCCCTAAAGAAAATGTGTGTGTGCGCGCGTGTGTACTGTGCGTGCATGTGTGCATATGCGTACACGTGTGTGTGTGTGTGTGTGTGTGTGCATGTGCTCAGTCATGTCCACCTCTTTGCAACCTCCTGGCCTATATCCCCTGCCAGGCTCCTCTGTCAGTGGGATTCTCCAGGCAAGAATACTGGAGTGGGTTGTGACGCCCTTTTCCAGGGGATCTTCCTGACCCAGGGATTGAACCCACATCTGTTTTTCCTGCGTTGGCAGGCGGATTCATTATCACTGGCGCCACCTGGGATTTAGTAAAGGGCAGTTATTTCATATCAGTTTCAGCGATGAGAAAACTGATTCTCAGATAATCCGAATTGTCCAGATTGTCTAACTCCAAAGCCAGTGCTGTCTCCACTGCAGCAGGTTCCATTTCAGCATATGCAGCTCCATGTCCACTTTTTTGTTCTTTTGTTCGTGTCAGTTTTTTGTTTCAGAAACAATATTATATCACTGAAAAGAAAAACATTTCATCACTTTATGACATATCAACTTGATATTTTGTTTTTCTTTTACACTTGTCTATTCTTTGTTTATATTCACACATATTTGAAAGGGTTGTGATTGTAATGTGGATATAGTCCTTATTCTAAAAATAATAATTCCATAACCATTTTCTTTGTTGCTCGCTTCTGTATTGTCATCCTAATGGCTGCCTAATTTTCATCAGATTGGTTTATCATAGATTAAACTTCTTTTTTCTCCTATAGAACATTTAGATTATTTCCATTTTGTACTGCACTAAACTATGTTGTAATGATACTTAAGTACTTTTTTGATCAGTGATAATGCATTGGCTTTTAAAACCTTTTTTGTCATGAAAAACTGTGAAATAGTCATAAGAGACCAGAAAGGACCTGCATCTACCAACCCCACTAGCTTCAACAGTAATCAACATTTTGCCCATCTTGTTTAATCTACTCCCCAACTTTTTTCTTGAGAACATTAAAGAAAATTTCATTTGTAAGCTTATCATTTCACTTGTAAATACTTCAGGATAGATTTATAACTGATAAAGACTTTTCCCTAATGTCATCTAATACTCAGTCTAGTTTAAACTTCCCTGGTTATCACAAGTGACTTTTAATATTTGGTTTGTGTAAATTAGGAGCCAAATATGGTCTACAAGTTGCAACTGGTTATTGCATCTTTAAAGTTTTTATTCATTCTAAATAGTATACACATATTTTTTAATGGTATCAATTTATTGGAGAAACCATGTGAGAAGTCCTATAGAGTGTCCCACATTCTGAGGTTGAGATGTTCTTATGGTTCGTTTAATTTGTTTGTCTACTACCGAAGTCTCTTGGTATCCAAAAGTTATTGGTTCCAGCCCTCCCCACAGATATCAGCACCCATGAATGTTCTAGTCCCTTATATAAAAAGGCATAGTATTTGCATATAACCTATGCATACCCTCTCATACACTGTTTTCTCTAGATTACTTGTCATACCTAATGCAATGTCAATGCTATATAAATAGTTTCCAGCCATGGAAAATATAGGTTTTATTTCTTGGAATTACCTGGAAAAAATGTTTTTCCATCAGCAGTTGCTAAAATCCACAGATGGGGAGCCTGCAGATTTGGAGGGCCGACAGTATACTGTTTTGAACTGGTATTTAGATGTTGAGAGCCTAATAAAACTGACTCAATCTTTAAGAAAGACTGCTTTGCAAATAAGGTCCTTTTCAATTTGAGGTCAAACTTAGCATACTTCTCAGAACATTTTGTTGGATCATAAGCTTCTTTTCTATCTTGTTCTGTTAGCCTCTTGTAGAGGCAGTTTGTTGAAGTGAAATGCGCCTTTTATATCACCTGCAGGGAACTAGAGCCCTGCTAATCTTAGCTTATTCTGCCCTGGGTATTGGATCCAGTGTTAGCATTAACCAATTTCATTTTAGCCCCTTCAACCTTGGTAGAAAACTAGGAGTTACCTGAAATAGTTTTGAAAGTTGTTAGAAGCCGAAGAAAAACCTGGATTTGAAAGAGGAGTAGTTGAGAGATGGCTCAGTGGTGAAGAATCTGCCTGCAGTGCAAGAGACACAAGTTTGATCCCTGGGTTGTGAAGATCCCCTGGAGAAGGCGACGGCCACCTGTTCCAGGCTTCTGGCCATGTGATCCCATGGACAGACGAGCCTGGTGGGCTACAGTCCATGGGGTCACAAAGAGTCAGACACGACTGAGCACGCACCTATCCAATTAAGAAATGACGAAGGATGGGTCAGTGTTTGAGAATGAATGTTCCATTCACAGGTTAAGTTCAAGGAGATTGGGCAAGGCCATCGTAATGATGCCTTTGCAGGTTAGACAAGGCCTTAGACACACACCTGTTTTTCTGCTTCTGTACTCTGAGCTTAGGTGGTTTAAACGAATTTTCTTTCCTTTAGAGTGTGACTGTTGAATGTCATCATAAAATAATAAGTTCTTACGAGTCTAGTTCCAGCATCCTGAATCCCTGGGTGCAATGAGGAAGCCATGGCTAGAGCAGCAGAGTGCGGCACGCCCCTGTCTCGCAATAGCAGTTTAGATGTGGGCTTTTAGGCAGCTCCTCAGGGCCACGTGATACCTACTGTCCCACCAAACAGAGCAAAGGGATGTCCAGGAATTGGGAGAAGAAAAGCAATTCTCCTTCCTCTCTGGTCCTAGCAACCTGCAGCAAGTATGCGGCTTTCCCTTGAGGTCATGAGGCAAAGTCAGATCTCCCGCATCCCGGTTTTCCTGACTGCTCCAACCCACTTCATCTTCACACTCTACACACTCATAACTCCATAGGTGAAACCCAGCGTTCCTGGGCAAGAAGACACACGTTCCCACTGCAGCCTTCTCTGCTGGATTACCCACAACTGAAAAGGCGAGGTTCAGGTGCTATTACGTTTTTCACCCGTGTGCCAGAGGCAGTTATGCTCCTGTGTTAATGGGAACAGGGGTGGAAAAGCTCATGACAATAGCTTCAGCGAGAGGAGGACTGTGAAGCATTTTATTTAACAGGGTGACTTTTCTTTGGGGACTAAATTCAAGTATCTGAATTTTTTAATCTTATAGGACAGGTTACGGAATGGCGACTTTGTATTTTAACTTTGAACTATAACTTTCCTCATTCTTTCAGCTTCTAGGTGCTCATTTGTTTTCTTTATTACCATTGGTGGTATTGGCCACCTCACTGGAAGGAGTCAGAAATTGCAACTCTGAAAATGGAAAAAAAAAAAAAGACTCAACATTAGATTGTTTCATCCTATATATTTCTGTTTAAAATTATATTCAGCAAGTTGGTCTTTTCCCAGTTTAAACTTAAAGTGTTAAACATTTTTCCTCTTTATATATCTTAAGAAATGGTTTTGGTGTGTATTACATATTACTGAGAATCCTCGTTACTCTTCTGTTTTGCTTTTTTTTTTCATAACTGTCCCCAGGTATGCGGCCATCTAGTCAAGGCTATGGTTTTTCCTGTGGTCATGTATGGATGTGAGAGTTGGGCTGTGAAGAAGGCTGAGCGCCGAAGAATTGATGCTTTGGAACTGTGGTGTTGGTGAAGACTCCTGAGAGTCCCTTGGACTGAAAGGAGATCCAACCAGTCCATTCTGAAGGAGATCAACCCTGGGTGTTCATTGGAAGGACTGATGCTGAAGCTGAAACTCCAATACTTTGGCCACCTCATGTGAAGAGTTGACTCATTGGAAAAGACTCTGATGCAGGGAGGGATTGGGGGCAGGAGGAGAAGGGGACAACAGAGGATGAGATGCTGAATGGCATCACTGACTCGATGGACGTGAGTCTGAGTGAACTCCAGGAGTTGGTGATGGACAAGGAGGCCTGGCGTGCTGCGATTCATGGGGTCACAAAGAGTCGGACAGGACTGAGCGACTGAACTGAACTGAACTGATGCATCTTTGGCCACAGTAAGCAGTTTTTTCTTTTTCTTATTTAAACCTTCTGATATTTAGAGGCTTTTAAATTGCCCCTGGGGCAAACTGAACTATTTGCCTCATTTGTTCTTTGATCATATGACTCATTACTCTTTTGATAATCCTATACTGTGTGTGCAGCAAGTATACAGGTAATATATGTGCAGGACGTTGTGTGAATATGAGTAATGTGTATGCAATTGAATATTGAACTCCCGTAAATGAGACAAAAGATCAGTGTCTGACTTCTTTTGGTTTTGAATAAGTCGTGTAAGGAATAGAAATGAAATTGAAAGGACGATGTTGCTTCAGGCTGTCGTTTATACAAATAACTAATTTAAAAGATCTCTTTCAGGGACTTCCCTGGCAGTCCAGCGGTTAAGACTTCGCCTTCCAATGCAGGAGAGCTAAGATCCCACAGGCCTCATGACCAAAAAACTGAAGCATAAAACAGAAACAATATTGTAACAAATTCAATAAAGACTTCAAAAGTGGTCCACATTGAAAAAAAATCTTAAAAAAGGTTTCTTTCAATATTATGACCTAGTATTTCTAAGAGTAGTAAGACCTAAACTAGTAGGTGTTGTATTTTACAAGGTTAGCCAGTAATTGGGCTTCGCTGGTGGCTCAGCTGATAAAAAATCTGCCTGCAATGCGGGAGACCCAGGTTTGATCCCTGGATCAGGAAGATCATCTGGAGAAGGGAATGCAACCTACTCCAGTATTCTTGCCTGGATAATCCCATGGACAGAGGAGCCTAGTGTCCTGCAGTCCATGGGGTCGCAAAGAGTCGGACATGACTGAGTGATTGAACAACAGCAGCCAGTGATTAGTTCAGCATACTCAAAAGTCAGGAACTA
The DNA here is from genome assembly GCF_001704415.2 of Capra hircus. NCBI lineage: Eukaryota > Metazoa > Chordata > Mammalia > Artiodactyla > Bovidae > Capra > Capra hircus. The sequence goes on from NC_030815.1 coordinate 17,404,858, forward strand.
ATGTATGAGATTCTGTGCTGAGTGGAAGGCAACAGTATCATGGCTAAGGATCAGCCTTAGAACTTTATAGCTAAAGGAGAACCTAAGAAATCCTACTGTTTCATTCTCTTCCCTTGTAACTGAAGCTCTTGAGTTTTTCTTGGATCACCTGGTTACTTAGTTGTGAACCTAGTTAAGTTTTTCCCACAATTGTGATGCTTTGTTTAGTCAACACTGGAGTAGGAATGACCTGAAGAACTATTACCTTTCTTTTGCATTTTTTAAGTCTTTCTATTATGAATTATTTCTCATTTTTACACTAAATGTTACTTTGATGTTCAACATTGTAACTTATTATTCTTTGGGAAATACTGGACAAATTACGATGCCAACTACGAATCCTTTTGTGACCACTCTAAAACTGTAAAATCAGTGACTAATTCCATCATGCTGTTTTCCCTGAGTGTTCATAAGTGTCTAAAATATATATGTTCACCAATGGAGGGAGGACAAAAATGAGTCAAGTAGCAAATTAAGAATGTTGTTAATCATTTCCAAAGTCAATGACCAATCTTTCACCCCTGAAGCTCCCAGAGGGAAAATATAAATAAGGCCGCACCTAAAATGGAGAATCAGTTTCTGACGTGAGACCTGGTGTGAATTTAATTCTTTGCTAGAAAAGGAAAGTATTCCTTCCATTCCTCCTCTCTGCAGTTATCTGAATTTTGTCTTTTCCTTTAAGTGTCTTCCATGTATTTAATTCTTTTGTTTGGTTTTCAAACCGCTATTGAGGTATTGACATACAAGAAGCTACACACATTTAATGTATATAACTTGATGAGTCTGGAAATGAGTATATACGTGTGAGACCATCACTATGATCTGTGCCTTAAACCTACCATCACCTCCAAAAATTTTCTGCTGCTCTCTTTACTTTTTTAAAGATATATTTAATTCTTATCTCCTGACACTCTACATTTGAAAAGGATCTTTCTGCAATCCATGGACACCATTTGCTTTCTGTTTTATAGTGTTAATTTGCCGTATCCTAGGCATTCCCTGTATGTGTTACCTAGCAATGATTGGTCTACATTCATTTCCTTCTATTGCATAAGTAGTTCCGACTTTTAAGCAAATTAAGGAGTAAATGTCTGTATATATGGATGAAGCTAAAATGAAAAGAATCTTAACTATCAGACATGAATCAAATATGCTATACAGACTAATCCATTATTTGAGTATATCTGAGACAGCATGAATTAATCTTAACTGTGTTTATTCTTTAAAAAATATCAACAGTTAAAAATTGCATATCTTATTATTAAAAATGGTTTTGGAGCTGAGATGTAATCTCCTAAATGAAGGAATAAAAATAAGAGCAGGATGATCCAGCTAACCATTTTTCTTCCTAAAACTTGAAATAAATGGAGATCAAGAAATGTTAGACATCTTTAAATAAATCAGAGGTCTTATGACATTTCTAATATTTTATTAACAAAATTTTGATTTGATTTATCTATTTAAAATAACTAGCAAGGTATTCTCTAAGTGCTGAAACATAAATTACCAACACGAAACCTTGATTTATGTTAATGGTGGATCATATGCGAGACATGCCAAGTTATCACAGACTTTGCAATATTCCTTTAGTCAGGGGATGGAATCACAGACAAGTCATGAAGAAAGTGCTGCCTTAGGCTCCGTCTGTTGATATATAGAAGATGGCTGTCTTCTAAGAAATGATATAAACTTGACGCCGTGAACTTTCACTTTTATTCCAGACACCTCCAGGTTTTAGTGAAATCTGCTCGACAGTTCTGAGTGCCTCTGTGTCTCTATGATGAATCAGAAACATTCAGACCTCTGAGAAGGATGGCACAGAAGCATTAAAAAAGATTCTGCATAGGTAAATATTGAATCTGTCTGATTGCTTACAGAATGTTAAGATTTGCATATTTCTCTTCCGTTTCTGTCACCTTTTAGACCTTTTATGACACTCACTGGCAATTCCCAATTCTGTGACAATTCAAAAGATGTCTTCTGTATCCTATATCTGGGCTGTTAAGCATCGCTAGAGAGAAATCACATGGGTTGGCAAATTGGCTCAAGTACACATTTTTATTTCCCAACATTTGTTTTTCTCATGCACCATCTCTTTGTTTGGACTTCCCTGTTGGCTTAGTGGTAAAGAATCTGCCTGCCGATGCAGGAGAAGTGGGTTTGATCCCTGGGTTGGGAAGATTCCCTGGGAAAGAAAATGGCAGCCTACTCCAGTATTCTTGTCTGTGAAATCCCAATAATAGAGGAGCCTGGCAGGCTTAGCTACCATGGAGTTGCTACGAGTTGAATATGATTTAGTGACTATGTTCTTTGTATGGCTGTCTGCTTCCAATTCTTAAGGTCTCACCTTCAATGTAACTGCCTCAGAGAATCTTTCCTGATCTTTCTACCAAAGTGAGTTCCCACTCATCTTGGGCCTGTTCATTTGTTTCATGATACTTTGTACCCTTTATAATTCTTTATTTAGTGTTTGCCTGACTTTCTGTTTGTCTCCACAGTTAATTTCTTGTGTGTAGGGACCTCATCTATTTTATTAATTACAGTGGTACAGTGCTTCCTGGCACACAGCAGGCACTCAGGAATAATTTTTGTACAAATAAAATATAAGGTTGCTTATAAAAAAGCATTTCATGATTTTAAAAAGATAGTTTGAAAAGCATTGTTTTAAATGATTGTGACCATAAGCCCAAGAGATAGCTTTACAGATGTCAAGTTGCATATACCTTTCAAGTCAACATCTTCAGTTCAGTTCAGTTGCTCAGTCGTGTCCAACTCTTTGTGACCCCATGAATTGCAGCACGCCAGGCCTCCCTCAGTTCAGTTCAGTTCAGTTCAGTTGCTCAGTCGTGTCTGACTCTTCACGACCCCATGAATCGCAGCACTCCAGGCCTCCCGGTCCATCACCAACTGGTTAAATATTTAAACAGATTCTTGGGCTCTGAATTCAGAACACATAAGCTCTTGCTGGGGCTTCCCAGATGGCTCAGTGGTAAAGAACCCACCTGACAATGCAGGAGACTGGAGAGATTCTGGTTCTATCCCTGGGTGGGGAAGATTCCCCTGGAGAAGGGAATTGCAACCGACTCCAGTATTCTTGCTGGAATAATCCTATGGACAGAGGATCCTGGTGGGCTACAGTCCATGCAGCCGCAAAGAGTTGGACACGATTGAGCACAGCACAGCACAGCACACAGCAGCTGCTGAGTCTTTCTGGCAGTGGTTGTCACCTTTCCTCTGTGTGCAGATGTGCACAGGCTGTTGCTGTTGACACATGTGATGTGGACACAACCAGTTGTGTGTCGTTTCCAGAGCCCCAACTGTTCATGCACGTCTTTCTTCTCCACTTGAGAAACCACATTGGGAGTGACTGAGTGTGAATATAAGGCTATTAGAAGGATTATCTTGAATCTGCTCTAAAGTTGTTAAGGAGCAAATGATAAACCAGTGATAATTTTGGAGTTTAAAAAAAAATAATGATGAATGACTTGCTGTACCTCTCACAAGTAATCAAGATACAACAATGTGATTTTTTAATTGGGACCACTTTTGGTATCTTACTATTTATGAAGTAAACAAAAGACTTTATTCAGATTCCATGTTTTTTCCATTTGTATCCCTTTTATGTTCCAGGATCCAATCTGCTGAGATACCATATTTCATTTAGCATAATGTATTTTAATAATGGGTAAGATATAAAAGCAAGAGGGAAAGTATTTTACCCATATTCAGATATCATTGCTGTTAATATTTTGATATATCCTTTTCCTGACACACCTGCATAAACACACACCACATACATTTTAGGATCAGATTGCACACCTATTTTTGTACCCTGTTTTTACCATTTAACAAATTATAAAGATGTCTATTTTATTAAATTAGTATTTGAAATCTGTTTGATGTGTACATAGTTTTTATCACATGAATGTGTGCACAATTGCTTAGTTGTGTCCCACTCTTTGAGGCCCCATGGACAGTGCCCACCACGCTCCTCCGTCCATGGGATTCTGCAGGAAAAAACAGTAGAGTGGGTTGTCACTTCCTACTCCAGGGGATCTTTCTGACCCAGGGATCAAACCCGTGTCTCCCATGTCCTGCATTGGCATGCGAATTCTTTACCACTAGGACCACCTAAGAAACCAATTATATGGGTATAGTTTGTTAACATTACCAAATTATTTAAATTTTTTAAAAAGAAGAAAGTTGGGATGTAACATTATATCATTACCAGATGATCAAATGCTTGCTTCCACTTTTCCTCTTACAAATGACACTGTGATGATTTCCAGTGCACTTGAGTTCTAGGCAGTTTTTGTATTTCTACAGGCTGATTATGAGGAAGAATATATAAAGTGAAAATCTGTGGAATTTTCCCTTTTATTATGTTTTTAAATTCAAGAACTGAGATCTCTAAGTTGAAGATGAAATCCCCCTCTGCTCTAGTAGACTTACTTCCCTGAGGAAAAGAAAGTATCACGAGGTCTCTGGCTTTAACCCAAGCCCGTGTCACTGAAATTATTAGCGGTATTTCCAGAAACCATGTAAAAATGCAGCTTCAATCCTCAGCTTTTCATAAGTGGTCAGAGTTCCAGTGAGTTCACAGGAAGACTATTACAGCCCCATTATCTTTGATTTGTGGCCAAGAGTGGCATTGGTTGGGCATTTCCTGTTCTTATGGTTAACCGTTTTTAATTTTAGGATTTTGCTACTTTTTTGTCACTGAGGAGTCAGATTCATTACAAAGCAACAGACATCAACACTGGGGAAAAAGATCCTCTGGTTGTCCTTGCCCTCAAGAACAGATAATTTATCTCTTCCCAGGACACTAAGTCTTGTAGGGACAAACTCCTGAGATGGCTGTTTTGGCCTTGAGAGCATCCAGGAAACATTTTGGGACCCCCGGCTCCTGAAGCTGCCAGCTACAGTGACTTGGCTAGTCACGTGGAGCTCAGTTCATGTTGGGTCTTACTACTGCCAGGGAACAGAGCATGGATAATGGAAAAAGTGTGGTGCTGAAGCTAGTCAGGACTGGGCTCAAATCCTGGTAGGCAGGACTCAATCCCTATTAGGGACTCCTGCTTTAAGCAAGTAAGTGAACCACTCTGAACCTGAGCTTTCTCAACTGCAAGCATCAGATGGCTGCACAGGCAGTTGTAGGATTTGATTCAGATGTGAAAATCTCTGGCACAGTGCCCGGTCTACAGCATGCCATCACTTGTGCCAAAGTGTGTTAAATGAAGGGATGGATGAAGCATTCACAGAGCCAGCTGAATGCCCTGTTTTTAAAATAGGGATGTGGCCATTTGTGATAGAAAGTGTAAGAAATATTAGTGGAAGTGTTAGTCACTCAGTCGTGTCCGACTCTTTGTGATCCCAAGGACTTTAAGCCTGCTAGGCTCCTCTGTCCATGGAAGTCTCCAGGCAAGAATTCTGGAGTCGGTAGCCATTCCCTTCTCCAGGGGATCTTTGTGGCCAGAATTGAACATGGGTCTCCTCCATTGCAGGCAGATTCTTTACCATCTGAGCCACCAGGGAAGTCCAAGAAATATCAGTGCAATGAGTTAAATGTCAAATTCATTTCTTTCCGAGGGTGGAAGATAACATACACCTGTTACCATAGAAGGAATTTATTGACAGGACACTCAGGTTCTGAAATCTGAAGTTAAGACAAGCTATCTTGGGATGGGTTGGAGCCAGGCAATGTCAGCGACCTAAGAAGCAGGAAATTATGGATCTTTTTTCTAGCATACTGATGTCTGTAATTCTTGTCTTTAGTGACCTGCCATCGGATGGACCAACTCTAGCCAGGAAGGCAGAGTCACGTGGTCCAGGCATGACTACAAGGGGCTCCTCCTCTGTAGCAGGGGCAGTTCTCAGGATAAGGGACTAGTAAACTACACATATTTAGAGTGCACAAATTGATACATTTTCTCTATCAAGGAAACGATCACCATGAGGAAAATAATGAATATGTCCATCATCCTTGAACATTTCCTTTTTTCTTTGTGTTCCTCCCCTCCATTCTACCCCCAAGGCTTTCTCCCTGGCCCAAGGCAATCACTGGTTTGCCTCTGTCACTACAGATTAATTTGCACTTTGTAGAAATGCAATATGTAAATCCTGTATGTGGGATCATACAGGGCTTCCCAGGTGGTGCTAGTGGTCAAGAACATGCTGCTAATACAGGATACATAAGAGGCACAGGTCGGGAAGATCCCCTGGAGAAGGAAATGGCAACACACTCCAGTATTCTTGCCTGGAGAATCACATGGACAGAGGAGCCTGGCGGGCTATGGTCCTTAGGGTTGCAGAGTTGGACACGACTGAAGTGACTTAGCATGCACAGGATCATACAACACATATTCTTTCTTGTCTGATTTTTTTCACTCAGCAAAATTATTTTAAGCTTTGGCATATTGTAAGAGGTATCAGTACTTCTTTCCTTTTTGACAATGTTCCATCGTATGGCTATGCCACAATTTGTTTATCCATTTACTTGCTTATGGACATTTGGGTTGTTCTTAGTTTTGGCCTGTTACTGATAAGGGTGCTATGAAAATTCACACAGAAATCATTAGACACATGTTTTCATTTCTCTTGGGTAAAACCCTCTTTGTGGAAAGGCTGGGTCATATTGTAGGTGCATATTTAACTTTTCTAGAAATTGCCCAGCAATTTTCCAAAGTGGTTCTACCATTTTGCATTCTTACCAGCAATGCATGAGAGTTCCAGATGTTCCGTGTTCTCACCTACTCTTGGTATGTACCCAGAATTCATTTTAAAGAAAATTCTCAAGAATTAATGCTAAGACAACCAACAACCCAAGTTTTTAAAAAATGTGTAAAAATTTTTGACAGACGATTTGCCAAAGAAGATATAGTTCTTGGAGAAATTAGTGGTTAGAGAAATAAAAACTGAAACCATACAGACATGCTTATTTAAATGGCAAATGTTAGAAAGGAGCTTAACTTTTACATTAGTGTGATATCCATTTTGTAGATAAGAAAACCGAGACTCAGGGAATTATGCAACTTGACCAAGTTAACCAGTGGTGGAATTAGAATTTGAACCCAGATATGCTAATCCCTGCTTAAAGCTGATGCAATTCAAACAATAGTCCTTTGAAGAAAACTTCAAAAGTCAAGGTTGGAAACAGGGGAACTCACTTCTTACCAAGTTTCCATTTCTTCTCCTGATGAGACAGCCTGTTGTGGTCAGCGGATGTTATGGAACTTCAAGTTTGGGCATCTGTTCTGCCTGAAGGATAACATTTACACATTCCCAACATCCAGCTTTGTCTACACGCCTCTTGAGAGAAGTAGTCAAAGAATGGCATGCCCATCAAAACTTCATCAGTCCAACAAAGACATAGGCTTGCTGAACCATGATGATTAACACTGAGTTTTCTGGGTCAGAGAAATGTGAGTTTGAGTCACAGATCTGGTATTTCTTAACAATGTGATCCTGGACAATTTATTAAACATGTTGAGTTTGATTTCTTCATTTATGAACTAGGAATGATACTGACCTGATGATGTTTTAAGGATTAGAGGAGCTGGTATACATAGGTTCCCACAATATCCTGCAATTAATAATTCTCAAAACACTGTTACCATATCACAATAATAATGCACAAACACACCAAGAACGGTGTGTTAAGCTTCTCACTCACCGCAAAGCCTAAATGGAACACTAATTCAGCACTACCTCACGTCTTGCATCCCTGCAGGGACTTGCTCCTTTATTTAGAGAATGCTAATCCACCACCAGATGATTACATTAATTCTATAAGGAGCCTTAATTCTATGAGGATTCTTAAGAAGTCAGTGAAATACTTTTCTCTTAGTCATCAATGTTAGACAGAGTTTTTGGAGGGCTTATCTATGGCTGCTCTTGGATACTAGGCAGAGTGTCTGCGTGGAGTTTTTAGAGTTCAATTATAAGATATACAGGGGTCACATGGCATAAAGAAATCAAAGAAAATGTAATCAAGAGCTGTATGCCACACTGTTACCCATGCTAAGATAACCAAAGCCCAGCTTCAGTTCTGTGTGGCTTAAAAACTTTATCAGGCATGCACACTCCTTCCTTCATCCTTTACTAGCCCTAACTCCACCAGTGCTTTTTCCAGCCCCTGGACACGCTACTTTAGCTACCAATGAAATGCTTTCCTCTGTCCTACTGATTTTTTTTTTTTTTTGAAATACAATAGATGTTTTCAGTTAGTACTTGGGGACTACCGTGAAGCTTCCTCTAAGCACTTGGATGTAAGATGATGAGGAGAGACAAGCCAGTTTCTCTCTGGATGCCTCCAGCAACTTTCTCTCAGGTTGTCCAGTAATGAGCTGGCCTGGCAGAGAGAGCCAGAAATTGTACTGGTTAGCGCCAGTGCTGAATTGCAAACTTCCCAGAGGATGGACATAGAGAAAAGAATGTTTTCTCACACTGGCAAGGCTGTGCCTCGTGTTCAGAGCAACAAGGGTGGGTGATCTCGGTCACCTCCCAGCTGTAAATGTATGAGGTGGCTGGGTACCAGGGGTTTTCTGTCTCTCCGGGAGTGCAGTTTAAATCATCTCCAGTTGTGTCCACTTACACAGGAGAGATAGCTTAAGCCATGTGATGGTGGGACACTAGCTTCTTGAACCCAAATGCTGACAGTTTCCTCTGTATGTCACTGTAGTGTTTGACCCTAGATCTTTTGCAACAGAATAATAATACTTTTTTTTTTCATAAGTTGATTTAAACACAAGCATGTAACACTCAAACGAGAAGATACTGAAATTCAACTCCAAGGCCTGTAAGATATGACCATAACTCACCTATTTAATCATTTTATTCCCTTTTAAAAATTATGGTAAAATACACATAACATAAAACTTTTCATTTTTACTATTTTTGAGTGTGCGGTTCCAGGGTATTAAGCATATTCATACTGTACAACCATTACCATCATCCATCTCCAGAATTCTCTTCATGCAAAACTGAAATTCTTTACACATTAAATAGTAATTCCACATGACCCCCACCACACTTGCAGCCCCTGATTCTACTTTGTGTATCTTTGAATTTGACTAACTCTAGGCACCTCATACAAGTGAAACCACATGGTATTTGCCCCTTTCCCTTGTTCATTCTTAAGGTGCTTTCATAGAGGTTACCCAGTCACTATCTAGAACCTTTGGCAAGGAAATTCTTGGGACTGGGTAAATCCCATTGTATATCTTAATGATATTAAGCAATCCCAAAGAAAGGCAATGCCAAAAAATGTTAAAACTACCACACAATTACACTCATCTCACATGCTAGCTAAGTAATGCTCAAAATTCTCCAAGCCAGGCTTCAACAGTACGTGAATCCTGAACTTCTGGATGTTCAAGCTGGGTTTAGAAAAGGCAGAGGAACTAGAGATCAAATTATCTACATCTACTGGATCATCGAAAAGCAAGGGAGTTCCAGAAAAACATCTATTTCTGCTTTATTGACTACACCAAAGCTTTTGACTGTGTGGATCACAACAGACTGGAAAATTCTTCAAGAGATGGGACTACCAGACCACCTTATCTGCCTCCTGAGAAATCTGTATGCAGATCAAGAAGCAATAGTTGAAACTGGACATGGAACAACAAACTGGTTCCAAATAGGGAAAGGAGTACGTCAAGGTTGTATATTGTTAGCCTGCTTATGTAACTTATATGCAGAGTACATCATGCAAAGTGCTTGGCTGGATGAAGCACAAGCTGAAATCAAGATTGCCAGGAGAAATATCAATAACCTCAGATACGCAGATGACACCACCCTTATGGCAGAAAGCGAAGAAAAACTAAAGAGCCTCTTGATGAAAGTGAAAGAGGAGAGTGAAAAAGTTGGCTTAAAGCTCAACATTCAGAAAACGAAGATCATGGCATCTGGTTCCATCACTTCATGGCAAATAGATGGAGAACCAATGGAAAGAATGAGAGACTTTATTTTTTGGGGCTCCAAAATCACTGCAGATGGTGACTGCAGCCATGAAATTAAAAGACGCTTACTCCTTGGAAGAAAAGTTATGACCAACCTAGATAACATATTCAAAAGCAGACACATTACTTTGCTGACTAAGGTCCATCTAGTCAAGGCTATGGTTTTTCCAGTAGTCATGTATGGATGTGAGAGTTGGACTATAAAGAAAGCTGAGCGCCAAAGAATTGATGCTTCTGAACTGTGGTGTTGGAGAAGACTCTTGAGAGTCCCTTGGACTGCAAGAAGATCTAATCAGTCTATCCAAAGGAAATCAGTTCTGAATATCCATTGGAAGGACTGATGCTGAAGCTGAAACTCCAATACTTTGGCCATCTGATACAAAGGACTGACTCCTTGAAAAAGAACAGAGGATGAGATGGTTGGATGGCATCACCAACTCAATGGACATGAGTTTGAGCAACCTCCAGGAGTTGCTGATGGACAGGGAAGCCTGGCATGCTGCAGTCCATGCTGTCACAAAGAGTCAGACACAACTGAGTGGCTGAACTGAACTGATTAAGCATGTGTATAGCTGAATTTCTTCTGACCCCAGGTTTACAAAGCAACCATCTGATCGGAATATGTCTTTCTACAGTGGTATCATGAAGCTGTCTCCCAAACCTTTAGCCCACCCTGTTAACACTGTGTAGATTGAACTGTAGATTGGCCATCTCTTAGCTCTAGAGGTTGACTGTAAACCTATTTTCATAAAGCCACATTCTTTGCCACAGCAATTGATTTAGGGAAAAAAACTGATCTAGGCCTAAACCAATGCTCTACCTATAGTGACTAGTTCATGGACAGGTACTTGTCCAATTTATTCAAATCGAAGTAAACTTTAGGACCTTTATTTGATGGTTGGGCGAAATGACGCCATCATTCTTTTACTGAAGTTGACTAGAAAAATGTGTATCATCTTAATGCTGCTGAGAGCCATGGGAAGGAGAAGTCCTAGGAAGGTGCCAATATGATTGGAAATAGAGCCTATATATTGAAAAAAGTTTAATTCTTGGTGATAACCTTATGGATCAAGCCTTACCTGAAATACTTCCAACCTCAGACCTTTTGGTTTATATAAGTGAATAAATTCTCTTCATTGTTTCACCCAATTTGAGATGGATTTCTATTGCTTGTTTTTAAGTACATTCTAACGGCTTCTCATAGAGATCTGTGAACAGAATCAGACAACAGTTAAACAGACTCTGTGCATTCCCTTTGATACTAATTTCTCTTTATGAAAAAATACACTTGTATTCTGGTTTTACACAGTAGTTTCTTAAGCTTGTTTAATATATGGATTCATTCTCAGGATCCTGACAAAATTTACTTTTCGTCACTGTCTTACTAGGAGCCATGGTCCACTTTCAGGATAGTGAATATCATTCTGTGCAGGCATCGTGGAAAAAGATCTTAGTGACCACGCATGGTCTGCCTTGAAAGCACTCCTTGACCTTGAGTTTCTGTTTCATTCCTTTAAATTTCTGTCAGTTCAGATCAGTTCAGCTGCTCAGTCATGTCCAACTCTTTGTAACACCATGGACTGCAGCATGCCAGGCTTCCCTGTCCATCACCAACTCCTGGAGCTTACTCAAACTCATGTCCATTGAGTCAGTGATGCCATCCAACCATCTCATCCTCTGTCATCCCCTTCTCTTCTTGCTTTCAATCTTTCCCAGCATCAGGGGCTTTTCTAGTGAGTCAGTTCTTCACATCAGGTGGCCAAAGTATTGGAGTTTCGCTTCAGCATCAGTCCTTCCAGTGAATATTCAGAACTGATTTCCTTTGGATAGACTGATTGGATCTTCTTGTAGTGCAAGAGTCTCAAGAGTCTCAAGAATCTTCTCCAACACCACAGTTCAAAAGCATCAATTCTTGGGCACTCATCTTTCTTTAAAGTCCAACTCTCACATCCATACATGACCACTGAAAAAACAACAGCTTTGACTAGATGGACTTTTGTTGGCAAAGTAATGTCTCTTCTTTTTAATATGCTGTCTAGGTTGATCACAGTTTTCCATCCAAGGAGCAAGTGTCTTTTAGTTTCATGGCTGCAGTCACCATCTGCAGTGATTTTGGAGCCCAAAAAAATAAAGTCTCTCACTCTTTCCGTTGGTTCTCCATCTATTTGCCATGAAGTGATGGGACCAGACGCCATGATCTTAGTTTTCTGAATGTTGGGTTTTAAGTCAACTTTTTCACTCTCCTCTTTCACTTTCATCAAGAGGCTCTTTAGTTTTTCTTCGCTTTCTGCCATAAGGGTGGTGTCATCTGTATATCTGAGGTTATTGATATTTCTCCTGGCAATCTTGATTCCAGCTTGTGCTTCATCCAGCCCAGCGTTTTGCATGATGTACTCTGCATATAAGTTAAATAAGCAGGGTGACAACATACAGGTTTTAAATAAGCAAGTAGAGAAAAATGTTAAGATGAGCAGGAGTTAGGATCTAAGCCAAACAGGAGTGTTTCCTTAAATTGGGGCCAAAGTGTTAGCAGAAGCAGTTGTGTTTGGAAATTATTGCTGAAATAACTGGGATTCTTGAGGGAAAGTTCAGAAACCTTGAAGGTTACCTAATATTGAATACATGTATTGAAATTTCCACATCCCGCCAAAAACAGTGACATGGGCCTAGTTTCTAACTGCGTGATGGTGGTGTGCACTGTGCCTGCTTTTCCCTGACATGGCATTTCTTTTCAGCTCTCTCTTTGGTGTGGTTGATAACTAACATGGATATTTGCTAGCTGTCTACATTAAACTTATGTGTTCAGTTTATGCTGCTCAAGCCAGCAATGTACTCAGTCACACCACGCGACTAATGACTAATCTTTGTAAAGCAAAACAAGGACAATGTTACCTAAAAGAAAAATTTCTCCCCTTTTTTGTCCTGTTCCAGAAGATCGGCGAGATGGCTGCAAGTTATGTGTTGTTTGTGCACTTGCAGAGCTCCCCGTAGATAGTGCGAAGGACAAGGGAAAGAGGTGGAGAAGAAAGATAGTGAGAGAACTCCTCCTTGTTGGCAAAACTGACATGACCGTCTTGCTGCTGTTTGTGTGACGGTTCCATTTACCTAGTAGCTTGTGGGCTTCCTGGTGAGCTTCTGTCAAGGTTCTGCTCTGTGTACAAAGGCTGATAAAAGGGCAAGTTCCAATGCATGGGATGAAGTTGTCTCTCTCTCTTATAGAATTGAGTTGTAAAAGGAATCTTGAGATTTATCAGGGGTGTCTTAACACTGGTGGCAGTCTCATGCAAGCATACAAGACTTCTTTTAAGGGACTCCTGTGAATATGTCACACAGGGAACTGTTTTCTTACAGAAGTGCTAGAAAAGTCATCTTCAAAGAGATGAGGATATACACTGGCCTCTCTGCCTAGAATGACCCTTCCCTTGCTTGACCACCTGCAAAATCCTGATCATTGTCAAGCAAAGCACAAGTATCTTTGACCACTCTTTCCTCTGTCGAATTGTGCTCCTAGTATATTATTAGCTCTTAGTTTATTTGGTTCTTGCCTTTGTCATAACACCTTTTAGAGGAGAACAAACATCTGTTGACTTACTTTATGTCAGGAATTGGCTATGCGCTTTAATGGTGACTCTTCATAACCACCTGAGTATCATCTCCATGTTACAGATGGAGAAATGAGGTAATGTATGAAAAGTGGTTCGTATCTAGCATAAAAAACATGCAAAATAAATTATTAGAATTAATCAATATTACATGTTTGCATATTGACCTAGTGTTCCTTTGAGATAAGGGGAGAGTGTACTTGTTTGTAGTCTGAGCACCTAACAGACTACTTGGGGCCTGTGTGTGTGCTCAGTCACCCAGGCGTGTCCAGCTTTTTGTGACCCCATGACTGTAGCCCACCAGGCTCCTCTGTCCATGGGATTTTCCTGGCAAGAATCCTGGAGTGGGTTGCCATTTCCTCCTCCAGGGCCTCTTCCTGACCCAGGGAACAAACCCATGTCTCTTGCAACTCCTGCACTGGCAGACGGGTTCTTTACCACTGAGCTACCTGGGAAGGTGCTTAATAAAACTTGGTGAAAGGTGTAATTGACCAGTTGATTTGAATCTTCCTAAGAGTTTAGAGTAGAGCAAAAGTGATTCAGATTAGATAGAAAAGAGGTCTTTATAAGGTATTTGTCTAATTATAAAAATAATAGAAGTATGTTGAAGAAAATTAGGATAACACAAAAGAATATATACTTTTTACAGTCATATATCACTTGGAGACAATAATTTTCCTTCTTGTCTCTGTACATTTTTCTCTGATATCATAATATATATACAATTTTGTATGTTGCTTTTATACTATCCCAGTGTCATGTTATTATTAATTATAATTATTAATAATTATAATCAATAAATATTATTATCATATTATACTATTCCAGTATCATCACAAACATAAATTTAGTTTTAATAGATGTATAGATAAATATATTTGGTATATAAATTTACTTACACATTCCTTTCATATTGAAAATTTAGGATGTTTATAATTTTTTTACCATAGTAAAAAACACTGTAATGAACATCTTTGGGCATATATAAGTTTCTGTGCACATCTTTGACAATAACTTTGGTATAGGCGTTGGTACAAATTGAATTATTGGTCAAAGTGTATTAGTATTTTTAGACTCTTAGTACATATTGCTAGCTTGTACCTGAGAAAGCTAATAGCAGTTAATTCACATACTAGCTATGTTGGAGCACACTCACGAACATTAATATTACCTGTTACATCTTTACGGATTTGATAGACTAAAAAAGACATTAAATCAGGCTCTAAAGGCTACTTAACTTCATTATTCTATTTATATGATGTAAATTAAATGAAAACAACTATAGGGAAAAAATTAGATCAGTGTCTGAAGATAAGGGAAGGGATTGATGGGAAAGGGGCCCAAGGGAACTTTTTAGGGATGATGGAAATGTTCTATCATTTGATTTTGATCATGGTTTCATGACTGTGTATATTTGTCAAAACTCACTGAACTATAATCTTGAAAATGATGAATTTTACTATATGTAAATTATACTTCAGTAAATCTAACTTTTAAAAATTGGCATTGCCTGATTTTTTTTAAGTCACAATTCTTTTACTTTCCAGTGAAATTAAACAGCTTTATATTTATTAGTCATTTAACGGAGAATTAGTTTCACTGGAATTTTCTAGAGAACTGTGTTTAATCCCATTGCAGAATTGTCTACTGAGAGTTTTTCCTGTTAATTTGGGTGACCTTTTGATAGTGTTTGTCTTACTTGCTAAAAATAGGACTTTTCTAAAGTGCTTTTAACTTTATTTATGACTGCTTTATGTATTTACTTGATCCAGCCAAATTTACTGACCTTACTTTCATGATTTCTTTAATTGTTTTTAGCAGACCTTCCTGATAGAAACCTTGGAAACATCGACATGTTTCAGTACATTCTACTTCAGTCTCTCTTGGGAATTTACCAGTATGCTCTGGAACGCTTTTCAGAATTAAAGAAGATAGCCTCTCTGTGCATCAGTGTGGTTGCTCGCCTTCCAAGATGCTTGCTGGGTTCATCCTCTCCTTTCTCCTGCACCACCGTGCTGAGTGACTGGAGCCCGTGTCTATGGCCTGAGTCACCATTCCTTCCCCACAGTGGCAGCACGCATGCATGCGTGCTCAGTCATGTCCGAATTTTTGTGACCCCATGGACTGCAGCCCACCAGGCTTCTCTGTCCATGGAATTCTCCAGGCAAGAATACTGGAGTGGGAGGCCATTTACTTCTCCAGGGGAATCTTCCTGACTCAGTGATGAAACCTGTATCTCCTGCATTGGATTCTTTACCTTTACCATCTGAGCCACCCAGGAAGCTCTCAGCGGCAATCACGCCCTGCAAAGTGATTTATAGCAATAGAAGTGAACTAAAATCTCAATCAATTGAGAACCTCATTTAACATTTCCCTCCACTCTCTAGTTTTTGAAAGTTCTGTTTTATCTTGATTTGCTACATAATGGGATTGAGGGAAAAGTATTCATAACTTGCACATTTCAACAAATAGCTGCTAATAGCTTACTTTATGTCTGGAGCATTGCTAGGTGCTAGACATACAAACGGAGAAGGCAACAACACCCCACTCCGATACTCTTGCCTGGAAAATCCCATGGACAGAGGAGCCTGGTAGGCTGCAGTCCATGGGGTCGCGAAGAGTCGGACACGACTGAGCGACTTCACTTTCACTCTTCACTTTCATGCATTGGAGAAGGAAATGGCAACCCACTCCAGTATTCTTGCCTGGAGAATCCCAGGGACGAGGGAGCCTGGTGGGCTGCCGTCTATGGAGTCGCACAGAGTCGGACACAACTGAGGCGACTTAGCAGCAGCAGACACACAAAGGTGAGTAAGCTAGGCTAAGTTCCTGACCTCACAGAACTTACAGACTAGTTATGTGGATAGACAATGAATAAGCATCAGACAGTGACATCAGATGATCGGGAATTATGGTAAGTAGTATGTAAGGAACAAAGATGATTTTGTTCCCCTGCTACAAGTGGGAATGTGGAGTGACTTCTCACTCCAAACTGAAACATTTTGTTTGGCTTTGAGCCTCGCATACATCTTCCCTTCTTGGGAGACTTCAGCAGAAGAAAAATGTTTGCAAACCAGTGCCCTGTGGAATTACAAATAAATGTGAGAAGCTGAGTGAGTTGGGCGGAGCCAAGTTTCCTCATCTATAAACCACAGATAACGTTATCTGTCCTAGGGGTTGCTGGGAGGGTTAACAACTATAAATGTGCAAGAGGCACAAGAGGTAGTGGCTGAAGGCTCTGGAGACAGCCAGCTAGTTTTCTAGTTCCTCCGCTTACCAGCTGCAGCTGTCAGGTAAGTTCTTTAGCCTCTCTGTCTCAGCTTCTCCATGTAGAGGGTGGTGATGGCGATAGTGCCTGCCTCCTAGGATTGATTGGAGTATTAAATAAGAAAGTATATATATATGTGGCTTTTAAAATGGGGCATGGTAAGTGATAAACCAAGTCTGGCTTCTATCCTTGTCATCATGTCATTATCACCACCATCGGCATCTTCTTGGGTCCTAACATAAGCAACAGTGAATCCTCATCCATAGTAACCAGGTAGCCAGATGACCAGGAGCAATCAGGCCCTGGGTCTGGGAAGAACAGGTACATGCATAGAGAGAAATGTGAGCAGCACAGTGGCTGCAGACTTTCTGTGTAAAGGGGGTCGGAGATCTCATCTCAGTTGTAACCCCGTTTCCCTTTCCCTTTTATGACGGGCACTGACCTTGAAGGAGGGGGATTTGTACTCTGAGTAGATAGAAAAGCCTGGGCTACAGCCCAGCTCCACCGCCCAGGCGCAGAGGACAGCCCTCTGATGTCTCTGGAATGATTTAGCTTTATTGCGTATTGTCTCTTTCTTCAAATTGCCTTCAGGATGAATGTCCCAGCCAGAACCCATATAGAGGACAGCAGCTTCCCCAGTACTTCCTGAGGTGCGGACACTCTCCCCAGATGAAACATCTTTCAAACTGACCATTAGTGGAGGCTGTATTTTGCACCTTTCGAATGAGGAAATTACCCTGCTTTAGAGGTTCTGCACTCTGGCTCAGGCAGTGAATTAGATGAGGGATACAGGCTGGGGTGCTTTCCTACTAGGCATAATACCCAATTTATTTTCATTTACATTAATTTCTCTACATCACTGACTGCATGAGACATTAAACTGTTCAATGCAAGCAATTCCCAATTGTTTGACACAAACAGAAATGTTTAGTGAATAATAATTTTTAAAAATGAGCCTATGGATGCAACCAAAATGTAAAATTGTGAGAACATGTTAATCAGCTTTTCACATTGCAAAGAGCTTGACTTTCTTTGTCTGTCTCTCTTCCTCCCTCTCCCCCTTCCTTCCTCTGCTTCCCTCCCTTTCTTCATTTTCTTTCTCCTTTTCTAAGTTTTCTTTGAAAAGACAAAGCAAATGCACATAAGTGGAAGAAAATAGAGTCGTGTAGTTATCGATAGCACAATGAACAGAATCCATGGTTGTGAAAGCCTTTTTTTTCTGGAGGATTCCAAGATGCAAAAATTTAAAAAAAAATCTCCCTTCAGCTCTGTGGATAGAGCAGTTTAGATGCTGGTTTGAAAGGGGATTTTAATTTATGCATCTCATTCTCAATATCAATTACATCTACCTAACGTCTTCCTGGTCTCATTAGCCTGTTAGGAGAGTCAGTTTAGGATAAAGGGAGACAGTGCTACTGGAGAATCACATCAGCACCTCATTCTCAAACTTTCAGGAAAGTTGGGACTTCCTTGAGTAAGAGTGGAACTTAGCCTCCATCAAAATGGATGGACCTTACCCTCCATAGTTTTATCTCCATCTCCGAACTTTGCTTGCTGTTAAGAGAGGTCTGGGTTGGAATGCAGGCTCTGTCCTCTATGAGCAGAATGACTGACTGGGCAAAATGACTTTCATGTCCCTGGTCCTCAGTTTCCTTATCTGCAAAAACGGGCAACGAAGACCTGTTTTCCATGATTATTTCCAATACTCTGATAGTATAAGCTCAAGTATATGAAAATAAATGTACAAAAGTGACTAGGAGGAAAAAGTAGAATGTTCAAAATGGCTGTTTATTTTTCTTTCTTTGTGCTGAACCTTTCAACTTTCTATATAGGCAAACGTTTTATCTTTTTAAAATGTATTTTATTCAAGTTTATTTGATTTACAATGTGTTATTTTCTTCTGTATAAAAAGTGATTCATGTGTGTGTGTGTGTATATATAAATATATACTTTTTCACTATGACTTATCACAGAATGTTGAACACAGTTCCCTGTGTCACAAATCAGTATTCTTTTTTTAACTTTTTATTTTGTATCGAATAGAGCTGATTAACAAGCAATGTTGTGATAGTTTCAGGTGAACAGCTGAAGGGACTTATCCCTACATATACATGTATTCATTCTCTCTCAAACTCCCCTCCCAACCCATTATATTTCAATAGGAAAGTTATGATTTATAAAAGCACATCTTCTTTTGTTCAAGATCACAGGGATTATAATAATATCTATTGGATCCCTATTTTCTTTTCCTCTGCTCCCTAAAATCTACCCTCTCTTGTTCTTTTGAAAGGAAAGCAGATGTAGTTTGTACTGGTTTCCAGTTGCTACTGTAACAAATTACTGCATACTCAGTGGCTTAAACAACACAAATTTATTCTCTGGCAGCTTTGGAGGTCGGGAATCTGCAGTGAATCTTACAGGTCTGAAATCAGGATGTGGGCAAGGCTGGCTCTTTTAGGGCTGTGAAGGTGGAATTTGTTTCTTTGCCTTTCTCAGCTTCTGGTGCTGCCCGGATTCCTTGCTTTGTGGCTCCTCCTTTCACTTATTTTATTTTATTTTATTTATTTTTTTTCACTTATTTTAAAAGTAATAAAGTGTTTTTATTTTTTACTTATTCTATTTTTTAATTTAATTTTTAATTTGTATTATAGTTGATTTACAGTATTGTGTTAATTTCAGGTATACGGCAAAGTGCTTCAGTTATACATATACATAAATCCATTCTTTTTCAGATTCTTTTCCCATATAGGTCATTAGAGAATATTGAGTAGAGTTCCCTGTGCTGTGCAGTCGGTCCTTGTTGATTATCTATTTTATATACGCATGCATACTCAGTTGCTCAGTTGTGTCTGACTCTTTGTGACCCTATGGACTGTAGCTTGCCAGGCTCCTCCGTCCATGGGATTTTCCAGGTAAGAATACTGAAGTGGGTTGCCATTTCTTTATCTCCAGGGATCTTCCTGAACCAGTAATTGAACTTGTGTCTCCTATTTCTCCTGCATTGCAGGCAGATTCTTTACTTCTTGAGCCATTGAGAAATGTATATGTTAATTCCAAACTCCTAATTTATCCCTTCCCTCACCTTTTCCTTTGGTAACCATGTTTGTTTTCAACCTCTGTGGCTACTACATTTGTATCATTTTTTTTTTTTAGATTCCACATATAAGTGATATGATATTTGTCTTTGCTATATATATAATGAAATATTGCGTGCATGTGTGCTAAGTTGCTTTGGTCGTATCTAACTCTTTATGATCCTATAGACTGTAGCCTGCCAGGCTCCTCTGTCCCTGGGATTCTCCAGGCAAGAATACTGGGGTAGGTGGCACGCCCCCCTCCAGGGGATCTTCCTGACCCAGGTATCAAATCTGCATCTCTTATGTCTCTTGCACTGGCAGGTGGGTTCCTTACTCCTTCATAAAAAAGAATGAAGCAATGCCATTTGCAGCAACATGGATGGACCTAGAGATTATCACACTAAGCAAATCCTTCCTTCACTTTCAAAGCACATCGCACCAGTCTCTTCCTTTGTTGTCCTGTAAGGATCCTTGTAATTACAGATATAACTGAATAATCCAGCACAATCTCCCATCTCAAGGTTTTAATCATCTCTGCAAAGTTCTTTTTGCTGTATATGGAGATCTTTTCATGAAGGGCCATTATTAAGCCCAACGCATTGGGGCTTTTATATGTAAGAGGTGATGAACTGAACAAACACCGGGAAAAACAACAATAAAGTTTCTGATAATGTAAAATAACAAGCTAGGTACTTTATACAGAATATCTGTTCAAGCCTTCCAGATCCTAGCTGTACTGGATCAAATGTACTGGCAGGAAATACAAGGCATTTGAGTCTGGTGTAAATGCAGAAGCTGGTGTGTTCTATTAAAAAACTCAAATCATGACACACAACAATGAAAAATGATCAAGCCCTTTCTCCCTACATCTCTAAAAGGCCAGAAATCCAGTCTATTATTCTTACTATTCTTTGAAATGTCAATTCTTACTAGTAAAAGGCACTAGAAAGACTCCTATCAGGGACTATTCCTTGATTCAAAAGCAGCCTGTGTTCTACAGCTTGGCCAAGAGATGGCAAGGATAACTTTTTTTAAAGAAGCAAAAAAGGCTCAAATGATTATTTTTTGTTGCAAAAATGCCACAGGTTATTAAACCAACATCAGGAGTGGATATAATCAGAGCTCATCTATTATTAATGAGGTTCTGCCTTAATGTGATCATTGTAGAAGTGTGCCTTATACCTAGAAGCTATCATCTAACATAATAACAACCTGAAATAATGAGTTGCCAGCATGATATTTTTCTTCTGTGAAGGGTTATACCTATAGGGTTACTTTTTCCTTTCCTTATAACAACAACAATAATAATAAACTGCAGCAGGTTAGACAGAGACAGGTGTTAAGTTTTATTTGTAATATAGCAGTAACTGCTTATCATCTTTACAGTTAAGATTGGCTACAGAGCCAACACAAAAATGTTTTGAAAACCATATTATTAAGACTTATAATGATGATCCCAGAGCCAGAACAACTCATATAACTTTCTTTTATGTCTACTGTGTGTGTGAGAGAGAAAGAGAAATCCAAGATATGATTATACTTATAGGTTAATTTACCAGGAAATTAAAAACTATTTTTGTTTGTACACAAGTGTTTTAACTGAAATCCCTTTCCTTCTCTAGGGCATGAGGCACAGAAAAGACATAAATTAAGCCTCTATGAACAGAAGCTGAGGCAGACCACATCCTGAAGAGTTGAGCTTCCTTTATAGTGGTTATTACAAATAGTTGTGCTGAGGCCTGCTCACAAAAATCCTATTTAATCCTTAATGCAGTTGAATTCTATGGAGTGCAGTTACCTGGAGACCAGATTAGGCAAACTCAAGTGTCAGGAAGGAGAGTGAATGCAGAAATAAGACGATAAGACCCAAGTACTCAAACACATCAAAATCAGAAACAGCAAAATCAGGGGAGGAAAAAGCTCGAAGTTGGCCAATTAAGAGCTTCATGTCTCCAATGGCTATTCTGTTAATTCCCTGCTTCCTCTCTTCTGGGCTGGACTCCACTTCTTCAGTCTGCTGGCTTCCAGCTCTGCAGTATGGCTTTTGCTCTCCTGGCCTGGTTTCAGGGCGGGGTGTCTCAGCAGTATTGGTCAGACTTGACCCTCCCCTCCTCTTCCTTCCTTGGCACCAGGCTTTTCCAGTTCTTTTCTTGCCCTCTCCCTCACTGTGCTCAGTTGGTTCCTGTGCCTCCATCGACTCCTGAAACAAGGTCATCCTCCATGTTCTTTCCCCGTCTATACTGACAACTCCTGAGTCTGCCTCACTAGCTCTGTCCCTGCTAATAAGATTCACACTTGGATTTTCATCCCGCTCGCCTCCTGAGTCCACATGAAGGCTCTGGCAGCTTCTCAAACTGCCCGAGTCTGGGTTTTCTCAGTAGCGTCTGTTCTCTCTCCACCTTCTGCCCTCACCTCCTCTGTCCTCAGTGACTCTTGGATAAAAAGCCTCACCTTCTCTGACTCCTTCAGTCTGGAAACATCTTTGCCTTTTTTATTTCTTTTTTTGCCAGTTTCTCTTATTCCCAGGTTTTGCATTTTCTTGTTGGACCAGAGGACTGTGTCTCCCCTCCTTTCTTGTCCTGCTACCATTGCCCTGATGATTATATTAATAGTAACCTTTTGGCTGATCTGTCTGCCTCCAAACTAGCCTTTGTTGTGCTGCTGGAACTAACTTCTCAAAATGCTTGTGATACTGCTTGTCATACTACTTCATATAATAGTTGCTCAATAAATGTTACCTTATTACTTCCTCAGCTTCAGTGACTTTATCTATCAGTAGAGTTGACTCATTGGAAAAGACTCTGATGCCGGGAGGGACTGGGGGCAGGAGGAGAAGGGGACGACAGAGGATGAGGTGGCTGGATGGCATCACTGACTTGATGGACATGAGTTTGAGTGAACTCCGGGAGTTGGTGATGGACAGGCGGGCCTGGTGTGCTGCGATTCATGGGGTCACAAAGAGTCAGACACGACTGAGCCACTGAACTGAACTGAACTGAATTGAAGAAATAAAGGATGGGCTTTCCATTTTATTTTTGCCTGTTACTGTTATTTTAAAATTTCTGATTTATTTTAGAAAAATAAAAGTAACCCCAGAGAGTGTGTGTATTAGAACGTAGCTCTATAGGTTGACATATATATAGTGCCATGTGTAGAATAGATAGCTAGTGGCAAGCTGCCCTGAAGTGCAGGAAGCTCAGCTCGGTGCTCTGTGATAACCTAGAAGGCTGGGCTGGGGGTTGGGGTGAGAGGCAGGTCCAGCCATATCCCCTCCCTATGGCTGGTTCACTTTGTTGTACAGCAGAAACTAACAATATCATAAAGCAACTATAGTCCAGTAAAAAGATAAGAGGAAAAAACAGATAGGAGCCTGGATTTGACCTGGGGGCCATAATTTGCTGACCCAGGATTTAGTAAAGGAAAAGGTTTTATTGAAAGGCCTAATCTGTGGCTGAACGGGAATTTTCAGACCCTGTTTAAAATGATCCCATGGAGCCTGCAGAAAGCAGCTTGAGACTTTTGCAAAGTCTGGGGCACAAGAGCAGAGGCCCCAGCGACATCCTGTAAGAGGGCATTGCTGTAGACAGGGCCGGCTTACCTCTGTGAGGTGGGGAGTGGTCCTGGGCCATTGGGGGTGGACCTAGCATGTGTGAGAGGCTCCTGTTTGCTTGGAACTTCCCAGAAGATCGAGCCATGATTTAAACTGGGAAGGAGAACTGCTAAGCTGACAGCTACGCTGTGCTCTTTTGCTGTTGTCAAGCATGAGTTAAGTAGGTTTCAAACCCTTCCTAATGTGCTTTTCTCATTTAATTTTGTGACTGCATAAACTTTCATAGCAAATAATGAGTTAAGGCTGCAGCCCAAATGTTATGGACTCTATGTATCTGGAGAGCCTGCGAGTGCAGCTCTGCATTCTAATGGCTGCTTAACCAGACGCCGCCTGGGCCGAGCAAGCTTGCTTTGGCTTCAAGATGGATTCTGCAGAATGCAAGGGGAACCCACCAGAGAGCCCCTTGGCCTCACTGCTGGCCTCTCCTCTCAGCAGAAGTGTCTTTTTTTCCCCAAGACTTGACAGCTGTTCCTCTTGGGTCAGAATGAATTTGTCCCTCAGCTAGAATTCTGACTGTGTCTGTCTTGATTTGAGCATTGAAGGATAAATTCTCACCTAGGAATCCTGTTTTCAGCATCCACACTTGATGCTTCTATTTGTCCCAGGAAATCAACATCGACTACCTATTCTCCAGCCCTTCTGCTGGGATGGCATGGTGCCCGATTCCTGGCAGGGTGGGTGTAGTCCAAAGGGCTGGGATTTCAGAGCATTGTGTTTGGAGGGATGGACATGAGAGGTGGGGAGGGCAGTGGGCTTTGAAGCAAAGGGGCTGCAGGAAATGGCGTTTTTTCCTTGCCTTGTCCTCAATTTCAGGCTCCTGGCCTCTCATAGCAGTTGACTCTGCTTTTTGCCCCTCTAGGGATCTTGCCTTTTAGAAAACCTGAGGCTGAGAACTGTATGGGGGATGGTGAATGTTGGAATCTCATTTCACAAACATCTAGAGGCGTCATCACCCAAGATAAAACACAGTGAAGCTGGCAACGCAGACTAAGTTAATATTTCTGGAGGTAGATGATGGGATTATTGTTGTTGTTCAGTTGCTAAGTCGTATCCAATTCTCTGCAACCCGATGGACTGCAGCCTGCCAGGCTTCCCTGTCCTTCACTATCTTGGAGTTTGCTCCAACTCATGTCCATTGAGTCAGTGATGCCATCCAACCTTCTATAGGTGATTTTTATTTTTCATGTTTTTTAATTGTATGATCACATTTATTTGTGAAATCCAAAAACAGAGTAAACTCATAGCAAACAAAAATCATGCATCATGCTTGTGGTTACCAGAGGCAGAGAATTGGTGGGAGGAAATACAGGAGGGAGGTGATCAAAAAATATAAACATCCAGCTATAAGATAGATACAAAACCTGTAATGCTCAACAAAAATATACCACAACAGCAAATAATCAAGCTATGGTATGAACTAAGAAACTGAATAGACATTTATCGAAAGAAGATATACAAATGACCAATAGGCATGACAAGTTACTCAACGTTAAAAAGAGGTAATGCACAGGATGACCAAAATTAGCACAGCTGGAGGAGATATGTTTCTTTTTTATTATCTGCTTTTATATATTTCTACAATAGATTAAGTGGATGATATTAAAAAAGCAAAGCAAGACAAAAAAGAGCCACAGAATGTCGGTATAAGCGAAGACTTTCTTAAAAGACCTAACCTCTGACTGATGAAGAATTTCTCAGCCCTCTGTAAAGTGTCAGTCAACTGGTGCTCATGAAGATCAAGCTAGGATGTCAGGATAGGAGATGAAGCACCTGGAAGCAGAGAAGATGGGGTAGCGGCTGGAGCAGGGGAGGACGCAGTGTTGGTTCTGAAAGCACTGGGCAGGAGGCGCATAAGAGCAGAGTCAGACCTTCGGAAGAGAATCAGCATCTGTGCTATATTCCTGAGATGACTTCAGCTTCCGTCACTGGGTTGCAAAGAGTTGGAGACAACTGAGTATGCACACACCCACTTGCCACAACTAGAGAAAAAATCCACGCTGCAGTGAAGACCCAACAAAGCCCCAAATCAACACGTAAATAAAATGTGTCTAGCCTTCCCTGCAGGAGTTGATGGCTCCCTTTTCTGACTCCACAGTCTGCTATGGAGGAGTTTTTTCCACTATAGATCTGATTCATTCAAATAGTCCAGTTCCTCTCTCTCTAGAAGGTACATTTGTTCTTTGAGAAAAGTAACCATCTCCCCAGTGCTTAGAAGGCAACCTAGTTAATGGGATCCTCAGAATAAATCTCTCCCTTCCCACCAGAAACCTTTTTTTCCCCCACCACACTACTTTATTTATTTATTTATTTTGTAGTAAAATAGATGGAATGGTTGTGAGTTGAGCCATGAAGAAAGCCGAATGATGAAGAATTGATGCTTTTGAACTGTGGTGTTGGAGAAGACTCTTGAGAGTCACTTGGACTGCAAGGAAATTAAACCAGTCAATCCTAAAGGAAATTAGTCCTGAATATTCACTGGAAGGACTGATGCTGAAGCTGAAGTTCCAATACTTTGGCCACCTGATGCGAAGACAACTGACTCATTGGAAAAGACCCTGATGCTGGGAAAGATTGAAGCCAGGAGAAGAAGGGGACAACAGAGGACGAGATGGTTGGATGGCATCACTGACTCGATGGACATGAGTTTGAGCAAGCTCTGGAGATGGTGAAAGACAGGGATGCCTGGCATGCTGCAGTCCATGGAATTGAAAAGATTCGGACACAACTGAATGACTGAACTGAAAAGAGATAGAACATAAAATTTACCATCTTGGGACTTCACTGGCCGTCCAGTGGTTGAGACTTTGCCTTCCAGTTCAGGGAATGTGGGTTCGATCCCTTGTTGGGGAGCTAAGATTCCACATGCCTCACAGCCAAAATAAGAAAAACCCCATAAAACAGAAGCAACATTGTAACAAAGTCAATAAAGATTTTTAAGTGATCCGCATTAAAAAAGAAAAATTAAAAAAATGAATAAAATGTTTCATCTTAACCATTTTTCAGGTGTACAGTTTGTGGCTTTAAGTGCAGTCATACTGGTGTACAGCTGTCACTGCCATTCAACTCCAGAATGTTTTCCTCTTCCCCACCTGAAATTCCATACCTGTTCAACGGTAAGTCTTCACTGTTCCTCCTCCCAGCCCCAGGCATCTGCCATCACCCTTATACCTTCTGTTCCTGTGAGTTTGACTAGTCTAGATGCCTTGTCTGAGTGTAACTGTGCAATATTTGTGCTTCTGGGACTGGCTTATTTCACTTTGTCCTCAAGCTTCATCCACATTACAATGCATATCACAATGCCCTTTCGTTTTTTCTTAAAGCTTATCTGTTTGCTGTATTTTGGCTGTGGTGGGTCTTTGTTGCTGTGTGTGGGCTTCTCCTTGCAGCGGCTTCTCTTGTTGAGCACAGACTCTAGGCGTGAGGGCTTCCGTAGTTGCGGTGCAGGAGCTTGGTTGGTCCTCGACATGTGGGATCTTCCCAGACCAGGGATCAAACCCGTGTTCCCTGCACAGACAGGCAGATTCTTTCTTTTAAAATTTTATATTTATTTTTTAATTGAAGGATAATTGTTTTGTAGAATTGTGTTGGTTTCTGTCAAGCATCACCATGAATCAACCATAGGTATACATATGTCCCTTCCCTCTTGAACCTGCCTCCCACCTCCCATCCCATCCCACCCCTGTAGGTTGTTACAGAGACCCAATTTGAGTTCCCTGAGTCATACAGCAAGTTCCCACTGGCTATCTGTTTTACATATGGTAATGTAAGTTTCCCTGTTGCTCTCTGGACAGGCAGATTCTTAACCCCTGGGCCACCAGAGAAGCCCTGTCCTTCCTTTATTAAGGCTGAATAGTACGCTGTTGTATGTACTGACCACATTTTGTTCATTCATCCCTCTGTTGAGAGACTCTTGATTTGCTTCCCCCTTTTGGCTATTGTGAATAAACCTGCTGTGAACATGGATGTTCACCTGTTTGAGGGACTGACATCATTTCTTTTGGGGATATATACCCAGAAGTGGAATTACTCAAAAAACTACTCTTGAAAGTATGGCTGGATCCTGGCATGCGGTGGAAGCCAGACGTAAAAGGGGTTGAAGGCCCAAGTGTGCTTGGAAGGCTACCTACCCCAGATTCACCTACTGAATCAGAGTCCTTCTGAGAGCTGGGCTAGGAATCTCTATTTTTAATAAGTACTGTGCATGATCTGATGACCAACTGGGTTTGAGGAATCACAGAACTCATACTAGGTCACCCCTCCTACCCATGGGGATTCTGTGAAATCTCTGGATGCTTTCCTTGCAGATGGAACATGGCATTTGAAGAGGGATCATTAATTCCCACAAAAGGAAAAAGAATGGTGAACCAAATTATATTTAATAGGGTTATTTTGTTTCCAGGGGAAACAAAAGTTCCCAAACCTCACCTGAAGCACATTGTTAGATCACTGCCTTTACCCTGCAAAGTTGTTGATTTGATAAATCTACCTGCAGATCTATTGTGATTCTAGCTACCATTTATTGTGCCAAAGAGTATATTCCTGACTGTATTTTGGAAGTACTGCTTTTAATCTCCTTCAGATCTTGCAAGACACATATTCAACCTTCCATTTTACAAATGAGGACACAAAGACATTGAGGGCTTAAGAAAGTTGCTTTCAGCCACATGTAATATACACCTGTTTGTATGTCTGCAATGACATAGCAGAAATTTAGGGTCTAAAGGAATTTCAATCCAGATTCATTTAGAGACTGAGAGGCGAAGTGCCCAGCAGAGGATACGTGCACTGGGTCATGATTCAGGCCCCCTAACTGAGGCTCCCATGTGTCTGTGGTGATGCACTCCCTTGAGATTCTTTCATACTTCCTCCCAGCTAGGCTGTGAGCTTTTTGTAGGTATAACCTTATCTTGTCTGCTGGTATCTAGTATGAGGCTAGACCCACAGCAGCAGGTGACTGAGTGGATGGGGATGGCAGAGCAGATAAAATGAAGAAATCTCTGACAGGGAGACTGACCCCCCTCAAATGGTGTACTTTGTTTCTATGACTGCAAATGGGAAGAGTTGTCCCCAAGAGTCTCTGGGGCCTTGGATTTTAACATAATTTCATTGTTTACTACTGAAGGGGATCAGAGTTGCCACCCCTAAACATACCACTTTGGCATTTATTTTGAGGGTTATTTTGAGTTGAAAGCAATTGTGAGAATCAACAGATGCAGGAAGAGTTCTCTTCCCTCTCTTAATTGGTTAAAAGCCAATTAATGTCTTTGTGAAAGTTTTGTGAATGTCCCTTTGTGAAAGTTTTCCCTTCTTATTATTACCAGGAAGAGAAGGGCTCTCTTATTATTAGAGGTGGAAAGCTGACACTGAGATAGGTGTGTGTAAACAGACTATATGAAAATAACCCTTATTTTTCAATAGTTCCCTCATATATTTCCTAGTAACTTCCCCAACGTTAATATCCCTTGAAGCCTAAACTGCCTTTCTTTTGTTAAAATGTTATACAAGCCCCACAGACTAACCTCTTCTTTGAGTTTCACTTCTTTTCTGGGAACCTCTGTACATATAAGTATTAATAAAAATCATATGTCTTTTCTTCTGTTAATCAAGCTTTTGTTAGTTTTATTTGCAGGCCCCAATACAATTACATAGGAGGACAGAGGAAAAAATTGTTTTTCCTGTTCCTGCCTTGAAATCGGGGCAATTTGCTAAACTCTTAACCTCAGGGTCCTCATGTGCAAAATGGAGAAATTAATATCTACTTCAAAGGTTTATTAGGAATAGAAAGTAAAAGCACCTTTCATAGAGACGAACACATACTGGCACAATAAATATTAGAATTTTTTCCAACTTTCTTCCTAAGAGGAAGTACACCAATCTCAAAATGTTGGTTCATCAGTCGCAGGGGGATGCATTGCCAATGCAACTGGGGCAACTGGAGGTTGAGGTTAGGGTCAGATTTTTGGACCAGAAAATGTATCTCTTTATATCAACTCGAGAGTCCAGTTGTACACCCATGTTCATTGCAACATTATTCATAGTAGCCAAAGGTGGAACCAACTCAGTGTCTATCCACAGAAGAATGACTAAACCAGAGGTGGTATACACATGAGTATTATTCAACCTTGAAAAGAAAATTCTGAAACGTTACGTGGATGAAACTTGAGGACATTATGCTAAGTGAAATAAATTAGTCACAAAAGACAAATACTGTATGATCTCGCTTAAATGAGGGATCTATAGACTACCTAGAGTAGTCAAACTTATAAAGTAAAACAGTTGGCCAGAGGTTGAGGATGGGCAAGAATGCAGAATTGTTTAATGAGTCTAGTTTCAGTTTTGCAAGGTGAAAGAATTCTGGAGATTGGTTGTACAACAATGTGAATATGCTCAATGCTACTGAATTGTACATTTAAAAATAAAGATGGCAAATTTTCTATTATTTTACCACAATTAAAATTTAAAAATTAGAAAAAGAATCCAGGAGCAATGAATGATATTTTATTCCAGCAACATATAAAGTCACATTTTTTTCTTTCTGAATCCAACCTGAGAACCTGAGGCCATTTCTTTGCAGGTAGAACTCCATCCATGCTGCAACAGGTGAGGAATAGCTTCATAATTTTCAGACTAGCAGACTTTCTCTGCTAATGTCTCACTAATTATCATGGAGACTTAGCATTGAACCATAATTATTATCAGTTAATTAGACCTTAAAATGTATTTTTGATAACACCTCTGGCATTTAATTATGTAACTGGTAACTTATGAATGTTATTAAGGGGATATACGACTATAGTAAAATATAATTAGATCTCATTTTTGTTTCTTGATATTGTATTGATTATGATAACAATTTTGTAGTTTTTACAGCTTATATGGAAATGGTCACATTAAATTGATAGTCTATAAAAAATGCACATTTTAACACATATTTCAAAAGCTTATTAAAAAGATAGAGCCTTTGGGAAAAGGAAAAGTGGATATCATTCTCGATACTATTTAACAAAAGTTTACAATAAATGACTTGTCCGCTTTCAAGGCCACTTTTTTGCCTAAAAACAAGTAACATTCAAGAATTTATGTCATAATATCAACTCTCACTGTTGGAAAACAGAAAAGCACTACTCAACTTTTTCCAATTTGTGAAAGTAACAAGTATGTTCTCCCAAAAGCTGTGTGCACATCTGCTCATATTGTACATGAGGAAACGTTCAGTGGATCTTTTTGTAAAAGGAAGACTTCCTTCTTAGCATATGCACTTAATTTTCTCTCTGTAGGAGAACTCTATGTCAGTTAGAAACCAATTTGTTTAGTTGGATCGACTGGTAGATTCTAAGCTCCTTGAGTGCCACATTTTATCTTGTATAAATCTTAACATCATTTGTAACTATTAATGTGGCGGTTCACGTATAGCAGGTATTCGTTCAGCCTTCTTGAGGTATAATCAACTAATAAAATCGTAAGATGTTTAAAGTATATATCATGTGATGTGATATACATTGTGAAAGATTTCTTCCCATCTAGCTAGTTAACACATTCATCTTCTCATGTACATTTAAGTCTTACTTTCAACAAATTTCAATGATATAATAGTGTTATTAACTATAATCACCATGTTATCCATTAGTTTCTCAAATCTTATTCCTCTTATAGCTGAAAATTTGTACAGTTTTACCAACCTCTCCCGATTTTCCCCACTCCCCAGCCCCTGGCGACCACTTTTCTACTTTGCTTCCTATGAGTTTGACTATTTAGATTCCTCATGTAAGTGATACCGTGTAGTATTCATCTTTCTCTGGCTGGCTTATTTCATGCATAAAGCCCTCAAGTTCCATCCACGTTGTCTCAAACGGCAGCATTTCCTTCTTTCTCGTGGCTGTATCATGATTGCTTACAGACACCACATCTGTTTATTGTTTCATCCATTGGTGGCCACTCAGGTTTTTTCCATATCTTGGCTGTTGTGAGTAATACTGCAGGGAATGTGGGAGTGCCGATAGTCTCTTCCAGATTCTGTCTTCATTTCCTTTCATTTCCTAACCAGCGGTAGGATTGCTGAATCATATGGCTTGTGAATATTCATTGCCTGTTGAGTGGGTGAGCTTGGAGAAAATTAAAGAAACTCTGCTTTTTGTGCTTTTCCTCCAGAATGGGGACAATAAAATATGCCTTAGGAAAACAAGTAAAGATTCTGATGTGGAAAGGCTACTCAGAGCCTGAAGAATTGGTGGCTAGTCAGTCACAGAGGCGACTGAGGGATATAAAAGGAATAAGGACACATGATAGATACGGAAGCTCTGGTAGTAGGGTCTGGTGTAGGTGGGAACTCTAAGCTATATGAAACATATTCAGATTTGAATTTATACAACTAATCTTAGACAAATAGATGAACTGATTAATAAAGTTTTCACTCCATGTCCTGATTTGTAATAAACATGTAATAAATTAGCTGGAATTTTGGGTACTATTTGAAGCGTAACATAGATGAAGAGGCTCTTTGCTCAAAGCCACAAAGAATAAAATGAATCATCGTTTAAAATCACAAGTGTGATGCATCAGTCATTAACTGCAAGTTTTTGTAGACACAATTCTCAGTTTTCATTTTAAAAACATATTTTGATAATTTAGTTTTGCTGCTCACAGGATAGCAGCTGCCCTGGTGTCTTCCTTTTTGCTAAATAGCAGGTCATTGGTCATAAACAATCTCAGGAACAGAGAAAACACTAGCTGTCTTTCCTTTCTAAATATGAACTTTCTTATCAGTTCCAAACAGCTTTCTGTAAACTAATTTCTGGTTTCTGTTCTTGAAACGAGTGATCCTTGTATAGAAAGAAAGGATGCAGATGTCAGCTTGTTTTCTCAAAGAGCTGTGTCATAAGATGTAGGGCTTAGTGGGAAAGAAAGGGAAACCAGTCCAGAGAGAGAGAGAGCCTACAGACAGAGAAAACAGTTATGGTTACCAAAGGGGACGAAGGGCTTCCCGGGGGGCCATGGTGGCAAAGAACCTGCCTGCCGGGGCAGGAGATGCAAGAGGCTTGGGTCTGATCCCTGGGTTGGGAAGATCCCCTGGAGGAGGAAAAATGAAAGCCCACTCCAGTATCCTTGCCTGAAAAATTCTATGGTCAAAAGGAGCCTAGTGGGTTACAGTCCATGGGGTCGCAGAGTCAGACATGACTGAGCAAGCACATGCACGCACGCGCGCGCGTGCACACACACACACACACACACACAGGCGACAGAAGAGGGGAAGAGAAAATAGGGAATTTGGGATTAACAGATACACACTACCATGTATGAAGCAGATAAACAACCAGGACCTACTATGCAGCACAAGGAACTATATTCAATATCTTGTAATAACCTATAATAAAAAAGAATCTGAAAAAATGTATGTAGCTGAATCACTTTGCTGTATACTTGAACCATTATAAGTCAGCTCTACTCATGAGGGTGGGGGGTGGAGAGAGACTTGCCGTGTGGTCTTGGGCAGTCTATTTAGCATCTCAGACTATCCTTATTTGTAAAATTGGGCAATGGGTTGTTGTTAGGATAAGAGAAAATATTTAGAAAGCATGTGCCATTTGATTGGTGCTAAATAAGTGCTAGCTAATTTTCCTCTTGTAATTGTAAGGAGCTGAGATGCAAATTGCAATGCCACTGAAAGGTAAACCAATCAATTAACCAAAGAGGAACACAAAAATAGAAGTAAAACCAGTGAAACAAAACTGTCTAACACATGGAAGCGGTAGATGAGCTTTGGGGAAAGAGCAGTCGTATTTACCTGAAGCAGCTTCAATCTCTTTTGTTTGGGGAAGAAGGGAGTGCGATCATGTAAGGACTTGGAAAAGAGTGGGGGGCTAATGAAGTGAAGTGAAGTGAAGTCAAGTCACTCAGTCGTGTCCCACTCTTTATGACCCCATGGACTGTAGCCTACCAGGCTCCTCTGTCCATGGGATTTTCCAGGCAGTAGTCCTGGAGTGGGTTGCCATTTGCTTTTCCAGGGGATTTCCCGACCCAGGGATCAAACCCAGGTCTCCTGCATTGTAGACAGATGCTTAACCGTCTACACCAGGGAAGTCCGGCGGTGGGGTGGGGGGTGGGGGTAACTCATAGAGTTAATGTAGGGATTAAATGAGATGATATTTGTGATGTACCATGCATGGTACTTGGCATAAAATAATTGCTTAATGATCAGAGATAAAAGTGTCTATTCAGGCCAAAAGTATATTTTATAGATGGAAAAAGTCAGGCTCAGGAGAATTAGGTAACTCTAAGTTTGCATCAAAAATCACTGTAATACACTCCATAATTAACTTATTATATTTATTCAGTAAATAAATCATGTTTCTGAGAAACTATTCATAATGCTTAGCGTCTGGGAGTGCTCAGATGCTCAGTTGTGTCTGACTCTTTGCAATCCCATGGATTGTAGCCCACCAGGCTTCTTTGTCTATGGAATTCTCCAAGTAAGAATACTGGAGTGGGTTGCCATCCCCTTTTTCCAGGGGATCTTCCTGACCCAGCAATCGACCCCACATCTCTTACAGTCCATCTCTTGGCAAGTAGATTCTATACCCCTAGGGCTACCTGGGAAAGCCAATGTATGGGAACCCTGAATAATAATGGAATGATACTGCTTTAGATAGTATTTACGAGTTTATCAAGGCAGAAGTAATGGAATTAGATTGTATTACTATCATTATCCTCTTATGAAACCTGACTGCTGCCACCTGGTTCTGGTGGTTTGGAAGTCTTGAACTTCATGGAAGTTCTGCCCATTGTCTAGATTTAAGTCAAGTGTGGATAAGAAATTAAACAAGAACCCTTCAAACCAAACATCCATGCTCATGATCTGGATGTGAAGTTACTATAATACAAGCCAGAGCCCATCTAAGCATACCAATGGTAGCAGAATGACTTTACCTTTTAATAGAATGTAATCCATTTCTGGGAGAAGGCGATGGCACCCCACCCCAGTAATCTTGCCTGGAAAATCCCATGGGTGGAGGAGCCTGGTAGGCTGCAGTCTATGGGGTCGTGAAGAGTCGGACACGACTGAGTGACTTCACTTTCACTTTTCACTTTCATGTATTGGAGAAGAAAATGGCAACCCACTCCAGTATTCTTGCCTGGAGAATCCCAGGGATGAGGGAACCTGGTGGGCTGCCGTCTATGGGGTCACACAGAGTCAGACACGACTGAAGTGACTTAGCAGCAATCCATTTCTGAGAAACCACTGCAGGCAATTTGGCACAATTGAACTTTGTCTTTAACCTTTTACTGTGATTTATGTGATTAGGCTACTGGAGGAAGTGGTTTTCAACAGCATGATTAAAGCACTTTGAGGAAATAATTTCTGTCTCAAGAACCTTGCATACATTTTTGTTTTCAAGAGTTTGTCCTTTCTCATTAAAAGGAGAGACAGGAAATGGAGAAATATTGACTTTTAAACATCGTGTTCTGCAGAAAAGAAAGATCACAAAACAACAGAGTCAGGGCCAGGGCGTTGGTCTTTTGCAGACCTGTATGGCATGGTTTCCTGCCTCAGCTTTCCCCAGATTTGAGAATTTCATCCATCTACCTGGGAGTTGTGTTCTTCCTAAATTTAGGAGACTCACCAACTTTTAAATGTTATCAAGCAAGGGCTTGTTTAAAAAACAAACGAACAACACATGATTAGCTAAGAAGTTATTTTATAAAATAAAGGACATTTAATACCAGAAAAATAAGATGAACATAACTGTGTAACAACAGGCAATTTTATCCATTTTGTGGCATCTGTCTTTGGTTTTCTCATTTTCTCCGGAAATGAAATTGGGTCATGGATCAGATTTAGAGTTCCCTATTCAAAGCAACTGCTCAGATCCAATTCAGACTAATTTTAGGTCAGGAATTTTCAACTCTCCTTCTGCATTTGCCTCTGTGCCTCACGTTAGGTTCAGAGCTTCCCAAAGAGTCTTAAAAATCAATGGATTTTATAGACAATATGTGTTGTTCCACATTTTGGGGGGTAGGGTGGAGTGTTATAAGAATTCACCTAAGAGCAGTGAGATTTTCAAGTCGCAGGATTCTGAGTCATCATTCTGAACTCTGCTTGTCCTTTGCCATTTTCCTTTGAGAAATAGGATTTTGTGCCCCTGCCCCGTGGTACTTTACATCTCAACAAAAAAGGAAAAGAAGATGTATTCTTTCAGGAGAGAGTAGGTTGTGGGCGACCTATCTCAGTTCACTGGCTTGCTGAACAGTGATTAACATTTAAAATGTATGCAAACTCGACTCTTAATTAAAGTCCACTAATGTAAGACTTTGAACCTGCTCACTGACTCTGGAAATAATCACAAATGCTGGCTGCTTATCATGAAAAAGTCATTATGGTAAATGACCAACTCCCCCACCTTCTCTCTTCCATCAGTTGCGAAAGTGATTCTCCATTGAAGGGATCTGCAAATGATGCGCATGGTAGAATTGAATGCCACCTCAGTTCAGTTCAGTTCAGTCACTCAGTCGTGTCCGACTCTTTGCGACCCCATGAATTGCAGCACGCCAGGCCTCCCTGTCCATCACCAACTCCCGGAGTTCACTCAGACTCATGTCCATCGAGTTGGTGATGCCATCCAGCCATCTCATCCTCTGTCATCCCCTTCTCCTCCTGCCCCCAATCCCTCCCAACATCAGGATCTTTTCCAATGAGTCAACTCTTCACATGACGTGTCCAAAGTATTGGAGTTTCAGCTTCAGCATCAGTCCTTACAATGAACACCCAGGACTGATC
The DNA here is from genome assembly GCF_001704415.2 of Capra hircus. NCBI lineage: Eukaryota > Metazoa > Chordata > Mammalia > Artiodactyla > Bovidae > Capra > Capra hircus. The sequence continues at coordinate 17,441,185 of NC_030815.1, forward strand.
TCCTTTAGGATGGACTGGCTGGATCTCCTTGCAGTCCAAGGGACTCTCAAGAGTCTTTTCCAACACCACGATTCAAGAGCATCAATTCTTTGGCGCTTAGCTTTCTTCTCAGTCCAACTCTCACATCCATACATGACCACTGGAAAAACCATAATTTCATGGCTGCAATCACCATCTGCAGTGATTTTAGAGCCCCCCCCCCAAAAAAAGTCTGACACTGTTTCCACTGTTTCCCCATCTATTTCCCATGAAGTGATGGGACCAGATGCCATGATCTTAGTTGTAGTTATTAATGCAAATTATCTTGGTTATTGGAAGAATAAAATTTGTAGAGTTCTTGTCATATGTGAATTTGCAAACATGTATACCAGATTTGTATACATGACAGGGAGGCCTGGCGTGCTGCAATTTATGGGGTTGCAAAGAGTTGGACATGACTGAGCGACTGAACTGAACTGATACCAGATTTGTAGACAGAGATCCTTTAGACAGTGTGGATCTAAACAATCATCAAGAACTCTTGGCAGCATGTATGGCTGAGATCCTTCATGGTTCACCTGAAACTCTCACAACATTGTTAATTGGCTATACCCCAATACAAAATGTTTTTGGTCTAAAAAAATAAAAGTAAAAGAACTCTTGATGGCAATTAGAACATGGTGGTGATGAAGGATGTGTGGCTGTCTTCCCATTCTTTATTTTCATACCCTTGCTTTGGTCATTCTCTTTGGGAGGGTGGATATGAAACACAGAAAGGGAATCAGGAAAAAGTGATGAAATTCAAACCAGAAATATTCAAGTACCAGGTATTAGTTGCAGGTTGAAGAATTAAAGTCGATTTATTTGCCAAAGATAGGGAGAGAATCCAAGTAAAATCAGACTCAGGCTCCAAAAAGAAAAAATGAAAGCCAACATTAGTTGTCCATTTTCTATCTGCCAGAGATTCCAGGAGGCAAATTATCCATTTTCTTACTTGACCTGTATGGTTGCTTGATGCACCAGGTTGTACTGAATATTATTTTACGGCTGAAGAAACTGAGGTTCCGAAAGGTTGTTGTACATGAGTACGTTTCTAATGACTCAAAGCCTAGCTTCAATTCTAAATCTGACTTGAAAATTCATGGACTTTGCCACCTTCAAGTTGCCTCTTAACATTACTCAAAAACACACCCTTGAAAATAAACCCTGGAAACATGATTTCAGAGCTGTAGTTTCACTTCCATGTTCACCTGGACTTCAGGGACACAAAGGCAGTGTGGTTACTATAGCTGTTTTTCTCAGAATCTATTTCTGGCAGAACCAGTGCGCTACGGTCCTAGTATGGAACACGATAGAGCCTGTGGCCACACAAGAAGCTTTGGGGAGCTCCTCCGTGTGCTTCATCAAGCCCTCTCCCCACACTCCATGGTAGATGTGGGGTGTGTAAGTTACCATTTACTTGCTCTAAGCAAATACTGAAGTGTAGTCAGCAAAGGAAATCATCTTCACCTTTTGGAAATGATTCATTTTATAGAGACACTGAAGGAATGGAAGTCATTTCTTTGAAGATTTGTGTGCCGAAAAAGCGATGATGAGCTATGAAGGAATACATTTTCCCCCTCTATTTTTATCCCTCTCTCTTGCCTGGCATGCTAAAGTCATTTCAGTCGTGTTTAGCTCTTTGTGACCCCATGGACTGTAGCCCATCGGGCTCCTCTGTCCACGGGGTTCTCCAGGCAAGAATACTGGAGCGGGTTGCCATTTCCTCCTCTAGGAGATCTTTCCGACCCAGGGACTGAACCCACGTCTCTTATGTCTCCTGCGCTGGCATGCTGGTTCTTTACCTACTAAAGCCACCAGGGAAGCCCTTCTGGGTCTGGCAGGATTTCCCACATATTTGTGAGGCTCAGAACACGGGTACAAATAAAAGCCTAGATATCACATGTCTAAATATTTTAAATTTTAAATCAAACCAAGAAACTATCAAATATGTTCTATAATCCAACTTTATAAATATGCCTTTTTTATTATGACATGGAAGACCAGGTTCATGTCTAGACTTCTTGGACTCCACCCTGGTGTGTGAGCACAGGAAGAGCAGTCCTAGTTCCTAAACTGAAGTCCACCCATTTGTCTTCCCTGTCTCACATCTCCCTGCATCGTGAGAGGCCCCAGGAGCACTCATGGTACTCCCAGGCTAAATGTCCAAGCACCAGCCACAGGCTACACAAACCGTGACCCTCTCTCTATTCACCCCTCAGTGCAAGGGCTGGGAGTGCAGTCTATGCTTTGGAGAACAGATCTGGGGAAGAAATCATACTGGTCCCAGTAACAGTTTGGTGGAAATTTGGGCAGAGGATTTAGGGTCTCTGGAACCCAGAGGTAATCTAGAAGAGGGAGGTATGGGTTTTGAGTGGGTGTATTTTCTTGGCCATCACCTGCCTGCCAATGTAGGAGATGTAAGAGACACGGGTTCGATCCCTGGGTCGGAAGATCCCCTGGAGAAGGGCATGGCAACCCACTCCAGTATTCTTGCCTGGAGAATCCCATGGAGCGAGGAGTGAAGAACAAGGAGCAAGGCTATAGTCCCTGAAGTTGCAAAGACTTGGACATGACTGAAGTGACTTAGCATGAACACATCCTCCTCACCTCATGGGAAGGGTTATAATTGGAGAAGATTCTGGAGTGGGGCTTTTGACCTGGGACCCAGGTTTGAGTGGCTGGTTTGGGTGCCACTACTGTGTCTATTGTCCATGGTGATGTGAGAGAGAAGGGCAGCCTGTAAGTGGGAGACAGGAATGCAATTTGTTGCAGGGCAAAAATTCTTCAATATTAAAACACATTTTAATTCATTTTTAATGGATGAATTCTTCAGTATGAAAACCATTTCAGTTTACCAGTTTCTTAGAAAATAAAACTGGCTAGTATTCCTCTAACTAATACAACTGCAGAGGTTCTTTGCACTTGCATGAAGTGGAAAGGTCACCAACGAGCTTTTTCAGACCTTATATCTTGTTTGCAGAAGACTCTGTCAGGGAAAAAAATTGTTGATGTGTGTATCCAACAACTTTAATCTTGAGGTTATTGGAAGAAAATGAGCACAGAATTCATAAAGGCCATTTTCAGAGTTACTTTTCTGATTCCAGTTGCATTCTAATTAACATCATGGAGTGTTAGCACACTAAGTAAGGAGCAATTATTAGCTATCAGATTCTGGGTTTGGGAGAGAAATGATGGTATATTGTGCATAATTTTTGCATCATTAAAAATTAAATCCCATAAGCATAATGACTCAAACATCAGGCCCTGACAGTATCTGCAGATGATAAACTATGGTATGTAAAAAAACAATTTACTAGGTAATGGTGCAATATTTTCTGTATTTAGACAGCATTTCCCCCAAAAGGCAAAATGATACTTTATATCAAATTATTTCTAGGCAGAAGATAGCAGAAGAATAAGAATATATAAGATAGGCTATTGTATAGAGAACTTTCACCGTTTTCCTATTTTACAGAAGGTGATTTAGCAAGAAGAACTTGGATTTTGATGTCAAATCGATCCAGGTTTGAATCTTCGGTTCACAACGTTACTAAACTTGTGAACCTGAGCCTGTTTCTTCATCTCTGAGTGAAGCTTCAGTTGCACCAACTGTCAAAACAGACACTCACCTTACCTTATAGAGTTTTTGTGCAATTAAATGGGATAACGTAGTTAAAAAGTAGTTCATACTGAGTCCAAGGCATAAGTAGACACTAAGTAAACATTAATTCACTTCCTCCTATTTTCTGTGGTGTTGAGCTTTTTCTCTGAGGAGAGCACCTTCATATAAGAATCTGTTGCTACTGTAGAAACTCAAGCTCATGGGATGAATCACAACAGAGAGGGAAAATTGATGACGCATTGTTTATTTTATATCTAGTGCTTTGTACTTCTTAATCCTCGTCTCGAATTTTGTCTTTCCCTCTACCCCTTTCCCCGCTGGTCCCCACTAGCTGTTCTTTGTATCTGTGAACACAGCACTGGTAACAGAGCCAACGTTTTATAGTAACTTTATTTTTTAAAGTTTATTTGTGGCTGCACTGGGTCTGCATTGCTGAATGCGGGCTTTCTCTAGCTGCAGCAAGTGGGGGCTCCTCTCCAGCTGTGCTGTGCTGACTTCTCACTGCAGCGGCTTCTGTGCTTGCAGAGCATGGGCTGTAGCGTATGAGGCTCAGTAGTTGTGGCGCATGGGTTTAATTGCCCCGTGGCATGTGGGATCTCCTCAGACCAGGGATCAAACTCATGTCCCGTGTGTTGGCAGGCAGATTCTTAAACACTGGATTACCAGAGAAGTGCTTATAATAACTTTAAATGGACTATAATCTATAAAAAGATCGAATCACTATGTTGTGTGCCTGAAATTAATAGAAAATTGTCAATCAACTACCAGTCAGTTCAGTTCAGTCGCTCAGTCATGTCCAACTCTTTGCGACCCCATGAATCGCAACACGCCAGGCCTCCCTGTCCATCACTAACTCCCGGAGTTCACCCAAACTCACATCCATCGAGTCGGTGATGCCATCCAGTCATCTCATCCTCTGTCGTCCCCTTCTTCTCCTCCTCCCAGTCCCTCCCAGCATCAGGGTCTTTTCCAATGAGTCAACTCTTTGCATGAAATGGCCAAAGTATTAGAGTTTCAGCTTCAGCATCAGTCCTTCCAAAGAACACCCAGGACTGATCTCCTTTAGGATGGACTGGTTGGATCTCCTTGCAGTCCAAGGGAGTCTCAAGAGTCTTCTCCAACACCACAGTTCAAAAGCATCAATTCTTTGGCACTCAGCTTTCTTCACAGTCCAACTCTCACATCCATACATGACCACTGGAAAAACCATAGCCTTGACTAGAGGGACCTTTGTTGGCAAAGTAATGTCTCTGCTTTTTAATATGCTACCTAGGTTGGTCGTAACTTTCCTTCCAAAGAGTAAGTGTCTTTTAATTTCATGGCTGCAGTTACCATCTGCAGTGAATTTGGAGCCCCCCAAAATAAAGTCTGACACTGTTTCCACAGTTTCCCCATCTATTTGCCATGAAGTGATGGGACCAGATGCCATGATCTTCATTTTCTGAATGTTGAGCTTTAAACCAACTTTTTCACTCTCCTCTTTTACTTTCATCAAGAGGCTTTTTAGTTCCTCTTCACTTTCTGCCACAAGAGTGGTGTCATCGGCATATCTGAGGTTATTGATATTTCTCCCAGCAATCTTGATTCCAGCTTGTGCTTCTTCCAGCCCAGGGTTTCTCATGATGTACTCTGTATATAAGTTAAATAAGCAGGGTGACAATATACAGCCTTGACGTCCTCCTTTTCCTATTTGGAACCGGTCAACTATATTTCAATCAAAAAAAGGAAACACTGCTGACTGAGATTTTCCAGGAACTCTGAAGACCCATCTGTGTGATCTCTGAGCTCTGAGCCAATGATGGATGTACACAAAGCCAACCTCTATGGAAGCCACTGAGATTTTCATTCATGGAGGAGTGACTTGCATTTGTACCTTTTGGTTTGCTTTTCCTGGAGGACTTGCCATAATTGCCTCAATGATGACTTTAAGCCTTCAAAAGAACAAAATGTAGCTTACATCTGAGACCACTCAGGGTAGGTATTAGGACAGTGATCTAATGAGAGCATGACCACGGATTTGATCTTCGTACAGTCCTTGAGCCATACCTTGCCACCCTACCCTCTGACTGGTCGTTTCACAAATGTGCAGTCTGGGTTCAAGATGGAATTAAAACAGACTTTGGGTGATGACCGTTAACTGGTGGTGAGATGTCTTCCACTCTTGAATGGCGTTTGTGTCTTCTGCTTACTTCAGTTTTTCTTACTATAAGTGAGATAAGCTGCCTTTGTCTTACTCAAAATTTCCTTTGAGCATTCTTAAGCAAACTACCTGCCCAATGCAGTGTCAGTAATAATTTTGTATCTTGTCCCATGTCTGTCCTATGTCAATGTGTAATCAGTGCTTGTTCTTCCACTACGTCAAGAGATGTCTTGGGGTAGCAGAAATGGCCAGGCTTTTCAGAAGCAGAAACATCTATGTTCCTATTCCTTTTTGGTTACTGACTAGCTATGAAATCTTAGTTTGGTTACTTAAACTTCTATGGAAGTCAACTTCCATATCGGCAAAGTGGGGATAGTAACACCAAATTATAGAAATATTTTGAGGATTAAATGAAATAATATGTCAATATTGTTTCCTTTCTCTTTTCAGCTCCAAGCTAAAAGTCAAACAATATGAAGAGTGAGCTGTGGGTTAGTTATGAGGTATGTAATGAAAGACTGTAATGGATAGTCAGAATGTCTCTGTAGTGTCCCAGAAGCTTTATATATTTCAGGGGTTTCTTATATCTTTTGTAGTCTGCTGAAAGTTCCCCACTTGTTTTCAAGCATTACCTATGCACCCATTGTATGTTTATTTTAAAAACATTTAATTTTGGTTCATAAAGGGAAATACGTTCACTATACCAACTTGAAACTGAAAGTCTTGGCTTGCAAATGTCTTTAACATCTAGTTAATTCTTCTTTAGAATTCTTAAAAGACTGGAAAATTCTTAAGGAGATGGGAATACCAGACCACCTGACCTGCCTCCTGAGAAAACTGTTCAGTTCAGTTCAGTCACTCAGTCATGTCCGACTCATTGCCACCCCATGAACAGCAGCACACCAGTCCTCCCTGTCCATCACCAACTCCCAGAGTTCACTCAAACATATGTCCATCGAGTCAGTGATGCCATCCAGCCATCTCATCCTCTGTCGTCCCCTTCTCCTCCTGCCTCCAATCCCTCCCAGCATCAGGGTCTTTTACAATGAGTCAACTCTTCACATGAAGTGGCCAAAGTATTGGAGTTTCAGCTTCAGCATCAGTCCTTCCAAAGAACACCCAGGACTGATCTCCTTTAGGATGGACTGGTTGGATTTCCTTGCAGTCCAAGGGACTCTCAAGAGTGTTCTCCAACACCACAGTTCAAAAGCATCAATTCTTCAGCATTCAGCTTTCTTCACAGTCCAACTTTCATATCCATACATGACTACTGGTAAAACCATAGCCTTGGCTAGACAGACCTTTGTTGGCAAAGTAATGTCTCTGCTTTTCAGTATGCTACCTAGGTTGGTCATAATTTTCTTCCAAGGAGTAAGTGTCTTTTAATTTCATGGCTGCAGTCACCATCTGCAGTGATTTTGGAGCCCCCAAAAAATAAAGTCTGACATTGTTTCCACTGTTTCCCCATCTATTTGCCATGAAGTGATGGGACCAGATGCCATGATCTTAGTTTTCTGAAAGTTGAGCTGTAACCAACTTTTTCATTCTCCACTTTCATTTTCATCAAGAGGCTTTTTAGTTCCTCTTCACTTTCTGCCATAAGGGTGGTATCATCTGCATATCTGAGGTTATTGATATTTCCCCCTGCAATCTTGATTCCAGCTTGTGTTTCTTCCAGTCCAGCGTGTCTCATGATGTACTCTGCATATAAGTTAAATAAGCAGGGTGACGATATAAAGCCTTGGCATACTCCTTTTCCTATTTGGAACCAGTCTGTTGTCCCATGTCCAGTTGTAACCGTTCCTTCCTGACCTGCATATAGGTTTCTTAAGAGACAGGTCAGATGGTCTGGTATTCCCATCTCTTGAAGAATTTTCCACAGTTTATTGTGATCCACACAGTCAAAGGCTTGGGCATAAAGCAAAAATAGATGTTTTTCTGGAACTCTCTTGCTTTTTCGATGATCCAGTAGATGTTGGCAATTTGATCTCTGGTTCCTCTGCCTTTTCTAAAACCGGCTTGAACATCTGGAAGTTCGCGGTTCACGTGTTGCTGAAGCCTGGCTTGAAGAATTTTGAGCATTACTTTACTAGCGTGTGAGATGAGTGCAATTGTGCGGTAGTTTGAGCATTCTTTGCATTGCCTTTCTTTGGGATTGGAATGAAAACTGACCTTTTCCCATCCTGTGGCCACTGTTGAGTTTTCCAAATTTACTAGCCTATTGAATGCAGCACTTTTACAGCATCATCTTTCAGGATTTGAAATAGCTCAACTGGAATTCCATCACCTCCACTAGCTTTGTTCATAGTGATGCTTTCTAAGGCCCACTTGACTTCACATTCCAGGATGTCTGGCTCTAGGTGAGTGATCACACCATCATGATAATATGGGTCATGAAGATCTTTTTTGTACAGTTCTTCTGTGTATTCTTGCCACCTCTTCTTAATATCTTCTGCTTCTGTTAGGTCCATACCATTTCTGTCCTTTATTGAGCCCATCTGTGCATGAAACGTTCCCTTGGTATCTCTAATTTTCTTGAAGAGATCTCTAGTCTTTCCCATTCTGTTCTTTTCCTCTATTTCTTTGCACTGATCACTGAGGAAGGCTTTCTTATCTCTCCTTGCTATTCTTTGGAACTCTGCATTCAGATGCTTATATCTTTCCTTTTCCCCTTTGCTTTTTGCTTATCTTCTTTTCACAGCTATTTGTAATGCCTCCCCAGACAGCCATTTTGCTTTTTTTTGCATTTCTTTTCCATGGGAATGGTCTTGATCCCTGTTTCCTGTACAGTGTCACAAACCTCCGTCCATAGTTCGTCAGGCACTCTATCAGATCTAGTCCCTTAAATCTATTTGTCACTTCCACTGTAAAATCATAAGGGATTTGATTTAGGTCATACCTGAATGGTCTAGTGGTTTTCCCTACTTTCTTCAATTTAAGTCTGAATTTGGCAATAAGGAGTTCATGAACTGAGCCACAGTCAGCTCCCGGTCTTGTTTTTATGCAAGTCAAGAAGCAACAGTTAGAATTGGACATGGAACAATAGACTGGTTCCAAATTGGGAAAGGCATATATCAAGGCTGTATATTGTCACCCTGCTTATTTAACTTATATGCAGAGTACATCATGTGAAATGCCAGGCTGGATGAAGCACAAGCTGGAATCAAGATTGCGGGGAGAAATATCAATAGCCTCACATATGCAGATGACACCACCCTCATGGCAGAAAGTGAAGAAGAACTAAAGAGCCTGTTGATGAAAGTGGAAGAGGAGAGTGAAAAATCTGCCTTAAAACTTAACATTCAAAAAACTAAGATCATGGCACCTAGTCCCCTCACTTCATGGCAAATAGATGGGGAAACAATGAAAACAGTGAGAGACCATATTTTGGGGGGCTCCAAAATCACTGTAGATGGTGACTGCAGCCATGAAATTAAAAGATGCTTGCTTCTTGGAAGAAAAACTATGACCAACCTAGACAACATATTAAAAAACAGAGGTGTTTTTGCCGACAAAGGTCCATCTAGTCAAGGCTATGGTTTTTCCAGTAGGCATGTATGGATGTGACAGTTGCATTATAAAGAAAGCTGAGCACCAAAGAATTGATGCTTTTGAACTGTGGTGTTGGAGAAGACTCTTGAGAGTCCCTTGGACTGCAAGAAGATCAAACCAGTCAATCCTAAAGGAAATTAGTTCTGAATATTCATTGGAGGGACTGATGCTGAAGCTGAAACTCCAAAGCTTTGGCCACCTGATGTGAAGAACTGACTTGTTGGAAAAGACTCTGATTCTGGGAAAGATTGAGGGTGGGAGGAGAAGGGGACGATAGAGGATGAGATGGTTGGATGGCATCACTGACTTGATGGACATGAGTTTGAGCAAGCTCTGGGAGTTGGTTATGGACAGTGAAGCCTGGTGTGCTGCAGTCCATGGGTTTGCAAAGAATTGAACATGACCGAGTACTGAACTGTACTGAACTGAACTGAATTCTTCTTTTCCTTTGGGCTGCCTGTCAGTTAAGAACTGAGAGTAAATAGTGGTAGGGCAGTGGGTGCTGAAAAAGAATCATGGGCACATTCAAACTTTTATGTATATATCATGATATAGAAACAAAAATAGAAAAATTAGGCATCAAAATGGAATGAACAGAGATTAAAAATAATGAAAAATTTCCCTTTAGATAGTCAAGATTTGAAAGAAGTCTAGGGGTTTCCAAAGAAGTAACAAGATAAAAATTAAGAGAAAGAATACTGGTTTGAGATTCAGAGGCTCTAACTTCTTCCTGGCTCTACTATCTCTGCTTTGGAATCTGGCCAGTTTGCACCTGCTCGCTCCGCCTCGGTTCAGCCTCCTGTAAAATGGTGCTGAAGGAGGGGCATCACACAGATGGTTTCTGTTGTCTCATTCGAGTCTTGAAACAATGAAGGTCAACACCTAATTCATCAGGTGCCTCAGGAATTCCTTACTGGAGGTTAAAAACAGAGTTCTGTTGAAAAAAACAAACAATATGAGGATTCTATTTTATGCTTGGGCCTGGTGCACGGGGATGACCCAGAGGGATGTTGTGGGGAGGGAGGTGGGGGGGGGTTCATGTTTGGGATCGCATGTACACCCGTGGTGGATTCATGTCAATGTTTGGCAAAACCAATACAGTACTGTTAAGTAAAATAAAGTAAAAATAAAAATTGAAAAAAAAAAAAAAAAACCAGCTTGAACATCAAAAAAAAAAAAAAAAAAAAAGAAAGTGAAACTGTGAGTAAAACTCTAGGAGCCAAAGATGTGGTAACATTTTGGTAGCAATATTGAAGGGTAAATATTAAACTGTGGAACAGTTTACAGTATGAGCTAAGCAAACAGAAATACATGAGTCACACTGATCAATTTTTTAAAAAATTGATATGAAAAGAAGGTCCATTTGTAACCGTGCTTGCCCATCTTACAACCTTGCTGATAATAAAGTAGATATAAGCAAATAATAAATAAGGTTTTTAGAAAATGAGTGCCGCTTACAGAATGTTTTTTTCCACCGGAGGATAACTGCTTCGCAATTATGCTGTGTTGGTTTCTGCCATACAGCAATGTGAATCAACCACAAGTATACATATGCCCCCTCCCTCTTGAATCTCCTTCCCACCCTCTTACCCCATCCCACCCATCTAGGTTGTAAGTATTTTATATATATGCTCCCATGCACTCAGCTACAGAAGCTATCACTGGATACCAATAACCAGTTTGGGTTGTCCATGTAGAGACTATGCCTTAGTGCCTTATTTAAACACTAGATCATACAAAAAAATTGAAGGTAGAGTGTTTTTTAAGCAAATGTAGATTATACAGAACAACACTGCTTTAGATCTTTCAATACCTTACATCTCTTTGTGTCTTGGAAATTTTGTTTTTGTATTATAATGTTAATGGAGACAGTAAGAAAGATCCAAGTTTAGTCTTCTCTGCTCAGAGTGAGGACATAGCTGCTTTCAGGTAAAAGCCAAGGCATTTGGAAAGGGTGGAACATAAAAGACTGATGATTGGAATAAATGGAGATTACATTAATTTTTTTTTCACTCAGTGGATATTTATCACGGGCTCATGATGAGCCATATTCTAAAACTTTCACAAAGGAAAAGTGAATGGACAGAGAGGAATTTCATGTTTATAAAAGATACGTGTGGCCTAATGTGGAAATATTTTACCAATATATGAAATTTCCAGGAAGCAAGGGAAGGGATACAGGGAGTCAGTTGTAAAGGCGAGGCTGAGTGGGAAGGGGAGGAGGGAAGAGGGAAGACCTCTCCAGAGACCACACGGAGAGACAGTAAGAGATGTGGGAATGTCTTAAAAAGAAATGTCATGAACATCAGCAAAATAACTCAAACAGAAGATAGGCTGCCAGGAGGCTATGGAAACGAGTACGGTTAACATAAAAAAATATTGACAGAATTGACAGAATTATTGTGATGACTGCACCTGGAATTAAGACATCATGAAAAAGGTAACAAGTGGTGATTTTAGAACTACAGTTGGCACAATATAAGTTGTCATGTAGGATAAAGAATGAATTTACTTTCTGTAGGGAAAGAGCAAAACCCCTATCCGTTGTAAATGGGAGCATTTGAACCTATAGAAGGTGAAGGGTAAAGGAATCAACTTTTTAAAGTATTATTTTATATCACTTGGTATGGATTATCTCGTTAATCCTGACAACTATAGGATAGTATACCCTTTTTGTATAGAGGCAAAAGGAAATCAGACATCTTGAGCAATTTGCTAAGGGCACACAGTAAGTGGTAGAAGGGTGGGATTTCAACCTGGGTCTATCTGATTTAAAAATAAACAAAAAAGTTGCATTAGTCAGGGTAGGGCTTCCCTGATGGTTCAGTGTTAAAGAATCCCCCTGCCAGTGCAGGAGACGCAGGTTTGATCCCTAGGTTGGGCAAATCTCCCGGAGAAGGACAAGGCAACCCACTCCAGTGTTCTTGCTTGGAAAATCCATGCACAGAGGTGCCTGGCAGGCTATAGTTCAAGGGGTCGCAAAACAGTCGGAGGTGACTTGGTGACTAACAACCGTCAGGATCCCTCAGGAGGCTGAAAGTACCCCCAACTAATTTGCAGAATTCATTACTAACAATTGTATGAAAGGTATTAACTGGAGATGCAAAAAGTGAATATTAAGATATCACAAAGGTAGCAACCGAGAAAGCAGTGACCAGCCACTGGCGGAACCAAGGAATGAGAGTGGCATGATCAAGCAGAGAGGATTGGAGGACGGACCCCTGGGGCTGGGACGGCGCCACACCCCCACACTTTGGAGGAGTGCACCATCTGCCAGTGCTGGTGTCTCCGAGTGTGAGGTGAGGCTGCTTCTGCCAGTGCTGTATTAATAAAAACGGCAAACTGCAGTCACCTGCTGGTGCTGGTGAAGAAGCATTGCTGGGAAGATACTCAGAGGGACTCGAAGCTGAGAGGATGAGCAAGGCCCTTCTTCCTTCTCCAGACCGCCAGTCTCCCTAGCGCCCCCTGGTGGCGGAGTCTAACATCTGGAAAAGGACAGAAAAGCGGTTCAGAGTGGCCTCATCATCACAAAGCCCAGCGTAAAAAGGTGAGTCGGAAGCAGGGTACCTGCATAGCTTGATGATTGGGAAAAAGAAGAGAAACTCAGGAACGCAGTTACAATATTTCACCCGGTAACAGTTCTGAAGAATTTTATGGCCGATTGTAGTATTAGTTTTGTTGAAAGGGGCGTGAGCAGCCACATTCCACTAATTTCTATAAATTAATGTAAAAGTCTAAACTACAGAATACGTTTGGAAGACATATAGCTTTAAAACTTTCCAAGTATACACAGAACTGCTTTAATTAGACTTGAAATAAATAAAAACGCATATGAACTGCCCTTTGTGGTGAGGTAGGAAAGGACAAGTAATTGTTTAGCTACTGATGAGCCTCCATTATTAGCACAGAAGGACAGTTAGCTTTAAAAGCATTACTTAGAACATTAGGTATTTTCTTTTTCCTCAACGTTTCTCTTTTCCAAAAGAGAACAAATGAAACCCTTTCTACAAGAACTACACTTGTGAAAAAGCTAATGCTAAACAGGAATTAGGAAAGAGAAAACATTCCCCAAAGCCCATGGGGATGACAATTCCTGGTTAACTGTAAAAAATGGAGAACATAATTGAGACAGATGACCAGATTTAGGAAAAATAAACCTCACCATTAAAATCTAATTAAATATTTGCATTTCAGCATTAAGTTTATTCTCAAAAGTTTTGTGAGCAGCAGGGTGACAGTGAAGATTATTGACTATAATTTGCCGAAGTTTTTTAAGCTAAATTAGTTTTGTGTGATGTATGGAAGGTTTACTCAGCTGCGCTTATCCAGTGGTTGCTTTATTATTCTTTTAAAGTGAATCATTTATAACTGTTCTCAGAGATCTTTTATCAGCCACTTATCTCCTTCAACTGGACTTGTGACGCCAAGGGATAAAATGAATTGCTGGCTAATATTGTGAGAATTAATCAGACCACAACAGCGGGAGAGTAATGACTTACTTACACTTGGATGTTTGCATTTGGCAGTAAAATCACAACAAAAATATAAGGATGTTTAATCTTTGGCTTTGACTTGAACGCTGGAACATGTTGGCAATATGAGAAAAAACAACCGAAATACAAGAACTGTGTGCTTTAATTTTTGGTGATTAATCTAAGGCATTTGTTATGTGAAGAAAGTTCTTATTTGATGCAAAGATTTTAATTAAAAAAATCATTTTGCAATACCTTTAAATCAAATGGGTTTAGTTTCCTTAGACTTTTTTTTTTTTTTCTGTTGAAGACCTCTAGACTTATAAAGTGAGACTTTGCCCCTCAACTCACCATCCTCCAGAGTCTGCCAGGTCTGTTTCATTCCCTTTGTTTCCTTTCTGTCATTCCAGCTTTGATTTCCAGTCCTTCTGCCCCGCAATAGGTTTGAAGAAAGCAGAGGCAAAACCAGTACCAAGGGAGTGGGAATATGCCTGCTGCTCTTCTGCTGATGTGATTCCACACACTGCCGGCTTGCTTTCCGTAGCAGTAGTGAAAGTCGTGAAGTCGCTCAGTCGTGTCCGACTCTTTACGACCCCATGGACTGTAGCCTACCAGGCTCCTCAGTCCATGGAATTTTCCAGGCAAGAGTACTGGAGTGGGTTGCCATTTCCTTCTCCAGGGGATCTTCCCAACCCAGGGATCGAACCCAGGTCTCCTGCATTGCAGACAGATGCTTTGCTGTCTGAGCCATCAGGGAAGCCTTCAAATAGTACAGTTAGGTTCTTGGTAGCTATATAAGTGCCGGAGAAGGTGTATAATGGGAAGTTTCTTGATTTGAGTCCATTGACTCCAATGCTTTAGAGAGCGTTTCCTATGATCAGAAGCTATATATATATATATATATTTTTTTTTTTCCCAGCATATACATCTGCAGTGTTAATGGCATCCTGGTAATTTGTAGAAATGCACTTGTTCTCCTCAGTAGCTGTGTGGGTGTTGGTGTTTGCTTGGTACATGACCATGTATATACCAGATTGGATAGGTAGATAGATAGATAGATGTGAGTGTACCTGTTCTTACAAGCTCATATATGTTTTTACCCTCATCAGAGGTTGCGTGGCATGGTGTGGCAAATGGACGCAGAAAGACCTGAGTTGAAATCTCATTTCCACTCCTTAAAGGCTATTTGCTGGTCATGTTATTTCACCTGTAAGAACTTTATTTTCTTCATGAGTAAAATGAAAATAGTAATATCTGCCTTGCCAAGTTGTTGTGAGGAGTGGAGATGGTGTGTAAAAAGTGGTTGACACTTTGTCAACAAATGATAGCACTGAGTATTTCTATAATCAGTAGAGAGTTAGGGCTTTTGGATTCCTTGCAGTTCTTTTAAATTTTCAAGTATATTTTTACATAGATATAATTTGTATATAACATTATATTAGTTTTAGTGTATAACATAATGATTTCGTATTTGTTTATGTTGCAAAATGATCACACAATAAGCCTAGTTAACATCCATCACCATGTATACTTATCATGTTTTCTTGTGATGAAGGATTCCCTAAATTTCTTGTGTTTTCTGGTTTCAGCAAAGAATAAAGCCTGTATGTTGACTGGAGCAGCCTCTGGGTTGTAGCTCTGGGAAGTTTAAACTCTGAGTGAACCTTTGGATGGATGTCTTTCTAGCCAAGGAGAAGGAGCCCTTAACAGAATCTTGTGTATCTTGTATTTTGGTCTTTCTAACATCTACTGTCATAATCTCTGTCTCTTCCTATAAACTCCTCAAGGACAGAGAATGTTTATAGCACCAGAGCTGGCATGTAGTAGGTACTTCAGTTCAGTCGCTCAGTCATGTCCAACTCTTTGCTACCCCATGAATTGCAGCATGCCAGGCCTCCCTGTCCATCACCAACTCCTGGAGTTCACTCAGACTCATGTCCATCGAGTCAGTAATGCCATCCGGCCATCTCATCCTCGGTCGTCCTCTTCTCCTCCTGCCCCCAATCCTTCCCAGCATCAGAGTCTTTTCCAGTGAGTCAGCTCTTCTCATGAGGTGGCCAAAGTACTGGAGTTTCAGTTTCAGCATCAGTCCCTCCAAAGAACTCCCAGGGCTGATCTCCTTTAGAATGGACTGGTTGGATTTCCTTGCAGTCCAAGGGACTCTCAAGAGTCTTCTCCAACACCACAGTTCAAAAGCATCAATTCTTCGGCGCTCAGTTTTCTTTATAGTCCAACTCTCACATCCATATGTGACCACTGGAAAAACCATAGCCTTGCCTAGACGGACCTTCCTTTATTGGCAAAGTAATGTCTCTGCTTTTTAATATGCTATCTAGTAGATGCTAAATAAAATGTATAATTATTATCATTCTTTTTCCAAGATTTTGCTCACTTTTACTTTGCTGCTTTGCCAACAAACTCTTCCTTTGGTCTTTGATCAGAATTTGTTTCAGAGTAGGATCTAGCATGGTGAATAGATTTCAGCTGGTGAGTCAACTGTGTAGGGATTGTCATCCGGTCTCCATTCTCAGGCTGCTCTTGTGGCTCAGTTGGTAAAGAATCTGCCTGTACTGAGGGAGACCTGGGTTTGATCAGATCCCTGGGTTGGGAAGATCCCCTGAGAAGGGACTGGCAACCCCCTCCAGTACTCTTGCCTGAAGAATCCCCATGGACAGAGGAGCCTGGTGGGCTACAGTCCATAGGGTCACAAACAATCAGACGTGACTGAGAGAGCACAGTCTGAAATAATGCCACTGACTAGTGATGACTGTCATAGATCTGGGAGTGGGAGCAAGTGTGTCATGCATTTGCTCCCTATGTTGGAGTTATTTCTTTCACCCATTGGATTTTAAGCCCTCTTTGGATGTTTCCCCTGCCTTCCAAAGGTGTGACAGACTGGAGGAGGGGGAGGTTAGAAGGATGAGAATCTCCTCTTGAGTCTCTTTCTTTCCTGTAGCACAACTTCAATGTCACTGTACTAAAGCATGACCCTCTTGATATACGAGGAGAAAACTCTGGTCTTGAGCTGTTCCTGTCCTACTCCTCGAGGTCAGTCTCTTGGTGATGTATGAGTGGGGATCAAACCTCTTAAAGTGAGAGAGAAATGTCTAAGGTAACTGCTGACAATGACACCTTCAGTTTTGGTAAATCTTGGGCTTAATTTGAAAATTCTGCTCTAAATCCTTAGTGATGTTGGTTTATCTCCCCGACCCTCCATATTCTTTAAAATGGGAATGGAAGTGTCAAGACTTATCATAGGCACATTAAGGGTAAAGAAGGAAATTTTGCTATGGTGTAATTTGAGGGGGATATTTGTTATTATTATTATTACTGTTGTTGAAAATAGCTAAATTTTAAAAATATCACACTTACTATAAAAAATTCCAAATACAAAAAACATCAAGAAGAAATCAGCTCAAATCATGCTATCTAGAAATAACTAGGCATAACATTTTGGTAAATATCCTTGCAAGGATCTGTCTTTGGGATATATTATAAGATACCAATAAGCTTGAAGACCTGTTTTATTGTGTCCGACAATGTGTTCACAGGTATCTTTCCATGTCAATACATTGAAATCTACATAGTATTTCTTTAAGCTAAGCCCTCATGCTATAGCATTTTTTCTTTTTCTATAAGGATGTCAGTCCTTAGATTTACAGCTCACCCTAAACCCAGGATGACTCATCCTGAGACTTTTAATTACATCTGTAAATACTCTGTCTCCAAATGAGGTTACGTTCTGGGGTTTCTGGTATTCATGATTTTTTTTGGAGGGGTCACTGTTTCATCTACTGCATGTGCTCAGTTGCTCAGTCATGTCTGACTCCCTGTAGTCCCATGAACTGTAGCCCACCAGGCTGCTCTGTCCATGGCATTTTCCAGGCAAGAATAGTGGAGTGGTTGCTACTTCCTACTCCAGGGGATCTTCTCAACCCAGGGATCAAACCTGTGTCTCTTATATCTCCTGCACTGGCAAGTGGATTTACTATAATTAATTTTTTTTAAAAAGTTATTTGGTTGTGTGGGATCTCTTAGTTGCAGCATGCGGGATCTTTTGTTGTGACTTGTGGGATCTCAGTTCCCTAACCGGGAATCAAACCCATTTCCCTGCATTGGGAGGTAGATTTGTGACCACTGGACCATGAAGGAAGTCCGTACTATGGTGTAGTTTAATCTGTTAAATATCTCAGAACTAATGTCCTGTTGTCTAAATATTCTGTTTTTTAAACCTGTTCTTTGCTAACAATAGAAGAGATTATATCTCATTTTTCACTAAGTATACATCTTTTCACTTCTTTGTGAGTTGTCTAGGTCAGAAGGATTCACATTTCCCATTTTGATACACTTGGCCAAACTATCACCTGGAAAAAGTGTACTAATTTACACCCCCACAACAGTGTCTGACTGTGTACTCACCAACCCTGAATTTTGTTCATTTACTCAATCTTTACCAAATTGTAGGTAGTAAAAATTTTTTATTTGTATTTTTTTAGTTTAAGTGAATACAGATGATTTTTTTTTTTTAAAGGAAGAATGTGTAACAGTAAAGGAAGTGAGAAGAAAGAACAGCTAGGAGTGCTTGAGTGCTGGTGTTCAAAAGTGATTCAGATTAAATCATTTCCACTTATATTGAGAAGTTCAGGGGGAAAGCACTAGAGAAATGCTATTAATCTTCTATATGTAGGGTATATACATTACACTGTGTGATGCTTATAGTAGAAAATGAATGCCTGGCAGATCAAGGAAATAACCTCTCTAAGTTTCTGTGGACAATTGTAACAAAATGTTCAATCTAGAGGAATTATCGCCCATTGGAGGTCACTTCTTGAACCAAGGGGCAATACTTTTTCTAATTACATATTTCACAGCCAGGTTGTATATTAGGCTTTTGTTCATTTTGGAAAAAGAGGAAAAAACCATTCTAGATATTCTCTGTCCCACTCACCATCAGTCAGACCTGTCAGGTTAGCTAATAGAGTTACAGGCGACAGTGATTTCTCTGGCTAATGGTCAAAGTGCATTGTATATTGCACGCATGCTTAGTTGCTCAGTCGTGTCTGACCTTTTGTGACCCCAGGTAGCCCACCAGGCTCCTCTGTCCATGGGATTTCACGGGCAAAAGTACTGGAGTGGGCTGCCATTTCCTCCTCCAGGGATCTTCCTGACCCAGGGATGGAACCCACCTCTCCTGCACTGGCTGGCAGGTTCTTGACCAGTAAGCCACCTGGGAAGCCTGAATTGAGGACTAGAATCATCAAACAGGATAGAGTAAGGCTGTAACAAAGTCAAATTTTGTCCTATATTTTACCTTCCTTCACATTAGTAACTTGGGCTTTAAAATATAACACTTTTTCTGCTTTAATTATCACAATAATGCATGCTCATTGATAAGTGATTATAAATGATAAGGTATTTCATATAGGTAGAAAGTGAACGTTTGCTCATATTACCCTGACAGAGAAATTCTGAATACATTTTCCTAGGCATATAAAAATTACTATTACTGTTTTTAACAGAATTTGGCTTATATTGTCCTGTAATTTGCTTTTTTTCACTTGTACATCTGGCAGATTTTTTATCATGGATGTATACATAGATCAGTTTCATTCTAATAGATGGAATATATACCACTGGAGGAATATATCATAATTTATTTAGCCATTTTCCTATGGATTTGAGTCATTGCTGATTTTTCAGGCTTGCAGAGTGTTCCACATTGTAGAATTGCACATTTTTGCAGGTGATTTTATAGAATAAACTCAGATGAACAATTGTTGAATCAGTACGTATTCAATACATTGATACATATTATCAGTTTCCTTCCCCTCCCACCTCAAGAAACATTATTCAAGGTTTCATACTCACTAACAATATAACCAAGTCTTTAATAGCTTCATTTTTTTTTTTGTAAGTCAGAGAATGTCTTTGATTACATGAAACCAACAGATCACCAAAGACTTCAACTTCCTTGACCAAGATTCAAAGTGGTCTAGTGGATATCCCAAAACAGATTACCTAGGAGATCCATCTGACCAGCTGGACGGTTTGAGGGTATCTCTGTCCCAGAAACTGATCAGTCTTGAATCTGAAGTGAGTATCAGCAGCTTAAAAACAATTCTTAATTGTATACTCTTGTGCTCTAATGAGCCGCACTTAGCACAGATACTTTTCACTTAGGCTTTGTAATAATGAGGACAGCAAATATTCATTGACTGTCTACTGTGTTGGCCTTGTGCATATGTTATCTAATTTTGTCCTCACAGCAAACATGAAGTCAGTATTATCACACCTGTTTTACAGGTGGTGAATCTAAGCCTCAGTGATAAAGACTTTCTCACAAAATTTCTAACTAGAAAATGCAGGATTTGCATTTGTTGTCCAACCCCAAAGCCCATGTTCTTTTCATGACCCAGGGCTTTCTCGCTACAGCAGCACCTTCAGCCCAGGCTTTGAGGAATTAATTTGTGATGGGCTGCTATGGTTTAGTGGTGTGGGCTTTGAATGCACCATTAGACTTTTGAAGTTAAACAGCCTTCCTTTTTCCTTCCCTCGCTCATCCCCTTCCTCTATTACCTATTCATTCATCAAACATGTTAAATAGATATGTCATGTGCCAGATAAGAGAAATGTAGCTTCTATTTCTGAGGGTCTCAGAGTCAACTGAGGGTGACAGATGTATGTTTACAGCAGTGAGATAACTAACTGGTATAATAAAGAACGTATTCAGGATGTCCTGGGAGCCCAGAGAGGGAGCATGTTTCTGCCTCTAGTGGTCAGGGAAGGCTTGGCAAAGTGACAACAGTTGAATAAAAACAACCCCTTCCTTTCTCACAAAATAGTCCTGTTGACACTGTCAAAATCTTGACAGGATCACACCAGGAGTTTGACTTTTGAGAGGAAAAAAGTAGGGACTTAGTGTTTCAAGTGGAAACATTTTATCCTTATCTGATAGGATAGTTCAAAATTGTAAGTAATTCAGAGATGCTTAAACCACTGATAAGTTTGTTGTGTGTCTTTCTAATACCTACACACTTACACACACATACATACATGTGCATAAGCTAGTAATCTTCTATGGTTTGTTTTTTCCACCTCAAAGTAAAGAGAGGTTATATATCAATATATAACTCATTTTGAATCTTTGAAACAGGTATATTTACCATTATAGTATATGGATTTATCAAAATTAATTTTTTCAGTCTCAGTGGACACTAGTGGTTGCCAATTTTTTATATTGTAAACAACACTACAGTAAATCTCTGTATGTACTGCTTTGGAAACTTATCAGCTATTCCCTCAGGATAAATTTCTAGAAAAGCAATTGCTTCAGCAAGGAGATACATACTGCTAGATTGTCCTGAAAAGGATTATATCAAGGTCACTGACACCTGTTGTTTATGAGAGAAAACAACTTTGGAAATCAGAAAGACCCAAGCGCAGATCCTGAATCAGCTGCTTTGTATCTCAAGGTCCTTGCACCCAAATCTCAGCTTCCTCTTCTCTGAAATCCATTAGCAATACTGATTGCAAAAGGTTATGTAAATTAAGTGAGATTATCTTCATATAATATATGGATCTAATAGAGTGCCTGACACAAAACCGGAAGTTAATATGCAATAGTTAGCAGACCTATTTGGAGAAGGAAATGGCAACCCACTCCCATGTTCTTGCCTGGAGAATCCCAGGGATCGGGGAGCCTGGTGGGCTGCTGTCTATGGGGTCACACAGAGTCGGATACGACTAAAGCGACTTAGCAGCAGCAGCAGCAGCAGCAGCGGACCTATTGAAAACTGCATCTTTAGGAAAGCAAATAGAATACTTCATCCTCCTGATGATAACACTGTTTCAGGCTTCTGATGTGATGAGCTATTTAATGTTCTTTCCCACAGGGAGCTCTTAGGAATTGCCTTCCTGTAAGGGGTCTGAGGCCTGTCCACATGTGCCTTTGTATTATATTGCTGTGCTTGGAAGTCCCCCAAGCATTCCCCTCCTTCCATCTTGTTTATCAGATTTCATGTGTCCAGGACACTACCCTCTGTGCCTTAATGGCCAGGTTTAAGAATGCTTTTTATTTTTGTAATGTAAGACCTTTACAGGGTGCTGGTGATCTATAATTTGAAGCTGTTTCATGAAGTCCTAGATCACTTGCAGTGAGATAAATTGGACCCCGCACAGTAACGCATTAAAAGCAGGGACATCTGCGCAGCTTCCCCCTAGTGCTTTGTAACTGGTCTCTTCCTTTTAAATTCACATCTGCTATATAGCTCCCAAGTAAATGGCACACATTTTGCTTAAAGACAGGACAGACTGCAAGGACCAAATTTTATTTTCCCTGACCATTAGTGCCTGCCATCAAACAGACTGTGAAAACATACACATTTCTGAGCTGTAAGCAGGCCTTTTGTATGCATCCCCACGAGGAAAACAATTTATTCCCCTTAAAATTGTGTATATATGTGTGTATGTAAATTTATTTGTTAATATACATATTCACTTCTTTATTTAGGAAACATTTTGAGATTTGCAGTGGGGAATTCTGAATTTATACATTGTGGTGTGATTTAAAAGGTTTTTTTTAGACTGTATTTTTCCCTAAGAATGGTGGAATCTTGATAATTGATGAAGCTGGGAGATGGATGCCTGTGGGATCATTATACCATTCCCTCGGCCTGTGCAGACTTAGAGTTTTGCTTAATAAAAATTAGATTAAAAAGATTATATTTTTCTAAGCCAAAATAGAGCCTGTGTTACTGTGCTTTGTCCACAGCAAAACATATAAAATTCCGCATTAGGCTGAGAAAAGATCCTTAGAGCTTAGCGTAAAATCAAATGGCTGAGAACAACCAGTGTTCTGTTGGCCTTTGATTAGAGTCAAGTGTTTTTGTGGTATTACAATCCGACTGTGCTATGAAGAGTCAGGGCAATTTACTTTGAATTGTAAATGTCCAACATAAGAATTTTTTAATCCCGTTTTGTGCTCTCATCTTTTGATTATTTGAGATTTCACTCTAAGTCCCATTTACCCTCTTTTGCTTTTTTCCCCTTTTAAGGGCTATTAAACTTTTCAAGTGATACAAGCCAGACTCAGAACATGAGAATTAGCATCAAAAGATATGGTTTGAATCTCAGTTCTGTGTAACCTTGAGAAGGATACTTAATTTCTCTGAAAATCTATTTTTTTTAAACATAGAAAATTGGTGTAACAATAATGCTTATAGGACTGCTGTGAAGGTTTAAAAAGAAAGTGAATAAAAGCATGCTTTCTGAACTGTAAAGCCCCCCTACAGCTGGATATGTGATTGCACCTTTGTAGGGCTCCGTCATGGACTTTGGTGGTTCAGCAGTGAAGAATCTGCCTGCCAATGCAGGAGACCCAGGAGACAGGGGTTTGATCCCTGGGTCGGGAAGATACCCTGGAGAAGGGAAATGGTACCTACTCCAGTATTGTTGCCTCGGGGATCCCATGGACAGAGGAGCCTGGCGGGCTACAGTCCATAGCGTCGTAGAGTCAGACACGACTGAAGAGACTTTGCATGGGGTCTATCATGGCAAAAAATAAAGAACTCTGGCGCACTCAGGGCACAAAATATACACAGAATAGGGTAATGGGGCTAGGCTAGTGCCCTTCCCCTTTCTCGGCTGAGGCAAAGGGTTTGATAACCTTATTCACAGCAAGTAGTGGTTTTCAGGTCTTCTCTGGTAGCTCAGCTGGTAAAGAGTCCACCTGCAATGCAGGAGACCTGGGTTCCGATCCCTATGTTGGGAAGATCCCTTGGAGAAGGGCGTGGCATCCCACTCCAGTGTTCTTGTCTGGAGAATCCCATGGACAAAAGAGCCTGGTGGGCTAGTGTCCATGAGGTCACAAAGAGTTGGACATGACCGCACGACTAAGCACAGTGGTTTTCTAGTGTTCACGTGACCCTGGGAGCTTGTTTGGCTTCAGATTTCCAGAACAATTTCTAGGATACGGGTTCAGAAGGTCTAGGGCGGGGCTTAGTGTGTACATTTTAAAATAAGCATCTTTGGTAATTCTGATACAGACGGTCTAAAGATTACACGGCTTCTAAGGTATAACAAATTAACCTTTTAAAGTCTATCCTGTTCAGAAGAAAGTTGTGATCTGCCTATGGCCACTCGAGATGACATTTAGAGATGTCAGTATATTTGTATAATTGAATTCATCTGGGCGCTTGTTAATTGAACTGACCCTTCAATGTTTATTCCAGGCGCTTCAGGGTAGGACCATCACCAACTCTTCCTCTACCACCCCTCCAAAAAGAAGAAGAAGATAACGACTCTGAGGGAAAGAAGTGTTATTTAACTTAAAGGAATGTAACCAGGAATGAAGTGCCAGACATCAAGTGTTGGAAAGTTTTGAGTGTAACCTCCCCATGGTCCTTCAAACTGTGTCCCACATACAGGTGAGGGGTAGGGGGAGCTTGGTAGGGGGTGGGGGTGGAACTGAAACCTCCAACCCCTTATTCACCCCTCCGCCCACTCACCTGGTTGCTTCTCTTGAAATTGTGCTTTCTGAAAGTCACTTTTTTTTTTTTTTCCTTTAAAAACTAGTAAACTCAGTTGTGGTTGAAAGGGACTTGTTGTGAATGATGAAAAGGATTTTCTTTTTCGCCTCTAATGCTCTTATCACTTAGGACACTGTTAGTACATAAGGAGAGAAGAACTGGCCAGACTGGTAGGTGGAGATTGGAATAAGCAAGGGAATTTACAAACGAGGCTTATCTTCCTCTGTTGCAAGAGGGTTAGATCTCTGCACCAGCTGTCCAGAATCTTAAAAGTTTATGTAGAAGACTTAAGTGTTCATTCATATATGCTGGGCCAACGATCTCAACAACACGGGGCTCTCTCAAAGGCTGCATGCTTGAAAACAGTTCCAACCGCGGGAATGGTGTGCACTATGTACATAGCATGGACAGGGGATAGGGTGAGGGGGGTAATGAGCCTCCTGTTGCCCTGGGCCAATTTAGAGGTCAGGGAGAGGTCATGTCCTCTCAATGACCTCCTCCAATAGAAATTCCGAGGTTTTTAAGAACTCTTCCTCGCAGGACTAGGAGAAAGAACAAGCGTATATATTTCTTACTATAAATCATGACATCACAGGCTGCCTCACATGGAAGCCTCTGTTAGTGACTTTGTCTCTAAGTGGGTCTATCCTTAAGGTAATGTTGTTCTGGAGACTGTTTGCTTTTTCTGTATTTGAGTGTGATTATTGTTTGGTCAGAAAACTATAGCTTTTACTTTAGATAATTGACTTTAGAGGGGTTTGTTGCATTGTTAAATGTTATTTTTATTTAGACTTAGGGCTAAAATATTGCCTATGGGGAACGTATCTTTGGCTTGGTAATGAAAGTTAATGAAAAAATACATTTTGATTAAAAGAAAATTGCTTTATAGTCAGTTTTTAAACAAGAATTGGAACAATTGCATTACATGAGATAGCCCAGTATACCTACTCTCCAAATGTTATTTACTTTTTATAATACAGCTATTTTCAGTGTTCTCTTTATCTTCTTAGGTTTGCATTCTCCGATCAGATTGTTAGGGTCTGATTTCCTAATTAGGCAATATCTAAGTCAGATAACATGAAGGATACAAAACTCCAATATTTTGACCACCTGATAGGAAAAGTTGACTCATTAGAAAAGACCCTGATGCTGGGAAAAATTGAGGGCAGAAGGAGAAGGGG
Source organism: Capra hircus (assembly GCF_001704415.2). Classification (NCBI taxonomy): domain Eukaryota; kingdom Metazoa; phylum Chordata; class Mammalia; order Artiodactyla; family Bovidae; genus Capra; species Capra hircus. The sequence continues at coordinate 17,466,699 of NC_030815.1, forward strand.
GTGGCAGAGGATGAGTTGGCTGGATGGTATCACCGACTCAATGGATGTGAGCCTGAGCAGACTCTGGGAGATGGGAAGGACAGGGAAGCCTGGTGGTGTGCTGCAGTCCATGGGGTTGCAAAGAGTCAGACATGACTGAGCGACTGAACAACAGAATGAGGATATAAAACATGTTGGAAACAGTAGTACTATAACATGTAAGATACTGCTAATATTATGGAGTCTTCTTCCTCTTTTGTGCTATGCCCAGATTCTTGAGAACTGGTCTGAAAGATAGTCTAATTATATACTATTCTGTGCGCTCGCAGAACCCCACCCAGAATCTCTGCCTTCTACTCCATAGCTTGAAGTAAACAAGCTAGAATGTATTGTTAAGTTTCCCTTTATCTGTCTTCTATAAATTCAAGATCAGGTGGTGGAGCTGGAAGTGGAGAGAGAGATTTGTAGCTGTTCAGTCGCTCAGTCATGTCTGACTCTTTTGCGACTCCTTGGACTGTACCCCACCAGGCTCCACTATCCACGGAATTTTCCAGGCAAGAATACTGGGGTGGATTGCCATTTTCTCCTCCATGACCCGGGGATCTTCATGACCCAGGGATCTAATCCGCATCTCCTGCATTGCAAGTGGATCTTTTGCCACTGAGCCACCAGGGAAGCCTGAAGATGGGTGCGTCTGGGAAAACATATCTGGTCTGACTCCCCCTAAAGGCTAGTTTCAAGGAGACCGCTGAGCTGCTTTATCCGTCTGCCAGTTTTGGGTGATGACGTCTTTTCAAGGTATTTAAAAGAGCAGCACAAGTGTCACGTCTCTTTTTCACTGCTGTTTCAATCAGGGTGCTGTCAGGAGTTAGATTTCATCCCAGATGGCTGGGATTCAGGAACCCTAGCAGAGTGGTTACTTCCAGATGAATGGGCCAGTTTACAAGAATCGAGGCAGGCAGATGCTAGCAACCTTGGGAAATAGTTGCCGCTCGGCTTCCCTAGTGGCTCAGCAGTGAAGAATCCGCCTGCCAATGCAAGAGACTTAGAAGATATGGGTTCGATCCCTGGGTTGGGGAAGAGCCCCTGGAGAAAGTGAAAAGATAGTGTGAATGTGTTAGTCGCTCAGTGTGTCTGACTCTTTGCAACCCCATGGACTGTAGCCCACCAGACTCCCCTGTCCATAAGATTTCCCAGGCAAGAACACTGGAGTGGGTTGCCATTCCCTTCTCCAGGAGATCTTCCTGACCCAGGGATGGAACCTGGATATCCTGCATTGCAAGTGGATTCTTTACCATCTGAGCCACCAGGGAAGCCCTCCTCTGGAGAAGGAAATGGAATCCAATCCAGTATTCTTGCCTGGAAAATCCCATGGACAGAGGAGCCTGGCGGGCTACAGTCCACGGGGTTGCAAAGAGTTGGATGCTTCTGAGCATGCGTAGAAAGCTGAAAGATATCCAGTATAATTGTTCTTTAGCATCAACCAAAGATTTTTCCCCATTTTCTTAAGTCTCCCATTTGCTTCCTATCAGATACTTTTTTTTTTTTTTAACAATGCAACATCTTGGCTTCTCGTTAATTCATAAAGTGAAAGTATTTTTGGCTGTAATGTATGAGTATGGGGATTCACCTGAGGAATAGTTGATCAGATTTTTTCACATGAACAAATTGGACTTGGGGAATTTCTAAATGACATGGAAAATTTTTATACATGAGTCTGTGTTCTTTGTCATCAGAAAATATAATTCTTGCGAAATACATTATTGGTACCATAATATTTAGCACATGATATTGTCAACTGTATAGATGTAATTGAAGGTTTTTCAAAGTGGGCATTTTAATATAATCTCTGATCCTAGATATTTCTTGACACTGTAACTTTGATGTGGCTCCTTTGATTGAAGTATGCTTTTATCAGTAAGCTTACTGCTTTTTTAAAATTATTGTTGTGGTTCAGTTGCCAAGTCATGTCCAACTCTTTGTAACCCCATGGACAGCAGCATGCCAGGCTTCCCTGTCTTTCATCATCTCCCATAGTTTGCTGAAACTCATGTCCATAGAGTTGGTAATGCCATCCAGCCATCTCATCCTCTGTCATCCCCTTCTCCTCCTGCCTTCAGTCTTTCCCAGCATCAGGGTCTTTTCCAGTGAGTCAGTTCTTTGCATCAGGTGGCCAAAGTATTAGAGCTTCAGCCTCAACATCAGTCCTTCCAGTGAATATTCATGGTTGATTTCCTTTAAGATTGAATGTGTAAACTATTTTGTTTTATCCTATACCCAGGTAACATACTCTTGCTGAATTCCACTGTCAGGAATGTGTTGTAAAGTGAGGGTGTGGGATCGGATGAGGAATGGGTGAGTTTATGCGGTGGCTGTGTTAGAATAAGCCATGCCGTTGAAATGGCAGTGGTAAAGTGGCTAGATAAAAACTAAAAACAGAAATGGCCTGCTTGTTTGCGCATCTGTTCTCTACCCTAAATTGTGAGCAGTTCAGCAGGAGCTGAGTTTGGGCTCATCATATGCACACAGATGGACTGACTGCTATGTGACTAATTTGCTATATTGGCACACAGTTTGGCAGTTTGGATTGGGGAAAGGGAAAGCACGTGGGTCTGTCACATTTGATAAACTAGAGGTCCATGAAGAACTATGGTGACGACTGTGAGTGCTGTGTGTGATGACAGGTGTGCTACAGCCAGTAACAATGAGGGGATGGTGGTGATGGTTGGTGGATAGCTTGGTAAAGGAATTGCGGAGATAGATATGGGGATGATGATGGTGGTGGCAGAGCTGGCAACATTGGTGGTAGACCTGAAGATGCTTGTGGTGGGAGAAGATGCAATGAAAGTTGAAGAGGCGAAGGGAGTGAGTTGGCCTCATTTCTAATAGAGCTGCTATTAGAAGAGAGGACGTTGATGGGGAATGGGGAAAGTGTTAGTGATGATGCTGGTGATTCCATGAATGGTGGTGGAGCTTAGAAGTCTTGAAGCTTTATGAAGTGATGTGATATCACATGACATTTAAATTGTTTTATGTGTCTTTGGTTGGATACAAATAATGAAGCCTGGTAAATTTACTTGCAGAGAGATTTGCCAGACTAAGCATTCTCATTGCAGATGCTCTTTAAGTTGTTCCTTAATTACTGATATTTGTACCATGCTGTGCCAAAAAGCAACACTCTTGTCAGTTTCAACACTGTGCACAAGTTCTTCTAATAGATATTATTCAGCCCCAATTATTGGATATTTTTAGAGTAAACCTGGCTTCCCCTATTCAATGCAGTGCTCTTCAGAGTTGATTTTTATCAGGAAAGTGATGCTATTTAGCCAGGGATTATCTTTTATCTCTATTTGCAAAACAGCTGGAAGTGTAGCTACTGAGATTTGATATTTGTCTTCCTGCACTTCACTGCCAAGCAAAATCATTTCATTTTAATCGACAGAATTTACCTTCATAAATTTTCATACTCATATACCATTGAAAGATTGAAACTACAAGCTTGACCTTATAGCAGGTATAAGAGATGATCTTTTTTTTTTGGATAGATAGAATGTTCTTTGCCTCTCTGATAGTATGTTTGAAATTAAACAAAAATGTGCAGAGTAAATTTTCCATTTTCATTGTTTAAAGTAAACCTCCTTCCCTCTGCCTGGTGACAGGTGACTTATTCTTCCAACTGGGAGACCACGTTTGATTCTAGAGACCAGCATGAACTCGCTCAACAAATTTTCAGCTTAAACAACTGAAATTTTTTCTTATTTAATGTATTTAAGAGTATCCATGGTTTATGGTTACTGAATATTTGCTATGCAGCTGGCCCTTTTCATGGCTATTTCATGATATGTTCTAATACATTCACATTTTATGGGTAAGAAAAGTGGGGCTTTGGGAGCCACACTGATACTTGGCAGAGCCAGGATTTGGACCCAGCTGCTTACTGGTGCCCATGCTCTTAACCATTATGATACGCTTCCTGTAGATTTCCACCAATGTAGAATTTAGTTCAACTTTGCTTTTCTACTTGAAAAACCAAGTAGATTTATTTTTAAAAAAACTTCTGGGTTTTTTGGAGAAGAATAAAGATTGCCCTCCAGGAGGAAGGAAACCATATGGAAATTATCCATTTTATTCTTGACTTAGAAAATGTTTGTTTAAATAATGAGATCTGACTTGGAGCTAGAAATCTGGAAGGTTAGTTACTTACTCTGCAATTTACCAGCCCCGAGATCATGATTTAGTCTCTTAATCCGCAGAGACTTGGGACATTAGAGGCTCCTTTCCCTCATTTGCCAAAGAGAGAAAGAATCTGCCCTATTCATCTTAGATAGTAACAACTTTGTAAAGACTGAACTCAGTAACTTTACTGGACCCCTGCAGTGAAGAAGGCAATGGCACCCCACTCCAGTACTCTTGCCTGGAAAACCCCATGGATGGAGGAGCCTGGTGGGCTGCGGTCCATGGGGTTATGAAGGGTAGGACAGGACTGAATGACTTCACTTTCACTTTCATGCCTTGGAGAAGGAAATGGCAACCCACTCCAGTGTTCTTGCCTGGGGAATCCCAGGGACGGGGGAGCCTGGTGGGCTGCCGTCTATGGGGTCTCACAGAGTCGGACACGACTGAAGCGACTTGGCAGCAGCAGCAGCAGCAGCAGCAGTGATGTCCTAATCAATTTCCCTTCCTCTGATCACTACCTTGCAAAGTCATTCTCCATGATACTTTGCTGAAGTGTAGTATTAATCACAGAGAGGGAAATGGTGACCCACTCCAGTACTCTTGCCTGGAGACTCCCATGGATGGAGGAGCCTGGTAGGCTGCAGTCCATGGCGTCTCAAGAGTTGGACACGACTGAACGACTTCACTTTCATGCATTGGAGAAGGGAATGGCAACCCACTCCGGAGTTCTTGCCTGGAGAATCCCAGGGACGGGGGAGCCTGGTGGGCTGCCATCTATGGGGTCGTACAGAGTCGAACACGACTGATGTGGCTTAGCAGCAGCAGCATTAACCATGGTTCTTGTCTGATCAAAAACCTTCTTTATGTAACTATAACTTGTAGGATAAAATTAAAGTGCTTAACTTGATATTCAAATTCTTTTCCATCTAGTGCCAGCTTAGCCTTCCAGTCCTACTTTTCACATTCTTTAAAGAACCTATGTGCCACTTTAACAGAATTGTTTATTTGTTGTTCTGTTATCCTTCATGCCTTTGTTCATGCCTTGAATTACTTGTCTATTACTTACTTAAATATTTTTCACAGCATGAAGTGAGGACACAGCAAGAAGATGATTGTCTGCCCATCGGCAAGGGAGCTCTCACCAGAACCTGACACTTGTGGTACCCTGATCTTGGACTTCCAGCTTCCAGAAAGGTGAGGAAATACAATTTGAGTCATATAATTGAGTCACCTAATCTGTGGTACTTAGTCCTGGCAGCCTGAGCTAACTAAGTAGTGCAGTGGACCCCTGACCGAGTACAGAGTAAGTAAGACAAGTACTTGTAAGTAGGCAAGTTCAGTGGACCCTTGAACAGCATGGGCTCGAACTGCACGGATCTACTTGTATGTAGATTTTTTCCTGCAGTGAATACTGCATTACTGGACCATGCGAGATTGGATGGATCTGTGCTACAGATCCATAGATAGAGAGGAAACTCGGTTATGGAGGGCCAGGCTATACATTATATATGGACTTTCAATAGTACTAAACAATCTGAAGTTTGTTGGTTGAATACAGAAATGCAGAGGTGTTCCAGATATGGAGGGTAGACTATAAATTATAGGCAGATTTTTGATTGTGGAGGGTCGGTGCCCCTAACCCTCATTTGTTCAGGAATCAACTGTATCTACTATTAGGAATGTTGAAAAGTGAAAATTCCTTCGTTCTTGATTCTGTGGTCTGGATTGCTAGCTGCTGAGTTTCACCTGAATCTTGGGGTTACCTGATCTTGGCTAATCTCCTTTGCCCAGGGAAATTTCCTAGTCCCTAGTATGTCTCAGACTAGGGCTCATTTTTGATCAATGTTTTGAGTATTATGGAAGTTTTCCTGAAAGTGAGATGTGGAAATATGGATGCCTTCTCCCTGTTGAAGGTGTCTTATTTGAGTGGATGAATCTAAACTGAAAAAGACTGATTATTTCTGCTCACTAGTGGGAAGAATAACAGCCAAAGTGATCATCAAAATGATTGGCATGGTCTGTTATTTCAGCAAGATCATGAGTGAGGGGTACCGTTGAAAGAGAATAAAAGAAGGAATAATATATTAATTATTTTGGGAAAAAGGGGAAAAATTAAGGAACTATGGTTGAAATACTATTATTTTTCTATTTTTAAGAAAAGTATGCATTTTCCCACCTCGCTCTAGCTTTATACTGTCATTTTTTTCAACACAGCATCGATTCTCCTTGGGAATCATGGTGGGAAATTAATCTCAACATTAATTGCAATGTGTTAGTGTTAAGATGCAGTTACATGCCATATGAGGGTAGTCAGGAGACAGATCTGTGGGTTTGCTTCTCCACATTCTGGTACCATGAGCTAATGGGAACAAGGTTTAGGGGGTCTTAGTGTGCTAATGGGCTTCCTAGGTGGCTCAGTGGGTAAAGAAACTGCCTACAATGCAGGAGATGCTGGAGATATGAATTCAGTTCCTGGATCAGGAAGATCCCTGGAGGAGGGCATGGCAGCCCACTCCAGGATTCTCGCCTGGAGAATCCCATGGACAGAGGAGCCTGGCGGGCTACAGTCCATAGGTCGCAAAGAGGTGGACATGACTAAAGCGACTGAGCACAGCGCAGTGTTAAGATGGGCAGAATACCTCCAGTGTGGTTGTTATTGAGACTGTCATTATGTTTTTATACAATAAAGCCTCATTAGTGACATCTTGGTCTTGGGAGATGAGCTGGACTGCTCCTCACACCTTGGTGAGCACATTCTGTCCAGGTCATGGGCCATCATGAGATTTTTACTTCTAGTGCATTTATCCCGCTGCTTCCAAGCCCTTTACAAACAAACATGTAGTGATATGAGGATGCAAGCATAGGAGATGTCCGGGAAGGTTCGACAGGAGGTGGCACTCATGCAATGTTCTGAATATCAGCCTGTATTTCACTACATGTACTAACAGTATCTTAGGAGTCCAAGGGACAGGGTGTGTCAGTGTCTGACCCAGCACTTAGATCTTGGTGTCATCTGAAGTGAAGTGTGTATTTAATGATGTCTCACAACAACGTTCAGCACTTTATAGTTATTTTTAATAATTAATGTTTATTGTACACTACTATGATTTCTAATTCTTGCAGCAACTCTTCCAGGTAAGCATAATTATGCTCATGTTACAGATAAGCAAACTGAGAGTAACTGGGAGAGTAATACTTCTGTAAAGAGAGAGGTCCCAGAACTGCTAGTTGGCAAGGGTACTTTGAACCCAGCCCGTCATTTTTTCGTTCTGACACGTCTCCCTGACAAGGATCCTATTCTTGCTAAGTTATTTTTTGAATCCACGTTGGATCTTTGTGTTGCTTTACAGTAGGAACTCAAGCAACCGAACTCTAATAGTCTCTATCTTTGCAAATTATGGCAGTCTTCCTTGCACAAGAGCTATTCTTTTGATTAGCATGGTCTGATTTGCCTGGGTTTGATTAGCATGGTCCAGACTCCAGGATACTAATCAAGTCTTGGCATATTGACAGTTGAGTTTGATGGTGTAAAAAATCAGATGACCAGAGGCAGGAACTCAGCCTTTAATTACTGCCAGCATGGTGGAGCTCTCTGTATAACCATCTCCCTGCCTTTCCATCAGGAGTGGTATGTGGTTTTGTCCTTTTAAAGCGCCCTAGAACATGCTCAGTGATGGTAAGGCAGCTTTGTAATGATCTGCTTGCTTCTTGATATCCACATCTACATTGGACCCTGGATCCCATTCTGTCTCTAGGTGGAAGCATTCTAAGGAGCCTTTGGCCAGGATGCGTGGATTCTGTATCAGTGCACTCTGATAGCTGCTGTCTCTCTTGTGTGAAGGATTTTTTAATGGCCATAATTCCCCCCATCCTGGTATAATTCCACTTTGTTATATGGCTTTACTGATCCACTCATCTCGAAGTCTATTTCTCTGTACCTTGAAACTGGGTTGGCATTGCTTATTTCTTTAACTAGTAGAGTACACTGGGAGTAAAAACATGTGACTTCCAGAGTCTAGGCCTTAAGAGGCCTGCTAGCTTCTGCTTTTCATCGTCATGGGTCACATTCCTGAGACCACCATATAAGGAAGCCTGCTGGAGGGTGGGCCACTGGAGCCCAAGACCCCCCTGCCCACAGTAGTACCAACTTCCATATGTGGGTGAGGTTCTCTTAGACCTCCTAGTTTAGTGAACAGGCAGCTGAATGAGGGACTGAGAAAAATCAGCAGTAATATGCTAGGCATTACAAAGAATATGGTGAGAAAAGCTTAGAGGTGAGAAAAAAAAAGACTTAACTAAAGCAGAGTCTTCAGGAATATGATCTAACTCTACAAAGGTAAGTTAGAAAAAGACTGAGGAAAAACTTGCATGCCAAAGTGGTGACTGTTCATCATAGTCATTCCCCTACAGAAAGACTGTAATGAAAAGAAAAGTAGAAATGGAAAATCAGTTTTCACAGGTGTTGGTAAAAGCACCAGACATGGCTGATGAGACCTGAGGGAGGAGCCTGGTTATCTATTGTAGCATAAAGTCTTCTTGGCCTCTTTGGTGGTTTATGATAGAGCTCACACTGGCACTGGTGAACTCTGAGACCCCGGAATTTGTGGAGGACAAAAAATTCTCTCCAAATCTCCCTAAGTGAAGTTTTCTTAAAAAATCAGTAAGACCTGTTGTTTCTTCCCATGAGTGTGCTAACTACCACAAAGATACCATCTGTGTATAATGAGGTAGCGCTCTAGTAAGGCTTTTAAACTGCATTATTATTTTGCATGCTGTCTGGACTTGATTGTGATTATGATTTTTCACTTTTTAGCAGAGCCATGGGAAATAAATGCTTATAAATTTAATAGTTCATAAGAGAAGGCCCAAGTAACAAGGTGAAGTGAAAATCAGTTATAAATGAAGCTTGTATAAAGTCTTTAGAGGAGTACAATATTGAGCTGGTTTAAAACTCAACATTCAAAAAATGAAGACCATGGCATCCAGTCCCATCACTTCATGAAAAATAGGTGGGGAAACAGTGGAAACAGTGACAAACTTTTTTTCCTGGGCTCCAAAATCACTGCAGATGGTGACTGCAGCCATGAAATTAAAAGACACTTGCTCCTTGGAAGAAAAGCTATGACAAACCTAGACAGCACATTGAAAAGCAGAGACTTTACTTGGCCAACAAAGGTCTGTATAGTCAAAGCTATGGTTTTTTCGGTAGTCATGCATGGATGTAAGAGTTGGACCATAAAGAAGACTGAGCACTGGGAAACTGATGCTTTTGAACTGTGGTGTTGGAGAAGACTCCTGAGAGTCTCTTGGACAGTAAGGAGATCAATCAAGCCAGTCCATCCTAAAGGAAATCAGTCCTAAATATTCACTGGAGGGACTGAACCTGAGGCTGATGCTCCAATACATTGGCCACCTGATGCGAAGAGCTGACTGATCGGAAAAGACCCTGATGCTGGGAAAGATTGAAGGGAGGAGGAGAGGGGATGACAGGATGAGACGGTTGGGTGGCATCACCGACTCAATGGACGTAAGCCTGAGCAAACTCCGGGAGGTTGTGAAGGACAGTGAAGCCTGGCATGCTGACGTCCATGGGGTCACAAAGAGTTGGACACAACTGAGCAACAAAACAACAGTGCTGAGCACCTTATCATACAAAAGCCTCAGATGATCAAAAGCTAGATACTGAGGCCTTCTGATGAGGAGCTTTTAAATTCTCTTCTCTCTGCTCTCTGCATTGCTTGTCCCTTCCTTTGGAAGAGGAGTCACTACCCTTATTGTTCAGGCTTCACGACACTGATTAGGCCTGTGGGTCTCTCTGCATTAAAATATTATCCCCATGGGTGTGACTCTCTCCTGTTCTCATCTCCTATGTGGCAAGATGGCAAGGCTGCCTCTTGCTGGCAGAAGGCCAGGCTACCCAGTATTCACCTCTTTTCTCCCCCTTGTTGTACCTGGGAACACTGAGCTCTTTTTATTTTTCCCCAAGTGAGAAGGTTGGAAATGGGGTTCAACTTTTGAAATTCCTTTTCTACCCCTGTGCCCAAGCCAAAGGACTCCTGTGGAAATTCATCAGGGGATTTCATATTGGAGGTTAGTGCCCAAGACCAATGGATGAAGAGAGATGACTGTGTTTCATTGCTGTTAATGCTTGAGCACATGTAACCTCAGCACCCAGTAGAAAGGTGGGTGAGAGCTGACTGTTCTTGGTGCCTTGGCTGTCTTACCTCTAACAGATATCAACTACAATGCAGTTTTACTTCCACAATTACTGAGTGAATCCACATCCTCCAGGGTGTGAAATCTTAGAGAAGAAGCTTTAATCCAAGAGTTAAATAGTCCTAACATCATCAAAAGATGCACCATCTTCTGAGGAGATCAGCTGTAATGCTCCTGTCCATTGGGACTAGCTTGGCGTCACAGTTAGCCAGGACAGGGAAGAGGACCAAGCCACACACCATAACAGCTGCACCAAGACTGATGACTACTATACTTCCCATTGTGCCTTTTGTGATGTTTCTTTTTGTAAGTAATAGAGAATTACAACTCAACTGACTTAAATAATCAACCATTTATCATCTCACAAAAAGAGTTTAGAATTAGGCAAACTCCAGGGTTGGCTGATGCACTGACTCAAAGATATAATCAAAGATCAGATTCTTTCCATTTTTCTACTCTTCCACTCACAATATGTTGACTTCCGTTTTCAACCTTTTCTGCTAATTTGTGCCAGCTTTCTATAGCAGCTTCAAGCACAGAACAGTATCCAAAGGCCAGAAAGAGAAAGGAATCTTTTCTCATGGACATTTTGAATAATAGGAAAACTTTCTCAAAAGTTCCTCTTCAGACTTTCCCTCCTTCCTCAGGTCCAGAATTATATTATAGTTCTTCTAAACCACTTACTCTAAGAGGATTAGAACTAACATAATTGACTAAGATTAATCAAGGCATCTACTGAACCTTAGGAGTGGCCATCTCTCCTGAAGCTCCTGAGATCCAACCTGAACTGAGGTTCTGTAAAGCAAGAAGGAAAAGGAGTGGCTATTCAGTGGGTAACTGAGGGTGTCTGCCACAAATCATGGTCAACCATGATATGTGTATCAGTCCCTCAGTTAAATTTGGCAGGGCAAACTCTTTATCACACTTGTGGAACAAGCCTCCATTCTCTTTCTAACTTGGAGATATTCTGTATTAGTTTTCTATTGCTAACATGATAAATTATCACAAACTTCGTGGCTTAAAATATCACAAACGTATTATCTTATAGTTCTGCAAGTCAGAAATCTGAAATGAGTCTCACCAGACTAAAATCAAGGTTTGGGCAGGGCTGCATTCCTCCTGAAGGCTCTGCAGGAGAGTGGATTTCCTTGTCTTTTCCTGCTTCTGTAGACTGTAATCCTTGGCTCCAGGCCATCTTCAAAGCCAACCTAGTCAGGCAGAGTTCTTCTCATCTGTCTGGTTTTCTCTCTTCTGCTTCCCTTTCCTATTAAAGAACTCTGTGATGTATTGGGCCCACACAGACGATCCAGGATAATCTTCTGTCTCAAAGTCAATTGATTAGCCACCTTAATTCCACCTGCAATCTTAAAAAAAAATTTTTTTTGTAAAATTTTGTATTGGATTATAGCCAATTAACAATGTTGTGATAGTTTCAGGTGGACATCAAAGGGACTCAGCCATTCATAAGCATGTATTCATTCTCCCCCAAACTCCCCTCCCATTCAGGCTGCCACATAACATTAAGCAGACTTCCCTGTCCTATACAAAAGGTCCTTGTTAGTTATCCATTTAAATACAGCAGTGTGTACCTGTCCATCCCGAATTCCCTAACTATCCCTTCCCCCCATTCTTCTCCCTGACAACCGTAAGGTCATTCTCTGTTTCTGTTTTATAAATAAGTTCATTTGTATCATATCTTTCTAGATTCCACATATAAGGGATGTCATATGATGCCTCTACTTCTCTGATTTACTTCACTCGGTATGACGATCTCTAGGTCCATCCACGTTGCTGCAGAGGGCATGGTTTCATTCTTTTTGATGGCTGAGTAATATTCCATTGTACAGGTGGACCACATCTTCTTTATCCATCCCTCTGTTGATGGAAACTTAAGCTGCTTCCTTGTCTTTGCTATTGTAAATAGTGCTGCACTGAACATTAGGGTGCATGTATCCTTTCAGGCCATGTTTTTCTCCAGATGAATATGCCCAGGAGTAGGACTGCAGGGTCATATTTCACCTGCAATCCCAATTTTCCTTTGCCATGAAATCTAACATATTCACAGGTACTAAAGATGAGGTACATAGACATCTTTGAAGGGAAATTATTCTGCCTACCACAAATACCATTTTCACCCCTCAGTTACTAAGGACTCTCACAGTGGTGTCTGTGGGAATGAGTATGGAATCTGGATTTGAAGCTTAGCTTCTCTGCTTACACAGTACAAGTATGTATAATTGGATGAGTTATATTACCTCTGTAAGATTTAGTCTCTTCATATAAAATATTAAATTAATATTGATTATCTCAAAGTATAGTTGCAAGAATTTAGTAAGGCCATATATGGAAAATGTCTAATAAACTGCTAGACTCAGAGTATATGTTCTGCAAGATGGTATCATCATCATTTCTTTCCTCTCTGAAAGACTATCAATATTATATTACCATTGCTCCTATTATTAGATGTATGGATTCTAATGCTAGTCTTCTTAGCCATGTAATCATTGGCTGATTATTAAATTTTTCTGAGCTTGTTTTCTCACTCGTAAAATGGGATTAATAAAAGTCTTTTCATAGAGGAGGTAAAAATGAAATGAAATAGCATGTATTTATTACCTGGCATGATTCCTGATGTTTAACAAGTCATCAGTTAAATTCCATTCACTTTCTTTCCTCAATGCCTATTCTCAACAAGAGCTTTATAACTCATTCACACCAAGGCAGTGCTTCTCAACCTTTATTGTACATCAGAATCATCTAGAAAGTTCATGTGAAATATAACTTCTTTGGTCCTACTCTAAGCCTACTGAGTCAGGATCTTGGGATAGGAAGTATCCTGGGTAGTCTGCATAAGGACATAAATAACTGATCAAATTTTAACAAACTTCAGAGAAATACTTCCGTTGAACAAAGCATGATATTAAAGGTTTAATGAGGAAATTTCAGGCATCAGCCTGCAGATAGAGGAGATGTTTTTGAGGGGATACTAGACCTTGCCAGTGATTCTGAATTAGAACCTATATCAGGCCAAAAAGAGTTTAGATAAGGAAGGGGGAAGGAAAGCCAACGATCACTTAGATTTCCTGAATATTGGTCCAATTACCTTTGTCTTCATTAAAGTGGAAAGTGGGGAGTTGATGGTAAAATATCCAGCATGGAACTGTAGGGATCTCACAAAGATGGCTTCTGCTGTTGCTCCTTTTTGTGTGATTGATAGAAGTACTTCAGTATTATCTTACCATATTCTTCTCTCTGACCAAGTTACTAATATTTGCTGGGGCTTTATGTGCCTTTCATTAGTCATGTTCTTACAGAAAGGAAGAGAATGAAAGAAGGTAGAAAGATACTTGATGTTGTCATCCATTCTGCCCTGTTCATCTTTGCTGGTAGGGAGAAATATCAATAACCTCAGATACGCAGATGACACCGCCCTTATGGCAGAAAGTGAAGAGGAACTAAAAAGCCTCTTGATGAAAGTGAAAGTGGAGAGTGAAAAAGTTGGCTTAGCTCAACATTCAGAAAACTAAGAAAGATCATGGCATCTGGTCCCATCACTTCATGGGAAATAGATGGGGAAACAGTGTCAGACTTTATTTTTGGGGGCTCCAAAATCACTGCAGATGGTGACTGCAGCCATGAAATTAAAAGACGCTTTCTCCTCGGAAGATAAGTTATGATCAACCTAGATAGCATATTCAAAAGCAGAGACATTACTTTGCCAACAAAGGTCTGTCTAGTCAAGGCTATGGTTTTTCCTGTGGTCATGTATGGATATGAGAGTTGGACTGTGAAGAAAGCTGAGCGCCGAAGAATTGATGCGTTTGAACTGTGGTGTTGGAAAAGACTCTTGAGAGTCCCTTGGACTGCAAGGAGATCCAACCAGTCCATTCTGAAGGAGATCAACCCTGGGATTTCTTTGGAAGGAATGATGCTAAAGCTGAAACTCCAGTACTTTGGCCACCTCATGCGAAGAGTTGACTCATTGGAAAAGACTCTGATGCTGGGAGGGATTGGGGGCAGGAGGAGAAGGGGACGACCGAGGATGAGATGGCTGGATGGCATCACTGACTCGATGGATGTGAGTCTGAGTGAACTCTGGGAGTTGGTGATGGACAGGGAGGCCTGGCGTGCTGCGATTCATGGGGTTGCAAAGAGTCGGACACGACTGAGCGACTGAACTGAACTGAACTGATGCCCCATTTTCATCCACAGTGAGCTTCACCCAAATGATAATTCCACTCTCATATTTACTGCATATGTAAATATACAGCAGTAAGACTTCAGAAAATCCTTTTTTGTTGTTAACAGGAGTATTAAATGCAAAAGAACAAATTGCCATGCATTAGATAATATCCAATAGACGTCTTCTCAGGGAAGATTGTTTTTTTAAACTACAGTTGTTGCTAAAGGGAGAGATTTGATTTTCACATGCTACTGGTTATGATTTTTCTCCCCCCTAGGTGGAATGAGAGGCAAAGGTATGATCAGGGAAGGGGACAGCGAAGCTGTACTGACTAAATTCCCAAGTTTGTGGAATCAGAAGGGATTCTTGCTATTCAGTTATGCCTGGCTGAAGACGGTGCATTTTCGTCTATGATGTATATGTCACTTTTCATTAATTCTGAGAGGCCTGTTCCTTTAGACACCAGGGTAAACAGAGTAGTGTATTGGATTAGATCTCTACCGTGAATAAATTTATTTTCTAGCAAGTGTAAAAAACGAGCAAGGCCCAAACCCCCCAGAGCAGAAAATGTCACAGTGATTGCTAATACATTACTGTGCAGAGAAAGGCCTAATAAAACCCCTATTAGGATGTCATACCTGCTTACGACTGAATTCTCCAGAAAGTTTATTTGATATGTCTAAGCCAATTATCAAAGTCTTAGTGATAAGAAGCAGCTCGCTGGGCCTGAATGTGTCAGAATAGAATGACTAAATTGTGGGAATTCATGGGCCTCTGCTTTGAATAATTAACTTGGCTCTTTGTAGAATGCATACACTTTGGAAACTAATTTTCTCTTTGCACAAAGCATTTTGCCCTTGTACTGCCTTTGAAAAGTAAACTATTTAGCTGTAAGGTTATTCCCTTTTTCATTATATCTGCGTTGAGCTTCCTTCCCTGTCTTTTTTGGCCCACCCTTCTGTGTGCTTTCTTTGGTGGCATCATTCTGACGACACTGATGTAGCCTTCAACAGGAAACGTGATAGGCAGTGATGACATTCCCTTTAAATGAAACTTAAGCACTTGCTCCTCAGTGATATTATAATGATTTATCTGTCTTTGCATTTTGCTCTGACTAAAATGCTAAGTTTATTTTTAAGGAATTTCAAGATTTTTTTTCTTTTTTTCCTGAAGGGAGGAGCAGAAGTGTTGGTTGTGTATTATCACTTTGCAGATAAAAAGTAAAACTAATGTTTGTCTCTCTGGAATTACAAAGCCAACAAGCTGACCTGGTTGTGCACGTGAAGAAAAGTGAAAGTGTTAGTCTCTCAGTTGTGTCCAACTCTTTGTGACCCCATGTCCTGTAGCCCACCAGGCTCCTCTGCCCTTGAAATCCTCTAGGCAAGAATATTGCAGTGTGTGGCCCTTTCCTACTTCAGGGAATGTTCCCTACCCAGGGATCAAAGCCAGGTCTCCTGAATTGTGGGCAGATTTTTTACTGTCTGAGCCACCAGAGGCACCCTTGGTTGTGCAAACAACTAGGCGATTCAAAAGGCCTTTTCTCGCCCTAAATGGGTCTAACAGATCCTTTGTTTTCGTAACGCACAAGGCAAGTGTTTTTCAGTCTTTGAGTTATGATATTGACAACCATCTTGTGTCCCTGCTTTAGCTCTAAGGTAGATCTTACAGTCGGCTTTCATCACTGTTGTGTGCTGACACCATCCCACAGGGACCTTATTCCCTGATAAAGTTTTGCCAGGCTTCTTTGGAGACCCATCAGCCTACTACTGAGAGAAAGAATCACTGTTGAGAGCAGATAGAAACCTTCAGGCTACAAGGATTTTGACTTGTTTTAGAATCTAGGACTCAACATTTCTTCTCTCAGCACTTTTGTTTGGTAAGTGCAATTAACATCTGGTAGCTCCACACCTGGCAAAAGGGTCATGAAGATTAATGAGCATTTGAAAGTCATTAGAAAGAACAGGGTATAGTATGTAGTCTCACATTATATTTCTGGACGCAACAGTAAAGGGCTCTTCCAACTCAGATTCTAAGGAACATGTTTAGGATGACCTGCCATACCCAAAAAAGTGAACTAGTCAGCATCATGTCCTACATTTCAGTCCATACAGAGAGCCTCTAATAAAATCTTACAGGAAAAATTAAACCATACTTTAAGTAACTCGCAAAACCAAAAGTTCTGTATTGGGCCACATTTACTCAAATAATCAATTAGTTAATTCAGTCTGTCAGTCGTGTCCAGTTCTTTTTGACCACATGGACTGCAGCACGCCAGGCTTCCCTGTCCATCACCAACTCCGGAGCTTGCTCAAACTCATGTCCACCGAGTTGGTGATGCCATCCAACCATCTTATCCTCTGTTGTCCCAAATAATCATTAAGGTCCATGAAAACAGTTTAGCATGACTGAGTCTGCAATGAAGTGAATCACTGAAGTAACCTCCATGGAGACTGATTTTCAGGATTCGCAACATTTGCCTAAAGAGAATGCTATAGAAGTGTGTGTGGAGAAGGCATGTCAGTGTTCATCCTCTCCTCTTTTGGGTCCATTTCAAAATGTCCCATCCAGATTTTGATCCTTTCTGGACTTTGAAGATTTCTTGTAGAAATAGCTCGCATTTCAGCTTTCTTCCTTCTGTTCACACTCATTGCTGTGGCAGTGGCTATTTTACAGTACCCACAATCAAAAAAGGCAAAAGGCAAAAGGGCAGAACCCACTAAATTCTTACCCCCTGCTAACTGTATGGGCCAGCATGAGCCTCTAGGGTGATTCTCAAGGAGAGTAAGAATAAAAGCAAATGCTTGAGAATAAAAATTATTCACTTTCATTTAAAAATGTACTTTGGGAGGAGGTTAGTGATGATCATAAAAGGCAAATAAATGATGATAAGATGTCACAACTCCAAAATTGATTAAGAATCACAGCTCTGAGAACTTACATTCTAAAGAAAGCATCTCACATCTGTACAAGTGTCTCTTATACATATGCTAATCAGTTCCACTGATAATTTTAGCTTTGGGTTTGTTTTCTTCCTGTTCTTCCTGTTATTTTATGTTCTTCTTTGCTAGGCTTCATATGCACATCCGGGGGAACACAATTGCTTATCATTCAAGTTTGGGGGAGTATGTTGGGAATATGTAATAGTCTTTGGCACTAGATGGTTTCCTTCATGAAGCAGGATTTGGTGAGTGCTTTTGAATAATGAGAATGGTTTGGGGTGGCTGGAAGAAATCAGGGAGTACAGTGCAGATTTATATTTCCAGTTATATTAAAACATTTATATATTTCCGGACATAATTACCTGCTGACTCCATCTCTTCTCTAAACAGATTGAATTGAAATGAAATACTTGAAGTGTGGCATTGCAGTGGACTCATGAACCATTTATTCTGGCTCTCTCTTTGTACCTGAAAATAGGGAATGAGAAATACTTCAACTATGGCCTGTAACAAGGCTTGTTGGGCTGTATCTCAGGCAGCTCTCCGAGGCTGATAAACGCTTCGTTTGAAAATGAAGACACCTCAACCAGCTCCTTTTGAGAGTATCTTCATCAGTTAGCATTCAGGCCTGCAAATCCCCATGCACAGCCCCGCCCACGGTGCAACACAGGCTAAGCAGTTCTTCTGTTTGCCGAGGAAGCTAAGCCCACCTCCTGGGTTTCTCATCCTTTACTTTATTGCTTCCTTTAGGTTCTCTGTGTCGTATTTAATTCTCTTGATTTGATGTTTCCATCTTTCTCGGCTCATTCCATCTTTTTAATTTGGTCCCTGTTCATGTTAGTATTGATATTTCATGTCCTTCCCTGCCAGCTTCCAGCCTCCACTCTCCTTCTGCCCCGATCACCTGACCTTAACTTCCATTGACCTCCTTCAGCTGGAAACCAGAGACAAGGGAGCTCACTGATGCAGTCTATGTGGATTAGCCTCCCAGGTCACTAAGCAGGTTGAAAAAGGGTGAATGATAACCTGGGGAGGCAAGCAGAAGATACCTAGCATGCAGGACAAAATGCATAACATGCAGAAATTATTATTATTTTTGGCTTTTGCTCACTCTAAATTTCTTGTGCAAAATTCTAAGCACATTTATTTTCCCTTTTAAAAATTATTTCACAAAGCAACGGGATGCTCAGGTATGTAACATATGTTGATTATTGTAAGTTATTCAGATATCTTGACCTTGATTCTAAGAAGGGAAATTTTATGCTTCCTCATCTATACTTAACCATTTCCCTTTCTGACCATCCGTGTTATAGCATCTTTCTAAAGTAGCTGTCTCAGGGAAAAAAAATCACTTTAGGACAGTTTGCTGTTGTTGTATAAGACCCTCCTAGGGTTTGGTAAAGTGAATTTACTTGGAAGAAGAGAGCATTCTCAGTGATCCCAAGAGATGAGGGTTATCACTTCTGTGATGCATACCATTTTTTCCTGAGAAATGCTGACTGAATTTATTTTGATTCTTTTAGTTTCAATACTTTTCAAATATATCTTTAGATAAATAGACTTGGCATGTTTGTCTCTGACCTTCCATAAAAGTCCAACTCGGTCTTTATTTTTAAATTTAATTAAAACTGTCTGAATGCACAGTATTTTGTCTGAATTTTAGTCTGAATTTACAAAAGTATCATTGAGTCAGAATTTGTCATGTAGTGGTTTGCTTATGTAAGCCCACTAAAAGTTTTTGGTTTGTTTTAGTTTGTTTTCTTGCAAGCAAATTATTAAGACAGTGGGGAACAGGAGATGGCATGTTTGTTTTTTCAGGCATCATTTCCTAAACTAACCCAACCTCAGTTCATTGACTTGTTTTTTCAAGGGTGGTGGGTACTTGGGCTGAGTAGTGGGCTCTTGGTCCTTTGAAAAACATTGATCTTAGAAAGTCTGATGTTGTATTTTGAATGTAGTTGTGATACCTACCAAGGAAAGAAAACTTCAGATTTAAGTTTAGGTGACATGGTCACACATGACTAAGTTATAGAAAGCATGTCCTCAGGGAAAAAAAATAAAAGGAAGGAAGACCTGAGAAAATTTTTATAATACATATACTATTTTGCAGTTTGACTTTTGTGTGTTTAGTTTAATAGCTCTCTGATTTGTCCTATTAAAATGATTTTCTTTATTGTCATTTATTACTACTCTGGAGATACAGTCCTTTTTGAAATCCTAACTAGACCTTGTGTTTAAAAAAAATTCCATGTATGTTGCTCAGATATTGCTTCACAGAAGATGGCCTGAGGAACAAATACTTTTTGTGACAACCTTAAAATCATCAGGTAGAGCCATATTATAACAGAAAAATTGGGAAATTGGCTTGGTGTTTGTGATGAATGTTAATTACATGAAATGTATATCATCTTAATTTGGTTCAGGGTCTTGTGGAATACAGGTTATAAAGGATAGCATTGGGCTGGATGGTTTCAAGATGACAAGACTGAGCTTTGAGTTTGTGATGGTAGAGACATCTTTTTTTTTTTTTTTTGGTAGAGACATTTTAAATGACGTGGCAGGAGAATTCTTCAAGCTCTTCAGTAGAGCAAATCATGCTTCAACAGCCTGAGGAAACAGCCGCGCATCATCTTATGCCCTTGGCTAATTCCTAGGAAACTGTGTCAGAGGTTCTACCTTTAGTATAGAAGGTGATGGCATGAGCTCCAGGTAAATCTTGCAGATTCATCTTATTTTCTCCCCGCTGCCCCGTTTCCACATTTATTTACTATGTCTTATAATAAGAGAGGATTTGTGTGAATGGGGGGTCTTTCCTAACACTATGTTCCTGCAGAGCTTCTGGGTTCCATTTTTGTTCCATTCTTCAGAAAATCAGACTTAAAGCCTAATCCTTCATGGGACAGACTAAGGATGTGGCATCAGAACAAAGCTGGTGAGTTCACAGTGTGGATTTTGTGTGCTGTTTACATTAAATCCAAATCTTCTGTACTTATTAAAAATGAAGCTCTCTTCCCCTTTGGAATCATATATAGTCTTAGCAACTCTCTCCTGGGGATCATAGGACACATGGAGAATTCTCAGCCCATTTGCTTCCTACAGTGTTTCTGAGTACATGTTTTAAAAAAACAAATATGCTATCATCATATTGGAATTAAAAATGGATGGCGAAGGATTTTAAAAAATCATTTTTCATTGAAGATAAGTATATATCCATGTATCCTTGATCCTTGGTATTGAACGTTATCAGCTTTGTGACAATTTGATGGTTGCTGTAGTGACTTGTATGAAGTCAGGTTTACAATGTAAAGATGTTAAAGATTAAAAAAGAGAAGAATATAACAAACAAATAAGTGCTTTTTAAGGTGTAGTTCTATCTGATACAATGAAAAACACCACAACTGAAACAAGAAAAACACCTGCATTCTCTTGAAGGACCATCTTTCCAGTAAGTAGGAGCAAGAAGGCATTCAAATATGGGAGGGGTGTCTGGGTGGCAATGGTGGGGCTAAATCACCACCTCTCTTATTTTAATAACCTCTCCAGTATCCAGAAGCTTTTGTAAAGCCAGAATGCTGTTTGTTTATTTAAAGCAGCTCATTATATAAGGATTCTACACATATCCGTTAGCAAATCCAAGACAATCTTGCTTAGAGCCTTACCGAATTTATTTTCCTTTTTAAATCAGCTGACAGACCTAATAGATCAGGTTTCCAGTTTCCTCCTCCTGGACATCCCTTGTCAGTCCAGATTATCGAGCCACTTCCCTCTACTCCAGTCAGTCCCCTAAGCACTGGATTTCATCACGTGGCCTTGCTCAGATCTCCTGCCAGCATTTAGGAGGGACAGGCTCTCAGCTTTACTTGCGCCCCGAGGTCAGCGTTCCTGCCTGGTGTGGATCACATTGGGTTCACTTGCTGGAGCAGGTGGGGATGACGAGAACTCTCCTCGTGCTCAGTATTCTCTTCTGACTCATTATCACTAAGGATGGCTGGATGCCAGTGTCTTCCAGGGTCTTCAGGTTATGGCCCATAGTTCTACCACATTTGTAGTTTCTGGCAAGCAGCAGGGGCTCAGCAAATCTTGGCTGCATGTATAAATGAGTGGCATGAAAGCCTTCTCAAAGTGTGACTAATTCTTTCTGGCCTTTATTAATATTACAGTTTTACATCTATTTGTATGATTCAGTTCAGTCGCTCACTCGCGTCTGACTCTGTGGGACCCCATGGACTGCAGCACGCTATAATTTGTGTGATTTGTATGATACAAATCGTGATTTGTATGATTATTTGATGGATATGTCTAGTTCTCAACCTTGGTTACACTTTGGAGTCACTTGGGGACCTTTAAAAACTATTCCTCGCCTTGGGAGGTTTTGATTTTATTTGTCTGGGGCTGGCTGGGCACTGGTAATTGTCAGAACTCCCTGGATGATTTCAATATGCAACCAAGGTTAGGAGCTGCTGTTATAGACAGTAAACTCACTGAGGTAAAGGACTCCATCTTCTGTTCACCATGATATTCTCGCACCTAGTTCAGTGTCTAGCATCTTGTAGGTGCTCAACAAATGATTGTTCGGTGAGTTAATAAAAGTTTGAAAGCATGGCTTTTGAAAAACTCTTGAGGATAGCACAATTAAAAAGAGATTAGTTGAATAGGCTTTTTCTGAATGGTTCTGGTGTGTTACCTGTGGTCAAGCTTGTCTGGCCACAGTGTGGCCTTAAAGGAGCCAACTCCCGAAACATCCAGTGATCATTGTAGGGAGCAGAGGTTTCCCAATCTCTGGGGATTTTAGAGGCTGCTGTTTGCACTGTCCTTGTTCAGAACGGATGGTGTGATGTTTGAGCAGATAAAATTCTTGGAAGAAAAATTTTTTTGAACCTCAATAGCTCGCTCTTTAAACTTCTAATCAGAAGGAAAATGTTAAAGCATGGAGATTTTGTATGCAGAGCTGCTTGACTGTTAATTAGGTGAGCATTAAGAGAAAAAAAAAAAGAAGAAGAAAAGAAAGTGGTAGCTTCAGTAAATGAGGAGGAAAATGCTTGCACAGTAGTAGATCAGCAGGTAATTTAAAGATGAGAAAAATGAGCAGGGGAAAATTCAGGGCTAGGGTTACATGATTGACCAAGGAATACAATTTTCTTTTTCCAAAGAAAAAGCTGAGTTTTAACATTTTTTTACAATATCATTTGGAAATGATTGGATTTATAGGTGAACGACTGAGTGACTAACAGTACATTTGGAAAGAGCTTAAGTGGTGAGATTCAAAGCTGAAGTGTGGATTCTGATCCTCCTCAGTTACCTGCTTTGCTGCATGACCTTGGAGTTCTCTCTTCCTCCTTGGCAGCTCCTGCCCGCTTGCCCTCATGACTCCTGAAGTGTTAAGTTGGTCCCATGCTTCAGCCTGCCTGCTGTCTCTGGTGAGGAGAGGGCAATGGTGTGGAGCACCGTGGGAGGAGAGGCCCCAGCCTGGGATTACTTGCTGTCAGGGGTTACCTGCCACAGCAGTGTGAAAAGAATTTCAACATAAAGCGATGCATATGCCTCCAGCTTATTGACTATGCTAAAGCCTTTGACTGTGTGTATCACAACAAACTATGGAAAATTCTTAAAGTGGTAGGAATATCAGACCACTTACCTGTCTCCTGAGAAATCTGTATGCAGGTCAGAAGCAAAGAGGTGGACATGGAATAACAGACTGGTTCCAAATTGGGAGAGGAGTATATCAAGGCTGTATATTATCACACTGCTTATTTAACTTCTGTGTAGAGTACATCATGTGAAAATCAGGCTGGATGAATCACCAGCTGGAATCAAGACTGCTGGGAGAAACGTCAATAACCTCAGATATACACATGATACCACTCTAATGGCAGAAAGTGAAGAGGAACTAAAGAGCCTCTTGAGGAGGGTGAAATAAGAGAGTAAAAAGGCTGGCTTAAAACTCAACATTAAGAAAAAAAAACAAACTAAAATCATGCTTCCATCACTTTATGGCAAATAGAAGGAGAAAAAGTGGAAGTGGTGACAGGTTTTCTTTTCTTGGGCTCCAAAATCACTGTGGATGGTGACTGCAGCCATGAAATTAAAAGATGATTGCTCCTTGGAAGAAAAGCTATGACAAACCTAGACAATATATTAAAAAGCAGAGACATTACTTTGCCAACAAATGTCCATCTAGTCAAAGCTATGGTTTTTCCAGTAGTCATGTATGGATGTGAGAGTTGGACCATAAAGAAGGCTGAGCACTAAAGAATTGATGCTTTTGAATTGTGGTTTTGGAGAAGACTCTTGAGAGTCCCTTGGACTGAGATCAAACCAGTCAATCCTAAAGGAAATCAGTTCTGAATATTCATTGGAAGGACTGAAACTGAAGCTCCAGTACTTTGGCTACCTGATGCAAAGAGCCGACTCGTTGGAAAAGACCCTAATGCTGGGAAAGATTGAAGGCAGGAGGAGAAGGGGATGACAGAAGATGGGATGGTTGGATGGCATCATTGACTCAACGGACATGAGTTTGAGCAAACTGCAGGAGATAGTGAAGAACAGAGAAGCCTGGCATGCTGCAGTCCATGGGGTCTCAAAGAGTCAGACACAGCTTAGCAGCTGAACAATAATAACAAAGTTATGAGATAGAGGTTGTCACTCAAAGAGCCCAGTCCCCAGCCATCTCTTCTACACTTCTCATCTCCTTTAAACAGGTGAGAGGAAAAACCATAGAGCATTTTCTTGGTGTTTGCCAATGGAATGGTCTCACAAATGAAGTGCAAACTCTTCAGTCATCTCCCCCAAGTCATCCATATGCAGGATGACCAGCATTGAAATGGTTTATCCTTCCAAACAAGAAGCTGTGCGTCTTCTTAGATCTCTCCATGGAGAGAAGCTTCACTCTTTTCTGGTTACTTTGCAATCAAGGATCCTCAAAAAATTTTTATATCATTCTGATCACGTGACATCTTTGTTTGAAACTCTTCAGCATTTCCCCTTCACCTAAGGAGAAGCTCCCAAAATGTTAGCAAGGATGATATTGAACACTGTAAACAACCATGATGGCATCAAAATGGCCACTGGTGTAAGAACTGGAAAGGAGAGGTCTCAGTTCCAGTCACTACCTGCTGTGGCCAGTGCAGCAGGTAAGGACTGAAAGTGGTCAATGCAGTTTGGAAGAAAGGAACTAGAGACAGAATTAAAGTTTTTAAAGATGGGACCGGGGGACTAAAGATGTCTAGGATCAAGAGCCCCGCTGACCAATTCCACATTGCTTTTATTGAGCTATTGGTATGCAGAAAGTGTCTGGTTTTTTAGACAACATAAGTTTCCCACGTTCCCAGTAACATCCCCAGTTCATGTTTTTCTTTGAACATCTATGTTATTTTCTGTACCAAGGGTCCCAGATGACTGGGAGCAAAGATCCCAGTAGGAACATCAGAGAGACAGTCAGTGCATGCACAAGAAGTGGTCTAATTTGTGCTGACTTGGCCTTCCTAAGTCCACACCTCTAGCTTTCCCATTGATCATGCAGGACTCACTGACCTCAGCTCATCAGCCCACATACTCTGCTTATTTTTAACTATACTTCTTGTATTCTCAAGGCTTCAAAAAGATACATGAATGTTTTCCCACAACTACCCTTAAGCTGTGAGGAGCTCTGAA